>NC_060123.1:83986076-84307037 GCF_021461395.2 Schistocerca americana
TCATGACTGTAAGCAGAGCCGGTCGCTGTGGCTGAGCAGTTCTATGCGCATCAGTCCGGGATCATGCTGCTGCTACAGTCGCAGGTTCGAATCCTGCCTCGGGCATGGATGTGTGTGATGTCCTTAGGTTGGTTAGGTTTAAGTAGTTCTAAGTCTAGGTGACTGATGACCTCAGATGTTAAGTCCCATAATGTCCCATAGTGCTTAGAGCCATTTGAACCCTTTTTGAACTGTAAGCAGGGTGTTTGTGAATGACAGGCAGGAATTTCAAAACTAAGTATAAAGAAGATATAAGAAGCTGCAAGTTTGAAAACAGCCGTTGTACCTGTGCTGAACACCTGATAAAACGTCTACATGAACCATACAACGTGGAACAGGACATGAAATTGTTAAATTGAACACACACAACAAAAGACTCCATACATTACAGGAAATTTTCATATGCAAAGAGCCCTTCCAATGAAAATGAAAGTAATTAATGACCAAATCATTTAAGCAATAACTCACCAGTAATGTTAGCCACTAAAACAATAACAAACATAACCGGAATAAGTAATTAATCAATCCCCTCCTCCCTCCCATCCCCTACCTCCTCACACTCTCTCTCTCTCTCTCTCTCTCTCTCTCTCTCTCTCTCTCTCACACACACACACACACACACACACACACACACACACACACACCAAAGAAAACATATCAAACAACACATACACAAAACAAACAAAGGACGAAAGATAAACCCATAATGACAGTTCGTCACACTGCACACTGTAAATGCGCACATGCTCAAGTGCAAGTAAAGTGTTGCAATCAACTTTCGTGAAAAACATGGAAAATCTGACATCTAGAGCGTGGAGACAGAGTAAACACATCTCCAGGACTACACACACTGACTATTAAAATTGTAAATCGTAACATCAAACAATAATTTAACCTCATGTAACTTGTGCTGCAAAAGTTGTTTCTAACCTGGAAAACAAAGAATAACATAAGAAAATGTGACATATTAACATACTTGTAACTGCTACATACAGCATAATCATATACATAATAGCAGACATGTATTATAGACCACTGAAGATACTTCATAAATAAATGAAGCGAAACACGTATGGCAATATACAGACTGCCTTTGATTTATTTGTAAGGACGGAACACACCTCCACGATTCCATGAATATAATTTGAATCTTGTACTACATGATAGCGTCATAAATATAGTGGGACCCACAACAGTTTTAAGAGAAAATCCAGAGCATTTATATTTCCTTTAGTGCTTCTGTGTTTATTTGGCAACAATTAATTAGAAACGTTTGAACTGACAGATATGTTACAAAGACTGAAGAAACTGTGCCCAACGTGATGGACTTCCAAATTCTGTTAGGTGTTATCAACCAAGCATAACTTGATACAAGGTTTACCTTGCCTGTCCAGCATCATTCTCAGGTAATCTAGCCATTAGGCCCCTATAAGTTCGTGTTGTAGAACCATTTTAAAAGTAAGAAGAAAGCATAGATGGAAGTAACTTATAATTTTATAAGAAATATGGAAACTTTTGAGTTTGTCCTGCCTCTCATACTTCGAAGTAAGATATTGCAAAATATTAACCTAGTATCCAGACTACTGCAGTTCCCTAATATAGTGAATGCCTCTCAACTTCTTCTAACAGCAAGAGGCAGTCTAGTCACCTTAAGAAACAATTCTGAATTTCGGAGCATTGATACAAACTTAACATGGAGATGTACCCATGAAGTGAAGAAATTTTTTGATGAAAGCTTTGCAGATCATACGCTAAAGTCCTTTAGGTCAAAGTTTTCAATGCTTCTGCTGATACTTTAACTCTAGAAATAAAAAGCTTTTCACCAGTCTACAGAACGTCATTTTTTTTTCTTTCTTACATCTCGTTCATCTTTGTAAGTCAGAAAATAAAAACATTCAGAAACGAGCAGAAAAGCTAGTTAGGACATGTATATCAGATTTAACCATTTATCCTTCAGACAAACTTATTAGCTTGAAACATTCATGTCGAAAGAATCTGCAAAGAAAGGAAATGTGTTGTCAATTAAAGACCTAGCACAATTATTGCATGTTGAAAATGCTTTTCTTGAAAGTAGTTTTCTGGATGTATGTACAACTCTTCAGTTGTACTAGACTCTTCCAGTTACTTCTGCCATAGCAGAAAGATCATTTTCCACACTGAAGCTAATCGAAACGTTTCTTAAAAACTCAATGTCCGAGTCCCGATTAAGCGCTTCTACAGCTCAGTTGGTAGAGCACTTGCCCGCGAAAAGCAAATGTCACGAGTTCGAGTCTCGGTTCGGTACGCATTTTTAATCTGCCAGGATGTTTTAGATGGCTTTCTTTGCGAGTTTACTTCACTCTTAACCTGAATTATGGTGTGTGAATGTCTACAGTTTTCATATTTCTTCTTTGAAGGTTTTTTAGTACACAAGGTAGCCAAAATTTATTTGCAGGGGTACCCAAAACCTCAATCACAACATTGGTTGTGAGTCTGCTGTTGATTCTATTATATATTTAATTACAATTTGTGTGTCGTAATTATTATCAGTTGGCATAATCAAAATGAAACTGTTATGTGGAAGGCAAATCAAAGACTTCATTTTATTTGCAGAGCACTTAGGAGACGTAAGAGATCTGTTGCACAGTAACCCTGTTCCTGCATGCACTTATAAATTTTCGTAGCTTTTGCTCAACACAGACGCTAAAAGGTTCAAGCCCGACTCCGACCACGTGTCTCAGTCATAATGCAGGGCACACGAAGAATGTCAGTACTCTAAAAGCAGAGTAACGCTCGTAAAACACATTGTCACACAGCAAGCAGAGCCATAGCAAGGAGTGCAAACATTCCAGTATGCCAGCACCCAGACCTTAGTTCTCCACAGCTACAATATTGGGTAATAACGTGCAACATCCTAGCTCCCTCAGTCCAAGACGTTCTACTACTGATGAGAAATGCAGAGGAGGGTAAAATCGTCCTTATAATTGAGATCCAACGGTGATGACAAAACCGCTGACGCCTCTGGTTAAACGAGAACCTACTGTAGTGACGTGATGTCTGGTCTTAAATACTCCTGTTTCAGCGACATGGTAATCAGCTGTCCGCTCGTTTCATCTGATGCAGATGGTATGACAGTCTCGCTGGTTACAGGTTAACTCTGCTGACGAACTGCGATGTGCTGCTGACTGCCCTATGACTTCAGCCATGACACTGCAGGAGATATGGACCTATTGGGCCTTCCTCTGGTGAAGGGACAAACTGACTGACTGCAAGCTGCCATCGTCTGCTCGCTGAATGAGCACCTGAGGACCGCCAATCAGGCTGTAGGTGTACCGGCTGAGTTTGCTAAGGAGGGAGCCCTGAGCTTCCGCATTCATGACAGCCAGCATCCCGAAGACGCTGTGGGCACAGGTTAAAGCGGGCATCAATCTACGAGAGTGCTGTGGCTCATTGTATTCACACACGTGCGTTCACGGGCCACCTCACAGACCTCCCACTGCCAGGCAGTGTTCCTGACCTGCCACAAGCTACATGAGCTGCCAGAGTACTGTGTCTAGAATTCCTAGACGACGCCTGAGCTAGCAGCCCAGCCTGTTTCCCGCGTGCTGGAGGAGACACTATCCACAGTAGTAATCACATAAATAAAATGTTACTACGAGCAGCGCTGTTTCACTAACGCCTTTGGGAGCACGATTCACTCACTTACTCACCAGCCCTTAGAGCTTGGACCTCGAACTTTTCCCAACGTCTCTGTCCCACGAGTCAAACCTCCAATCACACTGACCACCTGACCCTTGGAGCTGCCACCACAAATCTATCAAAGAGACAGCCTGCACTCACTTTGACCGTCCTCTCCTGGAGTACTGCTATGAGGTTTGCGATTCTTACCAGACAGTACTTGCGGCGGTGCTGTTTCTTCAATGCATTTACCTGCACCTACCTGTGAACTTGTTGCAGCAGATCACCTGTAGGAAAGCCGAGCAGAAACCTATCGTACTGCAACTCGCACCAGGCTGCATCCAACGTAACTATTCCAAGAATCGGGAAAAGGTCTTAATTTTGAACGAAAGGTGGAAATACTGGTAAAACTTAAGTATATTCTGAAGTCAAGAATTATACGTTCACTGTCAAGCCCGTGGAATCCTAACACAGTCAGGCACAAACAAAATGGTTCAAATGGTTGAAGTGGCTCTGAGCACTATGGGACTTAACATCTGAGGTCATCAGTCCCCTAGAACTTAGAACTACTCAAACCGAACAAACCTAAGGACATCAAACACATCCATGCCCGAGGCAGGATTCGAACCTGCGACAGTAGTGGTCGCGCGGTTTCAGACGGAAGCGCCTAGAACCGCTCGGCCACACCGGCTGGCCTCAGGCACAAACCCTTTCAATCACGTTAGCAAGTTTATGTTAACGTATTTCCCTAAATCTGAACAGCTACTAAGCAAGGACCGTTCTTAAATGAAAATTCTCGCCACAGTATTAAGTTTATCGGTGTCTAATGCACTCCAGTTTTTAGTTATCGATCTGCTCAATATACCACGCGGAATTACTCTCTTAAAAATCCATACTGTCTAAAAAACGCACCGGAATATACATATGTATATGCCTTCACTTTAAAACACTTTTGGGGCCTGTAGCACAACTGAAACCGGCAAACTACAACTTCCTTGGGAGCTCATACTACACACGACCGTACCATTGAAAAGCCAGGCTCCGACTCCTTAGCCTGTTGTAAGCATTCTCTGCGAGAGAAAGGACGCGCAAAGAATACTCCGTTTGGATTGTTAAGTTCTCTTTAAGTCCAATAGAAATACATTATTCTTGCGCGTTTGGCCCCGCTTTTCGTGACTAACCAATCAACAAATAACACACTTTTGTACTGTACTTTTTCCCGAAATAAATATTTAACATTCTGATATTTTGTTTATACTTTACGTTATTAACTACTTTCATTTTCATTAGAATTAGCTTTCCTTTTACCCTAAACTTACTTAATTATGATACAAAATTCCCCGTCTTTTGCATTCACACTGCGTTAAAAATTTCTCACACAAGTTCGTAGAATGTTTATCGGTAGAACAATGATCTACATATTTACTTTAGACCACATTCACGATCATTCACGTCCGCAGCTCTTGGTCGTGCGGTAGCGTTCTCGCTTCCAGCGCCCAGGTTCCCGGTTTCGATTCACGGCGGGGTCAGGGATTTTCTCTGCCTCGTGATGACTGGGTGTTGTGTGATGTCCTTAGGTTAGTTAGGTTTAAGTAGCTCTAAGTTCTAGGGAACTGATGACCATAGCTGTCAAGTCCCATAGCGCTCAGACCCATTTTTGAACGATCATTCACACTAATAACAGCATATACAAGATTGTACAAACACAAATAAACAAAAAATCCTTCAAGAAATAAACAGAACAGTTCACAAAAACTTTCTCTTGACCTGTTTCTTGAATGTCTCTGTCCGCTACTATGCTCTGGTGGACGAAAATTAGAACTACGTAATCGACTGAACCCGCTTCAGACCATCTGTCACTGTGCACGCATGAGTCATTCACCCGATACACAGGCTCTAGACAGGAGCGATATAAGGCGCCACGCTCCATGCTGACAGAGGACATCTAACAAGTCCAAAGAAGGCCAACTCGTTTCGTATTATCTTGAAATAGGGAGGGAGTGTCACAGAGATGATATGTGAGTTGGAGTGGTACTCAATAAAACAAAAGTGTTTTTCGTTGCGTCGACATCTTTTCACAAAATTTCAACCGCTATCTTTCTCCTCTGAATGTGAAAATACTTCGTTCACACCCATCTACGTAATATAATAAGAGGAATTAGTGATCGCACTGAAAGATTTACATGTATGCAGCATGCGTTTAGTGCTTGCCATGGTTCCACTAGGCGGCCGGGAGAAGGTTTATATGAACGTCATTTCTAAATCTGTCTCTAAGTTTACATATGACAACTAGAACATTTATAACATGATATTGGCACAACTTGTCATCCTAAAAATATTCTAAACAACGAAACCTGTCGTCATGCATTCATATGTATCAATGTAGCTGTAGCGACTCTCATAGATCATTAATATTAGCTGCTCATCAACATGCAGCTTCAAGTTCCTTGCTGACACAAATATCGTGATCGAACTGTTATATTAAAAGTTAGTGCATTCTTATAGGTAGATATTTATTGGTCAAGATTGCAAAACAGAAGGTTATTTGTGTTACTGTTGTGTTCTTAAGTCCGAAAACTGATTTCATAATCCTCCACCCTTCTCTAACCTGTGCAAGATTACTTTTAAGAATCTAATAAATTTTAACATTCATAGATAACCTCCAACCAAACTACATACCTCTAGGGTCCTCGTACATGCAAAATCACCTTTGAGCACACATATAAAGTTTCATTTGTAGCTCCTTATGTTTGTTTTTCCGAACGCAATGTGTGAAGCAATGCCATAACTTCTCGACATTTTCCATCTGGTTCTTCCTTATTGTTCGCTGCTAATTAATGGCATTAAGTCATCGGCGTATGCACTGCCTCCTTTTGCTTGGCATCGTTCACATATTTTCTTGTAATAGTTTTCAAGCAAATATCCCAGAACGCTAGTCCAAATACAGAGCCCTGTGGAGACGTTTCCCCGATACTCCCTTTGATATTTCAGTTTTGTATTCTTTTCTCTGCAGTAGTCCCAACGACCCGGATAGAGATTTCCTGACCATCACATTCGGCGCACTCTGCAGAACAAGACAAGCCACCATAGGTTATCGAAAGCTCTGGCTAAGCCTATTATTGCATCGGATACGTAATTTTCCACTGATGTTTTAATCACTTATACCACCTGATGCATTGCGTCTTTGCTGGACTTGGTATCCCTAAATCCGAACTGAAACTCATCCACAGTATAAGTTTTCTTTGTGATAAGCCCACAGTGCGTATTTGGTCGAAGAATTATATTATTCCAAGTTTTTTCTGCAGCTAATACAATATTGACTTGTTACACTTACTTTACAACGAAGCAGTTGTTGCAATTTTTGCCATTTTCCAGTGATCCTGCAGTGATGGTACAATTTTTTGTAATATTATACGATAAAAGTATATTGTTTACGTCTATGTTAGTAGTTGTTTGTTCTACAACGTATTTAACATTATTTGCAAGAGTATATGGCTTATATATACGTTATTAGTGTCTCAAATGTTATGACGTATATCACTGGGCTGCATCCAAGAGCGTTTTCTGATCATCTCTCAGTTTTGTGCCCAATTTTTATATGTGATAGAACTTGTAGCAGCACCCTGTTTTTGATCACGTTTGCCGGCCGGTGTGGCCGTGCGGTTCTAAGCGCTTCAGTTTGGAACCGCGTGACCGCTACGGTCGCAGGTTATAATCCTGCCTCGGGAATGGATGTGTGTGATGTCCTTAGGTTAGTTAGGTTTAAGAAGTTCTTAGTTCTAGGGGACTGATGACCACAGAAGTTAAGTCCCATAGTGCTCAGAGCCATTTGATCACGTTTATCATAGCAGTAATATATGTTTCACAGATTTCTCCATTGATACCGTCTTTGTAATGAATTTTAGTCGCAGAAAATCAGCGATAATAAGTATATTACACTGAATGTATAACTTCTCCGTTTCACATACACTGATATTTGTGTTGAGTATTCTATTGTTTTCGCCGGCCGTGGTGGTCTAGCGGTTCTAGGCGCTCAGTCCGGAACCGCGCGACTGCTACGGTCGCAGGTTCGACTCCTGCCTCGGGCATGGATGTATGTGATGTCCTTAGGTTAGTTAGGTTTAAGTAGTTCTAAGTTCTAGGGGACTGATGACGACAGATGTTAAGTCCCATAGTGTTCAGAGCCATTTTTGAGCCATCTATTGTTTTCTGTGTGCCGTGAAACGTTTTCAACATCAATAAAGTTTTCTAGATTTTTTTTATGTTTTAGCTACGTTTGTTCATTGAGAATTTCGTTTGCGTATACATCTGTGTCTTTATAAATTTCAAGTTCTTCCGGGATGTACAGTGTATGTCCTTCGGTACACGATGTAGAATTTTTACTGCATTTTCTATTTTTTCGGATTTTTCTTTTCGGCTTCGTGGGTGCATCTAAAATGCAGAGTGATTACTCTTGTGAAACCTGTTGTCTTCCTTGAACATTATTCTGAAATTTCTAAGAGTCTGTCCCAAGTTGAATTTGTTGCGATTGTTGCAAAAGATTTGCTGGATTTGAGTAAATAGGGATTGTAGATTTCCCGGGCGGTATTTTTTTATTTCAAAATTTTTATCTTCATCTTTTTAAATAGACTTAAGTTTCTTTGACATTTGACCAATTTATGGCACTATGACGTAGATAGGTTTATTCGTGATTCCTTCCTCTCTTTTTAGCGTTATTTCTCTACATACATCACGTGTTTCTGGCTGTGTGTACTGTTCGTATAATTCGAGCCAGTGGTGTGGTTGAAAGTATTCTGCTATGTTATATATTGCATTTTCATTATTTCATTTTGTAATACAACTGTTTCAAATGGTAATTTAATGATTCTGTTAATTATTGAACTGAAGAATGGATATTTATTCGAATCTGGGAATGTTGATGACAGGACTATTTGATATTGATAACGTCTGTTGTGGTGTATTTACTCTATACTTCATATCTGTGGTAGCAATGCAAGTGCTCGTTGGTACTCCATCAGATTGTTTATACCTATTATATCTGTCTTTGTTTTAGTGTTAACTTCCAACACAGAATGAGCAATTTCCCTTCATTTTTATTCCATCTTGAAGCGAAATACGGTGTCGCTCATTGAATCTTTTACACTTTTCCCTCGATATTTTACTCATAAAATGCTTCAGTCAGCACTTCACCTATCATTTCTTGAGGGAAATAGTATACTGTCACCAAAGTTTACGTTTCCTTGACGCTTCGCATTTTAAGGCACCATTCAGCTTAGTGTTAAATCATATAGTCAGATAAATTGGTAGCGTGCAAGAGTAGTGAAAATAAACCACAAATTTTGCACACTAATTAAATCAAGTGTAAGAGTTATGTAATATTGTCCTAGAGTACTTATCTTGCACTGACAACAGTCTTCTATGGGTTGTGATATTTCACTGTAACTTTCCAATATTCAGGTCCGGATTTTAACGTAACACTGAAATATAGTTTTTGCTTTTGACTTTATGATTTATTGCGATGTTTTTCATCCAAAGCCGAGTAGAATATCTGTTAAAAAATAAAATATTCACAAATATTCCAATTCATTCTCAAACATCCAACTTTCGACTATGCGTCTACAATATGACTGACAACTTTTTGGCGTGTTTTTTCTTCCAGACCTTTTAATTTTCTTCTTCTTGTACTCATGTTCACATTCTGGGCCTCACATTTTCCTTTCTTGGCTCCTAGATTTATTCCGTTAAGCTTCCTTCTTCAGTTGGTCACAACGCTATTTTACTCGTAAGTTCAGATGTTTTCAGTGCGGAAACGCTGCAACGCATGTGTCTGATACGGCAGCGAGCAGAATCGTGATTTTGGGGGGTCTTGGTGCTCGGTTCCTATTTGATTTTGGAACAAGGGGTTAAAAAGTTTTTCGTTTAGTCCGGACCAGCGACCATTTCTATAGCCATTCGAACATCTCTCTTACTGTGGCTATGTTTCCGTATACTATGTACGGTTTGAAAGACAAGGCGGATCTGGCTCCGAGTAATATTGTGTGAATCGATTAATTCCTTTTACAAAAGATGTTAATTAGGCTGAAATTAATGCTCAGCTAATGACACCATTTGTATGTGTACCGATCCAATTTCACACGCAGAAACAGTCGCCATCGGTAGGATTTTATATCCAAAAACAGTCACCCTTAAATAGATCTGGACTCGAGCAAGACTCGTGGTCCAGGTATGGTTCGCCTTGGTGTAAGATACATTTTAACCACCTGAAAAAATATCTTATTTCGTTTGAACTTCACGTGCAGAAAACAAGATTTTTCTGGGAGGTTTTTGAAGCGCACAAGTTATACTAATCGGTGCAAACTTTTGACGAATGTAGATAAATGGACAGTGAAAACTATTTTTTTTCATCCGATAATCTGTATTCGTTGTTAAGATACGATAGCTTAAAATCGAGCTAATTTTAGCACTAAGCTTTATTCTTACGTGAAATGAAGGCGCGAAAAAGTTTAAGGTAAATCAAATAAATAAAAAAGGTGTCTTTAAAATAAAATTGAAATCTTACTGACAAACATTTAGCTTCATTCGGATTTTATTGTGACCTCCCCTCTCTTATCGACCTCAATGACAGTGAAAAATTGAATCACGTGTACCTGATGGAAATTTGGGACAAGCAATCGTCAGCGAAGTTAATCTGCAGGTAAAGAGGGAGGAAGGGTTACATCTAAATGAAAAGAAAAATGCAAATGAAATTGGTGGAAATTAATTTTGAAAAAGGGTATATATATATATATATATATATATATATATACCCTTTTTCAAAATTTATATATATATATATATATATATATATATACACTTTTTCAAAATTAATTTCCACCAATATATATATATATATATATATATTGTAAAGAAAATACAATATATAAAGTCACAGAAATGTCATATCTTCAGCTAACAAAATAAGGAAAAAGTTTATAGTACAATAGATGGAAATAGGAGGCTATGCATTTCCGGCGTTACATTATGTAATTATTTGTGTGTTAAGTTGCATGCGCCACTTCAGACTTGTACGAAACGGTTAAAATTTTGCAAGCAGGTAGATAAACATACGTAATTAATGCTCCTCGTATTGTTTTGTGACAGCCTTATCCGTAACTTCGATATAACGGTCTAAATTTGAAAATAAAATACACGTAATATTATGTTTTAAGCTATTCGCATGAAATGAGAAAGTAACAACTACGATAAAAACTATGTTCTTACATTAATTATAAGAAGCGTTTGTAGAAGTATTTCATCGTTCGGGCTTTACGTGTGAAAAATCACGCGTTTGCACATGAAAAAGTGTTTCGTAGAAATGCGTTGCATTTTAAGGGCTGCATTTGGATATAATTAATAAACTAGTTATTCTAGTTGATCATCGTTTCGTTGTTAATACGTTAATATGTCCATCCCTGTAAACAATGATATATTGTTTGATCGAGCATTTAAAGCTTTATCGGCGACCAACCAGAAAATTACACGAACCCGAAAATGTGAATTGCTTCCCCCAATAAAACTGTTCTATTACGTTTTCTTCAGAAACTGCTATGCTATCTTGCATAAAATTTATTTTAGGACAAAATAAGCTTAAGGTCAGCAATTTTCGTGCAGGACTGAAAGAATTTTTCTACCCGCAGTTTCTTAATCTGCAGTTTTTATTATTGCACGTTTCAAATAAACAATAACAAAAACTTTAACATAAGAGATAATAACGAGCGGTATACTTTTCAGTAGTTCACTATTTGTTGCACAAATCTTTCAGCTTGCGATACAGTAAGCTTTCTAGTAAGTTTATGTAATGTGGTCGTATCGTAATATGAACTATTTAAATACATTATTATCATAAACTTGACACAGTTTTTCATATTTCGTTCGATACCTCATTTATGTTTGCTGTTTTTTGTGCTCCGTATTTATGATTATTTTTCATATGTTTGCTTATACAGTCTCATGCATATATAAGTAAGATGTGCGTAACTATAAAACAAAAAAGAAAAAGAAAAAATGAACAAAATTTAAAAAATTGAAAATGTATAACAAAATAAAAGTAAAACAACGTGAATTTTTTTTAAAAAGCCTGCAGACATTTGACCTTGACGTGGTGGTGAGGCTTTTGTGCTTTGAGACCTCAACAGTCTACACTGGACACGTTCAACCATAGTCGACAGGTAACCGAAGAGGAGCCAGACTAACGATGTCCAACTCATGCAGCATGGTTCAAAAGACGATAAAAAAATCTTATAACGGATCAGCTGTGGACCGAGGCAACAAAAATCTACATCGGATGCCAAGATATGGTAGACTAATGTCAAAATTATGGACAAGTAAAAGTTGGGAACTAGAACGAAAAATGTTCCTGTCATAGAACAAAAGAACGTGAACATGACCGGGCGTAGTTTTGGGTGTAAAAGAAAGGAATTGCCGTTTCAACTAATCTGACAGTTTCAAAGACATGTAAATCAAAACATCTAGACACACTCGCGTTGTTTTACTAGTTAACCCTACATCCCTGTGCAATGAGCTTTCTTAACTGCAAGGCGTCGGCACATACGCATCTTGCAATTTACAGGCTGAAGTCGCTGCACCTGCGCCCAAAATATTCAGAAGACTGCCAAACTTGGTAAACAATGCATACCATATGGCTGAAGAGCGTACCTGTAATAGCTAAGAAAAGTTTTTCTAAGGGAATAAAATTTCTGGGGTTCGATTAGTCTCTGGATGAACGCCAAAGAATTTCTTGATTTCTGGGTGGGGAGGGCTGAATTTGTTTCCCCTCAGATCATTTTTCCGCCAAACCCGCCTCTCTGTTACATCTATGACAAGGGATGTAAGAACAATCAGAGATAGATTTATGTTAAAAACTTTCTATAGTCCTGAACCGTAGCTATACGTATCAACCTCACTATCTGTCCTGTACAGTAGGGCCTCCCTCCTCTTCCAACTTCCAACGGCCTCGCCCCCCTCTAACTCACCCTTCCAGTCACACACTTCATCTTCTTCTTTTTCTTAATCTTATACGATATTCGTATAGCAAATGTTCTCTTGCTTTTCTCCCGCCCCCCTTCCCCCAGTTCGTCACCCCCTTCCCCCATTGTTGTAGTTTTTATATTATTACTGGCGCTTATTATATCGTTATGTGTGAATCATCGGATTTTGCATTTTATTTATTCCGTTTCTCACAAACTTCGGTTTCTTCACTGTGCGTGATGTTATGGCCATTTCATATTATTAACACTCTCATTGTATATATCTAAATTCAAAGATGATGATTAACAGTGCTGAGCCCAAAGGTAATCACATACGACCCGGATGACATCTAACGCTTGTAAGACATTACGTGTGATACGTCTGCATCTCAATGTGCCAGGCCTTCAAGAGTGTACATTCTTTGTCATCACTTTAATAGTTACGTCTTAACGGTATGTGCTAGACTTGTGTTTACCTGCTTTTGGCTAATTGTCCCTGATACGATGTGCTTGTACGGTAATATGGTGCCGGCCGGAGTGGCCGTGCGGTTCTAGGCGCTACAGTCTGGAACCGCGTGACCGCTACGGTCGCAGGTTCGAATCCTGCCTCGGGCATGGATGTGTGTGATGTCCTTAGGTTAGTTAGGTTTAATTAGTTCTAAGTTCTAGGGGACTGATGACCTCAGAAGTTAAGTCTCATACTGCTCAGAGCCAATTGAACCATTTGGTAATACGCTGCATTCCTACAAGATGTTAGATTTCTACCATTTATATCACGTTAGTCAAACGTGGTGACCTGTGTATGTATCATCCTGTACAATACACAACAAAATGACGTTAATGGTATACGAAGTAAATGCATCGCTCGTATTTGTACATCACCTTCCATCTAATATTTCTTCGCTCTATGGCCTATCATTTGCGTATTTTGCTTTTAGCACTGTACTCGACGATGGGGTGAAATAATATGACATCTTGTAGAATACACAGCAAAATACGTTAATAGTGTAAGATGAATGTGAATCTCTCGCAATTTTATCCCGACTTGCATCTAATATTTTAAAAATTTTCAATTTTTTACTTTATGTCTTACTGTTTGTATCTTCTTCCTTTTAGCATTGTTCTCGATAATTGTGTAAAAGCCGAAATGTAGAGTGTAAACAGGAAATATGCAGAAATATACAGTCAAATGGCAGTGTATTCCGTAAACCTTTGAAACTCTAAAGAGTGTTATGCATCTACAATACGAAGTATCCGAAAGTGGGGGTGCATCTGTAATAGGAAGTATCTCAAAGTGGGGACGCACTCCGTCATCAGGCAACAAGTGGCCCATCGGGACTATCCGAGCGCCGTTTCATCTTCAGTTGAGGATGCGGATAGGAGGGGCGTGTGGTCAGCACACCGCTCTCCCGGTAGTTACGATGGTTTCCTTTGACCGGAGCCGGTACTGTTCGGTCTAGTAGCTCCTCAATTGGCATCACGGGGCTGAGTGCACACCGAAAAAGTGGGGATGCATGCGTTCTAAACACGACATGACAAATGCCATGTTGAATGACATATGATATGTTTCATGGTAACATTATGTTACTTTACTTGATACGATGCATTATATTACATGACATTGGTACTAATAATAACAAGTAAAAAGCGCGGACATGTCGAGATGTTTGATTTAAATGTGTCTGAAGCTTTAATAATGAATAGAAAAAATAGGAACGTGGACAAGCTACTACGAACAGATTAGTGAACGAATTACTGTAGTCAAGGTAGACACGAAGCCCACACCTATCACAGTAGTACATACTTACGTGCCAGCTAGCTCCACAGATTACGAAGAGTTTGAAGAAAAGTATGATGAGATAAAATAAATTATTCAAATAGCTAAGGGAGACGAAAATTTAATAGTCATGGGAGAGTGGAATTCGATAGTAGGAAAAGAAAGAGAAGGAAAAGTAGTAGGTGAATATGTACTGGGTGCAAGGAATGCAAGAGGAAGACGCCTCGTAGAATTTTCCACAGAGCATAACTTAATCGTAGCTAACACTTCGTTAAAGAAACATGAAAGAATGTTGTATACGTGGAAGAGACCTGGGAACACTGGAAGGTTTCAGATAGATTATTTAATCGTAAGACAGAGATTCAGGAACCAGATTTGAAATTGAAAGATATTTCCAGGAGCATATATGGACTCTGATCACAATTTGTTGGTTATGAACTGTTGATTAAAACTGAAGAAACTGCTAAAAGGAATTTAAGGAGATGTAACCTCGGTTAACTGAACGAACCAGAGGCTGTAGAGAGTTTCAAAGGGAGCATTAGGGACTGATTGACAAGAACAGAGGAAATGAATACAATAGATGAAGAATGGGTAGCTTGGAGAGATGAAATTGTGAAGGCAGCAGAGGATCAAATAGTAAAAGGACGATGGCTGGTAGAAATCCTTGGGTAACGCAAGATACACTGAGTGTAAGTGATGAAAGGAGAAAATATAAAAATGCAGTAAATGATGCAGGGGGAAAGGAATACAAATGAAAAATAAGATCAGCAGGAAGTGCAAAATGGCTAAGCAGGGATGGGTAGAAGATAAACTTAAGGATGTAAAAGCATACATCACTAGGGGTAAGATAGATGCCGCGTACAGGAAAATTAAAGAGACATTTGTAGAACAAACTGTATGAATATCAAGAGCCCCGATGGAAAACCAGTCCTAAGCAAAGAAGGGAAAGCAAACAGGTGGAAGGATTATATAGGGTCTATACAAGGAAGATGTACTTTAGGGCATTATCATGGAAATGGAAGAAGACGTAGATGAAAAAAAGCACGGAAAGACTTAAATCGAAGCAAGGACCAAGTGAGCAAGATGTCTGAGACAGGCGGAATACACTCAGACTTCAAGAAGAACATAATAATTCCAATTCCAAATAAAGCAGGTGCTAAGAGGTGTGAAAATTACCGAACCTTCAGTGTAATAAGTCACGGCTGCAAAACAATAAAACGAATCCTTTACAGAAGAATGGAAAAACTTGTAGAAGCCGACCTCAGGGAAGATCAATTTTGGTTCCGGAGATATGTAGGAGAACGAGAGATAATACTGACCCTACGACTTCTCATAAGACAGAGGCTGAGGAGAAGGAAACCTACGTTTATAGCATTTGAAGTCTTAGAGAAAGCTCTTGACAATGTTTATTGGAATAGACTCTTTCAAATTCAACAGGTGACAGGGCTGAAATACAGGGAGCGGAAGGCTGTTTCCAGTTCGTACAGAAACCAGATGGCAGTTACAAGAGTCGAAGGGCACGAAAAGGAAGCAATGGCTGAGTGGGGAGTGAGACAAGTTTGTAGCTTATCTCCGATGTTATTCAATCTGTATAATTGGCAAACCATTAAAGGAAACAAAAGAAAATTTGGAGTAGGAATTAAAATCCAAGGAGAAGAAATGAAAGCCTTGAAGTTTTACGATGACACTGTAATTTTTTCAGAGAGAGCAATGGACTTGTAAAAGCAGTTGAATGGAATGGACAGTGTCTTGAAAGGAGGATATGAGATGAGCATCAACAAAAGCAAAACGACGATAATGGAATGTAGTCAAATTAAATCAGGTGATGCTGAGGGAATTATATTAGGAAATGAGACACTTAAAGTAATAGATGACTTTTGCTATTTGGGCAGCAAAATAACTGATGATAGTCGAAGTAGAGAGGATATAAAATATAGACTGGCGGTGGAAATGAAAGTGTTTCTGAAGAAGAGAAATTTGTTAACACCGAGTGTAGATTTAAGTGTCAGGAAATCTTTTTTGAAAGTATTTGAATAGAGTGTACCCACGTATAGAAGTGAAACTTGGACGACAAACAGTTTAGACAAGAAGAGAATAGAAGCGTTTGAAATGTGGCGCTACAGAAGAATGCTGAAGATTAGATGGGTAGATCACGTAGCAAATGAGGATGTACTTAATAGAATTGGGGAGAAGAGTAATTTATGCCATAACTTGACTAGAAGAAAGGATCGGTTGGTAGGCCATGTTCTGAGGCATCAAGGATCACCAGTTTAGTACTAGAGGGGAGCGTGGGGGACAAAAATCGTAGATGGAGACCAAGAGATGAGTACACTAAGCAGATTCAGAAGGATGTACGTTGCTGTAGGTACCGGGAGATGAAGAGGCTTGCACAGGATAGGATAGCATGGAGAGCTGCATCAAACCAGTTTTGGGACTGAAGACCACAACAATAACGAATAAGTACTAACAGTTCTGGAGGGACGAAACATTTCATTTATGTAACACACACTGTGTGGAATGTTATTGTCCTTTGCGGGAGTCAATAACACATGGTGTAATGCTAGTATACAGTGACCCAGAAGGTAAGCATAGTGAAAAATATGAGCAAACCTTCTGAGCACGCGTTTCGAGATGTTCCACAGTACCTATTTCTTATTGCAGTGTCCAGGATTTGTAGTTGTAAAAACTCTTAAACGGAAGCCACACACATCTATGCGACGTAATCGTAAATTCTAACACGTAAGAAAAAACAATTGCAAAAGTGGTTAACAACAAAACAATTAATGTAGAAGTGGTTACCCACGGTCTTCTACAAATGCTCCGCTGCACCGTAGGTGATAAGGAATTCTGTTGGCATTCGCGCTGCTTCCTGAAGAAGTACCGTGACGACGTCTAGAAGATACGTAGGTGGCGGTTGGTGGGTTGCCAGTCGTCTACGAAATGCATTCCAGAAGTGCTTCACTTGATTCAGGTGTGGCTGGCCAGTCCACGATATCACTCGCGAGAAATTATTCTCCCAAGGCAGCAGGTAACGGAGGTGCTATACATTTCTCGAAGTTTCGAACTGCGTCACTTCACGCGCTTGCAAAATATCACGTCTGTACCTTTGGGCGTTAGAGGTATTTCTCTGACCAACAACTGAGCTGTGCAGCTCCGCAAAGCCGAGTGGTAGGCATAACCTTCTGAAGAAGGCTCGAAGTTCCCGAAACAGGTGAATATGTGGCTGGTTGCTTATTATTTCATTATGTACGACTACAACTGCTGAAAATGGATAAAATGCTAGTTATGATGATTATTTATCCCTGTGTACATGGATCCCAACAACATATTGTCACAGTCTGAGGAGAAAGTTGGTGATTGAAATTTGATGAGAGGACCCTGTCACATCGAAAAACGCCTTTGTTTTTATGATTGCCACATCAGTCCATATCTGTGGTACACTCTCCCCTATTTCGTGAAAATTTGAAATATATGGCCTCGACTTTTACGATGTCTTCAGTGAATCTGTCTGACGTGAATTCCACACCGCACAGCAGTACTCCAGAAGAGGGGCTGACAAGCGTAATTGGAAGTGTCTCGTAGACCTGTTGCATTTTGTAAGTGTTCTGCCAGTAACTCGAAGTCTTTAGTTTGCTTTACCCACAACGTTATCTATGTGATTGCTCCAGTTTAATTTATACGTAATTCTAATCCCGAAATATTTAGTTGAATTAACAGCCTTTATATATTTTTTATATCACAATTCCGCTTCGTATTAGGCGTTGTAATGTAATGCTGTGAATGAATGTGTCGAGGAGGTGTAACGAAGAGTAGCACTTGCGTGTGCAGGGGATCTAATGTCTGTGTGTGTGTGTGTGTGTGTGTGTGTGTGTGTGTGTGTGTGTGTGTGGTGGGTGGGCGTGCGCGCATCCGTGTGCGTGTGCGTTTATGTGGGTACACACGATCCGTGTGCTCCCGTGTCCACTGTGAATTGACCACGCAGTGACTAATAGGTCAATTAGTTACTGTCGTATACATTGCCTCGAACGGTACGTGTACTAGCTTTGACATCCATTACGTACGCACATCATTTTCGACATTACGTTATATTTACTGCTTTAGAGAACAGCCTTTCTGGTTTCAAAGAATTCAGCACCGTAACATAAAAGAATCTAATTTCCTTATTCTGAAATTATCAATCAATAGAACAACCAACCGTCTTTAAAGCAAACTTAATACTAACTTATCATGATTAAAATTAACATTGTGGCATCCATATCGAGGTGGGCCAACGACTGAACAAATTCTGGTTACCGATAAGTGGCAGCACAGCGGCACGAAACAGCAAGGTTGAAACAATGCTACACACGGGATTATAGGTGACTTCGTTTATTCTTGTTTAATAACAATGTGTGTAAACATTGTTACGTGACTGTATACAGTAGATTACGTACGTACAATATACTGTCAACCACACACTGTAAAAGTTGTTATGTAATTGTACACAGATCAAAAAAAGATTTGCATCACCCAGGTTTCCAGAACTCCTGAAGATAGACGTTGACTGTGGATATTGTATCACAGACACAGTCCCTTTGACTGTTCAGTCAGACACGCCCAAAGATGTAAACAAGCATGCATGAGGAGCACCTATTAGACGGAGGGGGTCCGACAGACGATCAATTCCAGTCATTCCACCAGGAAGGAAGTGCACGGCTCGTGTTGTGTGTAACCTAGACGGTGAATACCGCGGTTCGATCGCGTCCGCATTGTTACTTTGTGCCAGGAAGGGCTCTCAACAAGGAAGTGACCAGGTGTCTTGGAGTGAACCCTCGGACATGAAGGAGATACGGAGGGACAGGAACTGTCGATGACATGTCTGGCTCAGGCCGCCCAAGGGCTACTCCTGCAGTGGATGACCACTACCTACGGATTATTGCTCTGAAGAATCCTGACAGCAACGCCACCATGTTGAATAATGCTTTTAGTGCGGCCACAGGACGTCGTGTTACGGCTCAAACTGTGAGCAACAGGCTGCATGATGCGCAACTTCACTCCCAACGTCCATGGCGAGATCCATCTTTGCAACCACGACACTATGCAGCGCGGTACAGATGGGCCCAACAACACGCCGAATGGACCGCTCAGGATTGGCATCACGTTCTCTTCACCGATGAGTGTCGCATATGCTTTCAACCAGACCAGCAGCGAGTGCAGCAGGGTGGAGGTTCCCTGCTGTTTTGGGGCGGCATTATGTGGGGCCGACGTCCGCCGCTGGTGGTCATGAACGGCGCCGAAATGGCTGTACGATACGTCAGTGTAAGCCTCCGACCGACAGTGCATCCATATCGGCAGCATATTGGCGAGGCATTCGCCTTCACGGACGACAATTCGCGCCGCCATCGTGCACATCTTGTGAATGACTTCCTTCAGGGTAATAACATCGCTCGACTAGAGTGTCCAGCAAGTTCTCCATACATGAACCCTATTGAACACGCCTCGGGTAGATTGAAAAGGGCTGTATATGGACGACGTGACCCACCAACCATTCTGAGGCATCTATGCCGAATCGCCGTTAAGGAGTGGGACAATTTGGACCAACAGTGCCTTTATGAACTTGTGGTCAGTATGTCACGACGAATGCAGGCGTGCATCAATGCAAGAGGATATGCTACAGGGTATTAGAGGTACCGGTGAGTACTGCAGTCAGGACCACCACCTCTGAAGGTCTCGCTGCATGGTGGTACAACATGCAATGTGTGGTTTTCATGACCAATAAAAAGGGCAGAAATGATATTCATGTTGATCTCTATTCCAGTTTTCTGTACAGGTTCCGGAACTCTTGGAACCGAGGTGATGTGAAACTTTTTTTGATGTGTGTGTCTTTACTACGTAATCACTATAGTTCTCTACAGGTTGAGCTTGCCTGCGAGAAAAGTACCATCCAATAATGAGTGTGGTCCTCAACAACGAGACTAGTACGGGCGCTTGGTGTTTGGTGAACGCATAGTGAGTCTCCGTTAAGGGGCCCCGGGCAGGTTGAAATTCTGAAATTTAGATTTTTTTCCCATTCTTCTTAAACTGCGGAACTTCCTCTTTCCAATGATATACAGAACACACATATTATTTCCTTATTTCTTGTTTATTCGTTCATTTGAACAAAACATTGTGTGGGAATGATTATGTACATTTAACACTTCTGAGATTCAAATCTGATTTTTTGATTCACCTACCTCCGAGGGCAATTATTTATGAGGTGTGGATTAAAAAGCATTCGAAGCATTAGGAATGGACACCATACTGAAAAAGTTTAACTATCACTAAACTGGTGTGCATAGGTCACGTACAAAAGCAGATGGGTACGGGCCAGCAGCGACTGAAAACTGGATTCAGGGTAAAGAAATTGGAAGATGGAGGAAGATTAGATGGTAATAAGAGACTCCGTCATATATAAAATTAAAAACTACTCTCGCGTTGCCCTCAGGAAAAATTTCAACGCCTTAGAGGACATGAGAAATGCTGTATGGACAGTTTCGTTTCACTTCTCTTCAAAAGAAGAAAAAGCCATTCATGGCCTACGCCCTCCATGAAGTGATTCATGGTGCAAATACAACAGAGCACAGCAAACGTGCGAGAAATTTATTCACAAACCAGCTATACATTTTGCCGTAGTGGAGGTACTGAAAGTAACTTTCAAAGATTTGTCAGATGTAAGACTATTGAGGAAATGTCTTCATGGCCGCAGCCAGAATCCTTAGAAGTCCATCAACTGCATAATCTGGACCAGAGTTACAAAGACAGTGTTTGTGTCTATTAGTACACTGCATTTTAGTGTCTCTGATGCAGTGGCAGCTTTCAGCGAAGGAAATGATGCAAGGAGTGAAGTCCCGAAGAAACTGCTACACACTGTTGATCGGTTCACAGCGAAATAAATGTTAAATTAGATAAAGGAAGTCTTGAGGCAGCTGTTAGAGACCTTGAAACAACGGCAAGAGAATGCAGACGATGAGTAAAACGGAATTTCCAAGATGAGATGGAAGAGGATGCAGACAACCCGTCATATGGAGCTGTGATGCCTTGACAACTTGAATAGCTGTTTCCCATTAGTTGTATCTTTTAAGAGTGAAGTGCACTTTCTCTCGGCTTCTAATTGCCAGAATTAGTTCAAAATTACGGGATATACTCATTGGAGTATTGTGGATATTTTAACAAAGGGGTTTTTTATTTTGTAAATCTCAAAAACTTTTGAACCTTAAATAGATCGAAAAGTGTAGATAGGTTTTTATTTTTATGTCCACTTTTTACAAAAATAATTATAATCTCGAAACTAATGAATACCTTCAGAAATGCCTCTGTTAAAGTGGTTATATGTATGTAATCTACAACACAAATATTTTAGAAAACTGTTATTCCAAGTAGTTTCCAAGCGAAGGCCCTTTTTATAAATACAACTTTTGCATTGTTTAATATAGGGATTGTCCAACCAGTCTGGAGCTCCTTACGCCATCTCAGAATCAGGGATGGAGAAAAGAGACTAGTTAATACTGATACCAGTGTTTTAGTTCTGAATAGCTGGTAATTTTCGGTGTTTGTTTGGCCTTACTTATAACAAGTCTTTTTTATTTTTTCCTAATAGCCGGGTAAAGAATATGGTGTGTCTATTTTGTGTTGAGACGCTTTCATTTAATCTTATCTTTCTCCTTCATTAGCTGGCGCCCCTAGGTGGCATGAATTACCCTTAGCTTCCTGTGTGTTATCGCTGGCGTGGAGTCTTGAAAGCACGCCGAAGAGTGGGGAGTTGGGAACTGTCTTGATACGTGGCGAGAGGGCAACACAGACGGTGTTCCGCCCTCGGCTGTGTGGGCCGTTGGCTCTATTTGTACAGGGACTGGTTAGTTAGGAGTGGAGCGTCGCAAGATGGCTATTGCTTGATGATGTTATTGGATGTGTTGGTATTTGTAAAGGAAAATGATATATTTAAAGAATTGTGGGTCAGAGAAACAGATGTTAGGCAACAGTATCTGTGACTGCGATGGCAGCACCGTAGAGTCGTAGTACCTTTGACGGTCAGTAGTGGATAGCTACGACGTGCAGGAGGCGGCGTTTCGTTGAGTGTACAGTGCATGGACCCATTTTTGGAACAATGTGTGTTGCAGATTTACAAGGAGGAATGCTGACTCAGCACAATGGTTGGATAGCGTACGGACATATAACGATTTTGAAATAAAGAACAAGGTATTATTTGATGATTTGATAATATTTCTACTTTTGTAGACTTGTATTGTTCGTCCACTTCACCCTCATCACAGACGAGTTTTTGATAATTATTCTATTGATAGATCTTCTGAGTTAATTTATTGTGCCATGGAAGTTATTAGATTAAATGAATTTTCATATTAGTGTTTACAGTTGTTTTCTTTGATCAGTTCCTATTATACGACCTTGCTCAAACTCAATGGGACGTTGATAATAACGTCTTTGTCACCTTAAAGGCACTCTTGACTAAAAGCAACTTACCACGTCAAGTTTCAAAGGTAACTGACGCTCGCGACTGTGACGACGTAATCCTGATTTGCATCGTTAAGAGTGCCGCTAACAGCGCCACTCTTTCGCGACTGTCGCGAAATTTGAATAGACATCGTCTTTCAGATGTAGAAACACACCTACCAACTTTCGGCTATGCCTCTTTCTTGGTACTGCGACTTCTTTCCGTCAGTGTAGTTTAGTAACAACTTTGACAATTAGAAAGTAGCAACAAACACGTGACTTAAGAATCGCTACTGAATTGCTAAGACAACAATGTACATGCTGAATTTCACTACCTAGAAGCAGTGATCATTTTGTTTTCTGGGAGCAGAGAGTAGAAGGTTTATGCGAGGCTTGTCATTTATAGCTCAAAAACATTTATTGTTGGCAGGAAGTCCTGTGGCTATTAGAGGATTGTTATTGTCTTTGAATAATATTGTTTCTGATGAAAGTAGTCCACTTACAGATCAAAACATTATAGAACGAGTATTTATAAACGGATTGAACTGTGAATATTGACCAATGGACTAATTCATTATTGAAATTTTTACTTTTGTCTTGTAATTGTTTCCCGTAAACGAATTTTGCCTACTGCCTAATTTATTCATTAGAATTTCTGAAAGAGAATTTTTAGTATTGTCAATCAAAAAATCAGTTGTTTTCATATTCCTACTTAAAAGCAAATAAACAGATTTGACTACAAAAGGTGCTTTTCGTTAGGAATAATGAAAGAATAATAACGTTAAAAATTATACACGGAATATTTTTATTAATGCAACAATAATAAATTCAGAACTCAAGAATTCATTCATTGTTTATGACAAAAGTAGAATGAACTGATCTACTGCCTGTGTGTACGTAGTATGCCTTGATTTGTTTGTACAACACGAGAAATAGAGTTCTCTCTGCCCTGTTTCCACCATTTAGGACTGACTATTCGTAATTCCCAAATGGTCCTTGATTATAAAATTATTTTTGGGCAGACTAATTTTCTTTTATTTACCTATCTTATCGGATATTTTGATTCTAGGTATCTTCAAAAGTATAATGCAAAAGTCTGAAGGGGGCTTAGAATGTTTGTCTTCTTACGATGTCTACGTTTATCACAGGAAATAATAACAAAAAACCGTAAATCGGTTGTTCGTGCAACCTGTTATTTTGAGCGGTTTTGACAGTCAAGTTAAATTGAAGATGGAAAAAAACCGGATATAACCGAAAACTGGTTGTTTCGGGGATAATTACCATCCCTATGTCATAGTCAGTCGGTTTTAAATGTTTACAGAGACACAGAGCATTGAAAATCCAAATGCAGCTTTTCCAGAACTTCAAGTACAAAACTACAAGGGACAGAAGAATTTGAAAGCGAACAGGCTCTGCTGAAGTTCGCTGCATGTTATGGTGATGAGACGCCAATTTTCATACCGTGGGAGTGCTAGGAACTGGAAAGCAGCAAACAGTCATGTTGAGGTGGAGCTGGGTTCGGTTTGGGTGGTGTAATGACGCTGCAATCTGCCAACTGCAAGCTGCCTCGCATTATTCATATGTAAAAGGTAAGATTACTCATCGTTCCTTTCAGATATGTAGAGGGAGATCAGCTTTTTTTCCACGTGTTTCAGAGAGACAATGGAAGGGGTTTCAATAATTTTAACAATTTACTTGTTAACAGAACCCTCCGTCGGTTCTTGGTAGAACATCATTATAATAAATGAAAAGCACCACTTTGCTTTTGTTCTACAATATTACTTTTATTGTGTTAACCGGTTTTCGGCTTACAAGGCCATATTTACGCATTTATATGTATTTGTGATTACGTAAACCTGTATCTTCCTTCTTTCACACTGTTTAGCAAAACCTTAATTTGTCACGTACAAATGTAATTTTTGGATGTGAGGTTCGCCTGGTATGCTTATTATCTAATAATTTTAACACCAAACGTGGCAAATACGAGAGAAGCAAGTCGAAATGATGAATTTGACTGAGATGTGTTGTCTAATGTTTTAGTGTTACTATTCATAGTTCTGATGTGACAACTGAAATAACTTCGTTCGATCATGTGTTGTTACGATTAAACTTAGAGATCCATAAATTACACTACTATTTTCTTGCATGCTTTAGTAACAGAAATACTTTTGTCTGTTGTTACGGTACGTTACGAACGATTTGTCCGGAAATTCTGAACTGATTCATCAATTCCAGAATCAAACAACAATTTAACCCTTCAGGTGACAGATTGTTTAATCGCCATGATAACGGAAAACTCGTCAATCCATACTCTTTGGGAATAATAATCAATAAAAATTGCTCAATATCTTATGTATTTCTAAGTGTGTCATTGATCATGGAGTTGGAAATACTCTAACCAATGAATCAGAAGCACAGAATTTGTGTTGAAAAAGTCTGAAAAAATCTGCATGAAGTTGGCAATGTCATCTCCTGATACCGAATATTTGCTTATAGGAGGATGACGTTTCTCAAGGTACTGGGATTCACAACTAACTTTGGACCATGCGAGTAAATCCACATTTGCAGTCACTTCTGTATCAGCGTCAGTTTAACGAGTTACATGAAATGCCTCTGCAGCCACAGGCAAACACTCTACCCCGCCTGCTGCATCTGTACTAGATGTTTTATCCCTAGTCCACTTGCCCGGTCTTATCCAGATAACCATCAGTTATTATAGTAGTGATTGTAAAGATAGTTGCTACATCATCTGCGTCCGAGACCTCTCGAAATTCTGAATCTACTACGTGCTCTTCTGTAACCTCTTCCCAGGAGTTACGCTTTAAGCCAGAACTTTATCTTCTATGGAACTATGCCACATCCATGAAGTCATTCTTATAGATCGAAAAGAAATTTTCACAAACGTCATTAGGATCATTCTGATTATGAAAACTCAACGAAAAATGACTAAGAAGTATACGTATTACCTTCCGGTGTGTGCATAAAATGTTTTCATCACGTTGCATATTTTCGAAACTCACCCTACATGTGCCCCGTCAGCGTAAATAATTTACATTATCTCAGCAGTCAACATTTTCGAGATAATTTCTGAAACAATATCATTTGCAAGGTTTTTTCCTCATGTACGATGCAGAAGAAAAGTAACTGTAAATTTCCTCACAAAATATTTCCGTATTCATTTTAGACTTTATAACGAAGGAAATCTTCTTGTGAATTGAAAGCACTAATGTCCATATCAGAAGATATCAGAAGAGTAAGTGCACAGGTGAAAAATAGAGTTGAACCAAAACCATTTCTGACGACGAAAGCCTAAAATATCATCAGTAAATATTCATACTGTTACTCATGTGTTCGCTGATATTTCCAGCCAACCGATTTATAAACATGAAAATGTTATTCATACTTATAAAAGGAACTTAGTCAATATATTAATAGCAACAAAACTCTTACTACTGCAGGGTCGCAGTTGGACGTTCGGAGGACTGTTTCCACTGGCTCCTGCCTCAGTTATTACTGCAGCTCTGCTGAGTGTTCAATCACACTGCATTACATAAATGAGGAATGGAAATATAAGAGTTAACGTGATAGAGAAACATCAGTGAAACTGTGTATTAGTGTCCTTCCTAGTATTTACGATAGCGTTGAGAGTGACAAATATTTATCAACCCTCAAGTAGTCAATTTAAAACGTGTTACTTAAAGTCAAACTTTTTAAATTACTTTGGAATTAACTACTTAGTTTGAACAGTATAATTATCATCAGGCAGCAATTACATCGTAGCTTCTGTGATTAATTAAGTAAATAACCAAACCCAAGGCGGTTACCTGGTGAGTGATCGTCTTGTCTCCGGCCCCATAGGCAACCCCACTCTCCGTTTCTACTTGGAATTTCTTATTTCGTATTTTTATCATATTTTATAATGCAGTATGTGAATACTACAAACAAGATCGGTTTTTGTGTCAGCAAATGAAACAGCATCATCTACGTATCAAAGTGATATAAGTGTAGTGTTTCTTCCAGAATGAATTTTTCACTCTGCAGCAGTGTGGGCGCTGCTATGAAACATACTGACAGATTAAAACTAGGCACCCGACCGGGACTCGAACCCGAGAACATTGCCTTTGTGATTCGAGACCCGGTTTGGCAAACAGCTTTAATCTGCCAGTAAGTTTCATATCGGCTCAGACTCTCCTATAGGGTCAAAAATTCATTCTGCAAATAATCCCTCAGGCTTTGGGTTAAGCCATGTTTCAGCTATGTCCTTTGTTCCAGGAGTTCTAGTTCCGCAGTATAACTGAGTTTCTCTTCATAGATAGTATGTACACTTCAGTGGTGCTCTTAAGTAGCATAATTTTATTTGTTTGACGAAAGAGAAATGGCTAATGATTTTGACTGCACCATAACATGCTACGGTATGACATGTGTAATGCAACATGTCTCTACTCAGGTCCGAAGGTGAACATTATCCACTGAAATTAATAACCTGATTACAAATAAACATATTGATCCAAAACAGGAATTACAATAAAGGAACTAACCCCGCAAGTTATGCAGAAGAATATATGTGAAGTTTGCAAGGTAGGAGATAAGGCACTGCCGGAGGTGAAGCTGTGAGGGTGGGGGTCGTGAGTCTTGTTTGGGTATCTCAGTCGGTGAAGTACTTGGAGTAATTGAAATACTTGTTCTGTTAAGACCATTTAAAATTTAGTTTCCAAAGCAGTATAACTTTTCTTCGGAATGGTATTTGTTGGGCTGGAGTCAACAAGAACGTAGGTCTTAATTAACAATAAAACAACAGAACAAGAGATACATTTTTAATATCTGGGGTGTGTGATAACTTTTTATAAATAAGACGTTCAACGTAAAAAAAGTCAGTTTTGACTTCGTATATGGATCAGTTAGCATAACACTGAGAAGCAGCTCATAGAAGAGGATAAAGTGTTGCAGCTCCGAAGCGTACATACTGAAGTCAATGCTGGGTCTTTACTGTCAGTAGAAAAGTACAATACTGACACAACGTAGAAATGGAATATGAGAAGAGGAAAAACTGAGGTACAAACAGTAAGAGGTGAACTACAAATACGTATGTTGTCCCAATTAAAGAACAGATCAAAATCATCTGAGGAGGAATGAGCATCTGGAATGAATAGACAATGAAAGATAACCAAGAAAAAAAAGAAACTAAATGTATGGATGAGACGATACCGATAGTGGACAGGCCTCGCCACAAGTGGGTACTTTAACAATCTGCGTTGCTTAATAGTTGAACTGAAGAAGGGTTATATATCGGAAATGTGTACAGCATAACAGTATGCGTAAGAAACTAGTAAAAAATAATCGTAAAAATTACTGATTGATAACATTCGCCAGCGTCAGCTGAATTTATATGTTAAAATAAGAAATTTCTTGCACTGTGAGAGCGAAGGGTGAAGGCTTTGAACCACTGATTCGTGTACAAAGTCATAATAGACATGAGACCGTTTCATCAAATACAATAAGTAGATATCGAAGCCCCATAAGTAATATATCTTTCTCCGTCTTTCTCGGTCTTGGCTTTCATGAATCCGTCTCAGTTTCACACTTTTTATATTGCTCAGTTTTCAGAGTTACCAAAGACTATGTTAATAATACTGCTTTTGAGTGATCTAGTTTGCTTTGAGTGTTAAAAAAAAGAAAAAATAAACATTGTACTCACAAGAATGAAAGTTAAGCAAGAACAAAAAGGAAAACAAAATATCCTTCTCCAGTATTCGGATCATAAATGTTAGAGCACCATCACTAAAACGGCTATCAAACGAAATATTAATGATAACACGCGCAGAATAATTACCTCTGTTTACGTATGGTCGGTACAGAGTGCAAAACGACACACGGGAGGCATAGAGGCATAGAGAGAGAGAGAGAGAGAGAGAGAGCGAAAATGGAGGTATTTGCTGCAGTTATGTTAATGAGCGACACAGGATAATCGTAAACAGTGCTGCTGTACATGATCTGCGCCCGAGGCTGGTGGAACAGGTGGCATTTTCCGTATCGGGAAACAGCCAGGCCACCAGCATCTCCCATTCCAACCAACAGGGGCTAGCATTGTCTCTTACTGACAACGTGTGAGGGAACAGGTGTTGTCTCCCAGCTGACAAGTTACAGGTGGTTACAAAATACACCTCTGGACCACAAATCGATACCACTCCACGAAAAAACCATCGGTAGAAACTGTGCAACGGACATGTTTCTTGTCGGTTGTTATAAGGTTTGAAGGGAAGAAACCACACTGCTGGGAAGGAACATTACCCTCTAAGCCCAATGAACAGTACAACACAGGGCTGCCACCAGGACACACTCAGAATGACGAGATACGGACCTGTAATACTAATGATTATAGTAAATTTAATATCTGGTGTAAGGCACTATTTTTGCACGATGGCATGTAGATGCAGACTACTGGAAATTGTAGTGCAATCATTGGAAACAAAGTACCTACTCGACTACATGTAAATCTATGCAGACAAAAACATCCACTCAAAGACTTTCAACGCAACTACACAACCTAACCATCTTACTCTCGGACTGGGACGATAATGCGTGTTTCATTTCCTTGCTACGACAATCACAATAGCATTTAAAAACGAAGTTATTGTTGTCGACCAGCTAGAGGTCATCATAAGACTCTAAAACAGTGGTTGCCCACCAGGGCTAATCACCACCTGAGGGGTAAAATGCAATTTTCTGAGGGGTAGAAACTAAACGATTCCATTCTGTTTGAGTCACGAAACTAAATTATTTTCAAAAGATTATTTCTATTACCACAATTCAGTTTTGTAAGACCCTAAAATTGACTACATAACTTATCAATAATTACTTTTTCTCAGTCAGTAGCATTAATTCGGTGGAATTTACAGATTCCTCACATAATCCACCCACAACACACATGTACTGTGTCTTGTCCTGTACATCACTGATGATAAATGTGAGACATGTACGTAGCAAATGCAAAATATCTCCAAAAAAAATTTTCTCGAAGTTGTAGATGGTATCTGCAGTAGTCCATAAATTGCTTCATTGCTCGATTAGAAAGAGATAAATAAATTAATTGACAGCAAGACACAGCAGTAAGGGCTACTCTAGTGCTGTACACACTTCTACTATTATCATAATTATTATTACGAGTGTTTAGGCACAGAGCATTAACAGCGTGAAGTCCTCCACTTTTTTGCCGGTTGAGAAGTAAAGAGTGCAGTAATGAAGTGATTTACGAACAATAAGTATAGTGCACACATCTGAACTTGTCTGATTTCAAATGGGGTTGCAACGCACAGGTCGAGAAAGTGCCGCATTGGAGAGAAGTAATGCAAGGGCGTTCTTTTCTGAGGAGTTGTGGGTAGCACTTATGATGCGCCACTAATTCCCTCGTCATTCATTCTAAGACACACACTCACACACACACACACACACACACACACACACACACACACACACACACACACCATTCCAAGAAAAGTCTTTAATTCCACAGTTTATTTAGGTGCTAAAGTCGATGATAAGGTGAGGGAAGGGGGTGGGGCAACAAATGGCACTGGAGTGGGGAGAGGGTGGAGGTTCTAATGTGTGAATGCACCTAATGAAACATGCTGAAAGCCGTGACGCAAGTTTGCTGTAGAATTTTCAACGAATTTACGTATGAATACGTCAGAAGTAGCTGACAAAGGTAATGAGAGAATTATATAGTCTCCATTGGCAATACAACACTTGTTTAAAACTAGAGCAGTTGTTTGATCTCCTGAGATGGCAAACAACTCACAGAGTATGTGACTCCCGAATCCTATCTCTCTGGACTGATACATTAGCTGTGAATGAACTGTGACAGAAGCCCGAATAACAGGGTACTGACGTACTAAGACATGCATTGAAACTATGAAATATTGAACCGATAATGCCTAGACACCAGCCTAAATCTGGTTCAAATGGTTCAAATGGCTCTGAGCACTATGGGGCTCAACTGCTGAGGTCATTAGTCCCCTAGAACTTAGAACTAGTTAAACCTAACTAACCTAAGGACATCACAAACATCCATGCCCGAGGCAGGATTCGAACCTGCGACCGTAGCGGTCTTGCGGTTCCAGACTGCAGCGCCTTTAACCGCACGGCCACTTCGGCCGGCCCTAAATCTGGATTTGCTTTAATGAAGTCTGAAAGGAAAGGACGATTGATTGCCGTGCTCCATCATTTCGAAAAACTTTTCGTTAAGTCCATGCGGGAAAACCATTTATGTTCGGACGGCTTTGTTAGACACTATCCTTGTGATGTTGTATCCACCTAGGGACTGAGATTGTGTAATTATCTATTAACTGCTTTTATTAATCGTAAATAATACACTTAAATCCAACAAACTACAATCAAAGAACACTAGTCATCTTCTTGGCTCTGAGTACTATGGGACTTAACATCTGTGGTCATCAGTCCCCTAGAACTTAGAACTACTTAAACCTAACTAACCTAAGGACATCACACACATCCATGCCCGAGGCAGGATTCGAACCTGCGACCGTAGCAGCCACGCGGTTCCGGACTGCGCGCCTAGAACCGCTAGACTACCGCGGCCGGCAAAGAACACTAGTTTCAATAATGCATTTGAGTGCAGCATTGTTAATCAATAGTATTAGAATAGTTAGTGAGAGTGATATGAAAATAGTGAAGATCGTTGTAATTTCTTCTACTTCCCACTACTGATCTACTTTCTACTGTATTTTCAACTACGGATAATTTGATTAGGCCTATTCCTTATGAAACTTATTAATACATTATTTTCAATTAACAAAGGAACTGACATCTCAGTATCATTAAACTCATAACAACCGTTCCCACATCCTGTTAAAAACAGTGAATGCTAGTTACCAGGATTGTTCGCACATTTCATTACTAGGCAGCGATCAGTATGCTATCTGCATATGGTTTTCATTTTACGAGGGTTGGAACTTTAATAGTGGCAACTATTTATTTACAGCTCGTACAAAATAGATACGTGTTTCAATGTTTTACTGACCTTCAAAGTAGTCACCAGCATTGTGTATAAACCGTTGCCAGCGATGTGGAAGTCGTAGGATACTCTTAGCAGTGCCAGTAGTGTTGACAGTTCGAGCGGCGCGGTCTATTGCGCGACGAATTTGTAGCAGTTCTGAAGCGAATGCCGTGAAGTGTTTCCTTCAGTTTATAAATCGAGTTGAACTCACAAGGGCTCAATTCAGGGGAGTGCAGTAGCTGGTATAGCACTTAGCAGCCCCATCAGTCAAACAAATCAGTAACATCTTGCACTGTACGTGCTTGAGCACTGTCCTGCAAAATGATGGTCAGGTCCTGTAGAAAGTATCATCACTTCTGTGTCTATGCTGTTCATTTTTGGAACATAACCTACGACCAGTTTAAGGCCCACCGCTTTGCGTGACCATGAGGATACGTTTTCAATAGTATTTCTGAAAGTAAAGTAACATAATTGTTTAACTGCAACAATCTTAACAGTAATTGTTCGTGTTGCTTCTCCATGTCAAAGAAAGCCAAAAAAATATTGGTGTTAGTAAAACGTTAACAAATAACAGTCCCAAAGAAATGATATTTAGTGCCGGCCGCGGTGGTCTAGCGGTTCTGGCGCTGCAGTCCGGAACCGCGGGACTGCTACGGTCGCAGATTCGAATCCTGCCTCGGGCATGGGTGTGTGTGATGTCCTTAGGTTAGTTAGGTTTAAGTAGTTCTAAGTTCTAGGGGACTTATGACCTAAGATGTTGAGTCCCATAGTGCTCAGAGCCATTTGAACCATTTGATATTTAGTCGTGTAAATAATAGTTTTGGGCATATGAATGATCGCTATAAGTTTAATTTTTTTTGTATCCTTGTTGAAGCATATGTGTGTCTTCTTTAAATAATTACTGAAGTATAGTGATAAATTCCATAAGTAACAGAAAGTGGGATTAATAGTACTTAGTGTCAAGTGACCGTAGTAAGTGAAAGTAGTTATTAATTCAGTGTTGAAAATTGACTTCATCTATTTGTGTAGACATTGTGCCCGATTTGGGCTGGCGGCCGTTTCATTAAGCGAAACAGTTTATTGTTATAACAGGCTTTGTCTGATAAAAGGTTTCCAAAAGTAATTATTCTCACTGCTTTTCCCCCAAACTGTATGATTCGGAGAAAAATAGTTCGATACCTTACCATTGGGTTGAACACGGTTAAAATCTCTGTCTCTCCGAGAGTCGATGGTTTGGAGTGTTCGTGCTGCGTGATTTTGTGGTGGTGTTCCTGCCGCTACTAACTGCACAGTTCTTACATTCCGAATCGCGGATCTTCCGTCTTTACAGTGGTAGAATTAAACGTTCTGGTACCGTATTGACGAGAACGAGAAAGTACCGTTGCAAGGTGATCGATACCGAAAAGCCATACTCCAGTTAACTGTGCTTGTCTTTATTTTTACCACGTGCGCAAGGCCCTGGCAGCCTACACTGCGCGGACGTCACTTGCAACGATGACAGCACAACAAACAATTTTGATATCGCGTGGATAGCTTTCATCCGCTGTCAGTGACGTCACGTGAAGTCAGCTGACGAGGGAATGTGTGCACAGGGGGCTACGAGGTGATTGCTCTCACACCCTAGTTCCGTGAGCGCTATCACGTACTTGTTTCAAATTGTTTATCGGGTATGCGCGTGCGCGTGTTTGTCTGTATGTTTCTGTGTGAGAGACTGAAAGATGATCTGGAAACATATACCCCACTGTTTCCAGATCTTCTTTCTGTCCCTCACACACACACACATACAGACAAACACGCGCACGGCCCGCATCTCGTGGTCGTGCGGTAGCGTTCTCGCTTCCCACGCCCGGGTTCCCGGGTTCGATTCCCGGTGGGGTCAGGGATTTTCTCTGCCTCGTGATGGCTGGGTGTTGTGTGACGTCCTTAGGTTAGTTAGGTTTAAGTAGTTCTAAGTTCTAGGGGACTGATGACCATAGATGTTAAGTCCCATAGTGCTCAGAGCCATTTGAACCATTTTGAACCACGCGCACGGGCATACGCGGTAAACAATTTGAAACAAGTACGTGATAGCGCAATGGATAAAACGATTTCCTATTGCTTTCCAACAGTACTGGATATGGGTATGTGTTTTTGCGTGTTTGTTGGTGCGGGGCAGGAGACGTTGGGGAAATTGAGGGGGGTTGTGTTCCTTGAACAGTAGGGGGCTGCAACAGGGATGTTTGGAAGGTTCCTGAATCGTAAGCCTCCGCTCTGTATTACGATTTGTTATTGTTTCATCGGCTAAAATGATCAATATGCTGTTACTGATGTCGATTTGATCATTCACTATTCAGTATAAGAGCCATTTGTTTATGGAAATTTTCCTGTAATGGTAGGGGACTTCTGTTATGACGAGTGATTCTTGCGACCTTCGTGACTTGCTCGGTGGACCATGCCTGTGCTGTATTCGATGTTCTACGAATGAGGAAAGACCTCGCAATTTCATCTCCTTATATTCTCTTCGCTCAATATTTTGAAATTTCAGCTCGTCATTGTTAGGTGCATATATGTGACACGTTGTTGTTTCTTGTTTCTTATGTTACATTGCCTCTTAAACATATATGCTGTTTCTATGCATATGTTACTGTGCAACATATACATTTACAAGGCTCGTCATCAATGTTTCTGTATTCTGTGCTTGTTTTGTGCGTACCGTCGTTTTAGCCGTGGCGTTCTGTGCACCTAGTGCCTTTTCCTTATTTACCTGTACTTATTTCTTTACCCTGATTGTTGAATTTATGTACTATGTGCGTCTTATATCCATCGTTTTAGCCGTTTGTTGTACTGATTCTATTTTAATGTGCTTTGTATAGTGGTTCAGTTGCAAACATCGGACTTGATTTGCTATTTTCTGATTCTAGATATAGAACCTCACCTCTTTCAGTGTAAAATGTCACGCATTTCGATGGAAATATCGGACGCCATGAAACACGTATGTAACGCAGCAGCGATGGCGAGGCATTGTAGCATCTGTGACCAGAGAGTATGCGCTTGACCGCGCGAGTGTTGCGAGCGGTTCTCAGTCAGTAGTTGTCTTTGCGAGTTAGTTGTCGCTATGCAGAGTAGCAGTCAGTCAGTCGTTGCGAGTCTGTCAGTTCAGTCGTTGCGAGTCTGTAGCTCTGTCTAGTTGAGAGCAGTACTCAGTCTGTAGTCGTCATGCAGAGCGGTCGGTCAGTAGTAGCAGCCCAGTGCGGTTGTGTGATGTAGGCGGTCGGCAACAATGGTCAAGATGAGGAATAAGGTATACTGTTAATTAATATAATCATTAGATAATGAAAAATTTTATTTATTGTAATTATTCTCCAACAAGTCTCCCAATAATAATTTTTTATTTCAAAAGCATTTTCTCAAAAGTTTAATTTTTTTGAACTAAAGATCTCGTTGCACTTCCCATTTCATTCCACTTCTTTTGAAGGAAAATTTCACTAGAATCAAAAAAAAAAAAAAAAAAAAAACAGAATATTATTATTTGCAATGCAGTTCCTCCAAGCGGTGCGCAACAACAAGAGCAGATATGTGACATCCATTTATTCTGAGGTAAGACTTTAATTCTGATTGTTTTTACACAGGGCCAAAGACCGATATTTCGGTTTAATTGAATTTTCTTGTCACTGAATGGACTTTAATTTTTTGAAGGATTTATAATTGAGTCAGATTGCGAATTTCACATTTTTGTTGCCATTTTCAATACCTCTCATTGTGGGCGAGGTTACAATTAGCGCAATGTCCATTAGCATTCATAATTAAATATTGTCGTGTTTCTTTCTTTCAAATTTTTGTGGGGAGGTTACACTCGGCTCCCATTTGTATTGAGTATTGTCATTTTCATTCCTTTAAAAATTGCGGTGGGGAGGTTACACTTGGCGACACCCAGTCCAGGATCGAATTTCGTTGAGAGTCTTTTGAGCGACAGTCAGATATCTGCTCTTATTTGCTTAGATAATTAGGATTTGGCGCAACGCTTTTAATAATATTGTGACTTTCTTTCTACAGGTCAACGGCAATTTGCTGCTTTGTTGTATTTGTGTGTTGCTTTTGCATTGTGCTTATTTGTTTTGTGAAAAATTTTGACTATTGTAAAAATGCCGCGAAAGACTGTGAATAGTGTATCGCGAAGTATTGTGAATGAAATTACCGACTTAAACAACGTGACCGATAGTAATTGTGATACGCAACGTAATGATGACAATCCTGCGTTCACTAACAATCAGTGCATTCCAACCACTAATGATGACTTTCACCTTAATGATGAACAAACGAACTCAATTGTCTCGTCTGTTAACTTGACGACAATTGATGACGCAGAATGCTCTATGGTAATGAGCGCTGCAGAGCTTAACACACCCGATTTGGAAAATTCAAGTAACGTACAGGCAAATTTGTCTAAAGAAAGTGATCAGGATACACAAAGTACGACGGATTTATTTAATTCCGGAACAGTGTCTGACAATGTACATCCGACTGATAAACGTTTTTGTAAATTACAGAATGACCAAATGGTCACACAAAACGCGACAATTGTAGATACACCATCAAACAGTAGTAAGAATAAAGTAGGTAATGTTACTTTGGAACAATTTATGACAATAATGCTACAGTCTAAGAACAAAAATGACGAAAATTTCAAACACTTAAATGAAAAACTTGACAATAATGACAAAAAACAAGACAAACTTAGTGAACAGGTCCGACAACAGAGTGAAAATTTCAAACAACTTAGGGAACAGATTAGAGACGTTGCCGCGCAGTGCCATGACACTAAGGAACAATTGCGCGTGGAAATTGAGGCTTGTTCTCAAAAAAATAGCGAAGAAATTAAGTCTGTTGCGCAAGAATTAAGAGAAATGCAAACAGCCGCAACAGAAACACTCAGAGACGAAATTAGCGGAGTCGCTAAACAATGCTCTGAAAAAGCTGCACAATTACGGGACGAGTTGAAAGCAATGACGGTAGAACTTTCGCGCACTATGGACGCAAAGATAGACGCGAAATTCGAACAGCAGAACACTCAGATTAACGAGCGCTTTAGTCAGCACATACAGAACAGTGATACGCGTTTCCGCAGATTTATTCAAGATCAAAACAAAGTAAAACGACAAGTCATGGAAACAATCACTGCACAGAGACAAGAGGACAAACGTAAAATATTCGCGAAAGCGAAGACGTATGTAGACAATAATATTACTACAGTGTCCGACAAAATTAATACCATAGAACAATTGAACGCGGAATTACGGGATGAAATTTCTGATCTTAAAGCAAAAACGGATACACACACAGTAAATATTCAAACAGTGACAGATAGATTCGAACAACTAGATCTAACACAGGATTGCGATGTCATCAAAGCTGATGTTAAAAAACTGAGCGAAACTACGCGCAAGTTGCAAAAACAGATTAATGCGTCTGATTCTAAAACCGATGATCAGGTTAAAATACTGACTGAAAAATGTGATGAATTGGCCAGTCGTATTGATGTTATCGAAAATACTAATGACAATAAATCAGACGATACTGCACCGGTTTCTTTTATCCAAACACCTGAATTTCAAAATTTACAGCAGACAGTTAATGAGATCGATTCATCTAACAACACGTTACGTAGGAAGTTATCAAATTTACAACAAGAAGTAACAGAAATGAAAAACACTTCTGTTAATAATACACAACAGACGCCACTTTATGAACATTTGTCAGACTCACGCAGCGTGTATAATGTGAGCAATTTACAGCAACTACGCGACTTAAAATCCGAAAAGCCACGCGACTTAAAATCTGAAAAGCTACGCAACTTGAAATCCGAAATGACACAGACGAACAGATTCACACACAAACCTGAACGTGTTATCAAACTGAGTGACGAGAACGTAGATTTCGAGCAATTTGCATTTGTAAGCAAATGTAAAGAATTTAATAATGACAGAACACAGGTACACGCTTTGAGCTGTACACGACAATTTACCTTTGTACTTTCAACGCTATTACCTGTAATGCAGAAACTAGCTTTGAACCAGATGCGACAATTTGCGATTGCATTTTCGTCAGCATTGCCTGTATTGAAGAAATTTGAATTAGCACGAATACAACAATTTGCCTTTGAAATTTTACCGCTATTGCCTGTAACACAAAAGCTAAAATTTATTTGCAGTGCGTAAATGACCTCAGGGGATTCATTACGCTTTAATGAATATGTGCCGTAGCGAGCATAGGGCCCCGAGCTGTAGTAGTGCTGTTTCATCTTTAGTTTTCTGCACTGCTGCCTTCTCTTCTACTATCCTTTATATCTATCCAAACTGCTCTTTAACTATTGCTCTTTGTAGTATTAAGAAACATGTAATGAATATCCGATGTGACAAACTTTTACCGAATGTGACAATTTTCAGTAGGCACTCCCGTAATGACAACTACCGCCGTAATTTTAATTACAGATAAAATCGTAATCATCAGTATGTGTAAAAGTAAAATTAACAGCAAACGCATTTTTTGGTAACAATAGATGTTTTTCACCACAATAGCATGAAAGTCAACCGCTTAGCATACGTAACCAACAATGCAGTCTACAAGGTCAACCAAACTTTAATGTTTCGCCGCGTGCACGTATAGTCCCAGCCCCAACAAATAGTAACGCATGGCAGCAAAGAAATAACTACGTACAGACAACACACTATTTCAACTCGCATCGCTATGCGCCGTATAGAAATTACTATCATGACAGACGTAAAAATAACGAGCACAATTTTCAGCGTACAATTAATAACAGTCGATCTTATGAGCAGCAACAACATCAGCAACAACATATTATGATGAATGAAACAGACAATAGGTGTCATCCATAGCGTAACACGTCAATAAGAAATAACAGAACAGTTCATATAGTGGATATGCCATAGCATCCTCCCGTAAATAACAGGACGTACGATAGATTTTAACCAGATACAGCACAGATTGCATAATACAGTAACGCAAACATTACTTTTGACACGCAGAATTTTGCTCACGAGAATGTTATTTGAAACATGCTTTGTTGAATGCACCACTTTTATCGCACCCAGATCTCACCAGAAATTTTTCCATTGCCACCGACAGTTCCAACACCGCTTTAGGCGTACATATTTTCCAGGAAATAGAAGAAGATGGCTGTATAGTAATTAAAAACATCGCATTTGCAAGTCGCATTTTGTCACCCGCTGAGCGAAATTATTCCGTTACAGAATTAGAAACATTATGTGTTGTATGGGCTTTCACGAGATTTAGGCACTTTCTTTATGGCAGACACACCACCGTCTACACAGACCACAGAGCGATACAATTTTTGCTTTCAGCTAAATTTACTCACGATAGATTAAGCAGATGGAAACTTTATTTGCAAGAATTTAATTTTACGATTGTTCACATTCCCGGCACGCAAAATGTTATAGCAGACGCACTATCGCGTTCTCTCAGTAACAATCAGCAAGACGTAGCAACCAACTTCTGCAAAGCAAATTTCAGTGTCATGTACATTCAGCAGGTTGCATTTGAAAATTTTATTTCATCGTCATTACAGGACATAGCACAAGAACAAAATAAGGACAATGTGTGGAAAGAAATTAAACACCTTTGGCAAGATAGGAAAAATGTTACGATTAGGAACCACTACACTGTACGCAATGACATTCTGTTTCGCCGCTCTCATCCTGACAGCAACATTTGGTTATTATGCATTCCTGACGAACTGGTTAACAAACTAATTTGGTACACTCATTTAAGTTACGCACATTACGGAGCACGAAAATGTTTTCTTATACTGAGACAGAACTGTTATTTTACCAACATGGAAAAACGTATACGACGAGTTTTAGCGTCTTGTAAAATTTGCCAGAAAGCTAAATCAGACACCACTTCACATATTCCTCCTTTATATCCCATTATACCTGTGAAATTAAGACACATGGCCGCAGTAGATATTTTTGGTCCGATTCCGAGAACTAACAGAGGTTTTTGCTACATTTTTGTCGCTGTTGAGCTCACTTCAAAATTTGTTACTTTCACTCCGTTACGCAAAGCTACTGCTAAAACTGTTTCGAAAGCATTTGTAAAACATTTTCTATTTCATGTAGGGCATGTAATGAAAGTAATTTCTGATAATGGATCTCAATTTCGTAGTAGTGTATGGACACGCATGTTACGAGCTAGAAACATTTCTCCGATCTATATATCCAAGTACCACGCTTCTTCGAACCCTTGTGAAAGATTAATGAAGGAAATTGGTAAGCTGTGCAGAATATACTGCCACAAAAGACATATTGATTGGGATACACACATACTCTCATTCCAAGATGTAATTAATTCCATTCCAAATGAATCCACTATGCTATCTCCGACTGTTATACTGAAAAACGTTGAACCACCGAACAAAATTAAAGAATTAATAGAATTCCCCAAAAATCGTCGCATACGACACCACGAAATAATTGACATTGCGCTGAACAACATCAAACGTGCCGCAGAGCGCCGGAGAAGACAGCAAAAACAGGTTTGTACACGCCGCGACTTTCACGTTGGACAGAAGATATTAGTACGTACACACTATTTATCCAGCAAATTAAAAGGTAAGTGCAGTAAATTTGAACTTCTATACGCAGGTCCGTATCGGATTCGCAGCATCCCTCACCCCAATGTTCTACACGTCGAAACTTTGAGAACCAGAAAATCGAAAGGCAATCACCATATCTCAAACATTAAACCGTTTATTGAGTGAAACCACTGTATGATTCAACACATTATGATGCCATTTACTAATGCAATTAATTCACCTGACTACTTATTGATGATTATCGTATTTTTTTCTTGGCAAGTGCCCGGCAAGGTAAGGTTAGCAGGTCGCTCTTCTTGTCGTCACACATCAGACCATGCATATTTTTCCAGATGAATTTACACATTTACGACTATTTCTGCAATTATATTTATGTGACTACTTATTGATGATTATCGTATTTTTTTCTTGGCAAGTGCCCGGCAAGGTAAGGTTAGCAGGTCGCTTTTCTTGTCGTTACACATCAGACCGTGCACATTTTCCATTTTTTTTTGTGTATATGACTGTACTCCAGTTTTGTTTGTATGCACTATGAAATAGTTAAGATATAACACACACCAGTCGACTTTGACATTTTTTTTTTTTTGCCTTATGACATCTCAACATCGTGACTGTTTCACATTTTTTTTGCTACTGCATTGTATTATTCTGTGTACATTTTTTCGCATCCGAACACTGTCAATGTCTTGGACATATTACGTTTTCTGTCATGTTATGCTGTATGGTTAATTGTGTCACCATAAACCAGTCATTATTTAGTGGGTATAGGATTTAAATGCAAGACATTAATCTTTGTTCATCAATTTCAGAAAGGAATGATGATTCTAAGAAATAAATTTAACATAAATGGGAATTTCACCTACGGAATAAACGAAAGGAGATGCAATAACTTTATGAGGAAGAGTAAAGGGATCAGGATTAACAAGCATTAACAAGACTATACTATACTCATCACAGAATAGCAGTCTTAACTAATTTTTTCTTTCAGAATACAAGGTGATTGATGCAGGCTGTCAGAGAGAACTACACATCTTAGTTTTAGTGATGAAATATGCTAGAGATAAGGAATAGTTATGTAATGAGTAATGAAGTGATTTTTTGCAGATGATAATGAATACTGATGAATAATGATGAAGGAAATGGTATTATGAATAATGAAGTTTTTCTCTACAGGTGATGATAATGGTGAAGTTATGATGATATGGATAATGAAGTTTTTTTTTCTTTATGCCACGTAGTTATTTAAGTATTTGTTGCGGTTTGCTTTGACAGCAGGTGTTACATTGCATAGTAGGATGACGGAAAGTTTTGGAAAGGACAGCTATGGAACACATTTTATACACATTTCACTACTTGTTAATTCGAAGTTCACTACTTTTCAGCATAGTGTGCGTTTCTTCTTTCAGGTCAATAATCCGTTTTTGTATTTTTTCCAGGAGAAGTTTTTCATGACACTTACTAAACCTGTTACTTATTATACCTGTTCTAGTACTTGCATTTTTATATTTTTTACCCATTTGTGTTTATCATTTATAAATGTGATCACATGTACTGCCTTGTTACATAATCTTGCTACAGCTGACTCATGACGAATGACGTTACCTATCCTCATTTGCAGCAATAGGTCAAAAGCAAAAAGTATTATGCCTCAGCAATTAATTATCGATCCCAACGCAATGCATTGCTACCAAAAAAAATGTATTACCAGTCCCACATAATGTCACTAGTTTATGATAATTCTGAATAATACTGATCAACTCTGAATAGCATGTCACTCGAGTAATGACCTCTTAATGAGACTATATTCAAAATAATGCTTTGTCACTAGCTAATAACTGCCACTGTTTATTGTAATGCCTGTGATTACTAATGATTTGACTGTAATTAACTGATTTTTAATAATGACTTTGTAATGATCTGAATAATACTGAATGATGAACTATGTTTTATTCTGTTCAATACTTGATGGCCACTGAGTGCCAATAATTAATGTCACTCCACGAATTGTTATTAATTATGCCATTGATTAGCTCTTGTTTCCAATGTTGATACTTTGTAATTTGAAATGAATGTGACTGTTTCATAATGCTTTGTAATTAGGAAAAGACTAATGATTCTTAATAGATTGGAATGACACATAATTAATTAACTATGGTACTGTTTAATAATGCTTTGTAATTAATTAAGGCTACAAATGATTAATTAATTAACTGTAATTAGACAAATGATTAATTAACGACAAATGATTAATTAACTGTAATTATACAAATGATTAATTAACTGTAATTAGACAAATGATTAATTAAAGACAAATGATTAATTAACTGTAATTAGGAGAAGGTTAATGATTCTTGATTATACTCTGTAACTGAAAAGAATGCGATTATTTCATAATGCTTTGTAACCAGGAAAAGAAGGCTACTGATTCTGTGTAAAACAATTAATGAACATTTTTCTGTAATACTACATACTTGGTACAGAAATGTTCAGTAACTAGGCTATGAATGCCACGAACTATCAATGAAGACTGTAATTGTCAATATTATGTGACTTGATGTCCTTCACCTCATAAGCTGACTACCCTGAATTACTGCAATGTCCATTTGTCCTGTTTATCCCAGTGATCATGGAGCACTATATTTGGTTTTGCACTAATTCTACGTTGGTGTGCCTTGTAAGAGTGTGGTGTTGACACGACATGCTGTCCACCACCATGAGCGATGAAGACATTATTATGGTCCCACTGTTTGGTGTACCTAATGTACTGCCAAAATGAAAACATGGAACATTACTACGACAGTTCAGTGTCTTGGCTACACTGATAAATTCTGATGGGAAAAGAACTTCAAGTTGTGTCACTTGGTGTTGTACTACTGTGGAAAGATATGGACTTTCAGAGCAGCTGTGTGCAATCTAAAGTGCTACAACCATGATGCAATCCTTCCCTTTCCTATCCTGATTCTTGTCACATAAAGAAAAAATTTTTTTTTGGTAACATCATTTATGTTCATAGGTTATACATTTTTCGATTCGCTAAACTCCAGTGTGAGTACGCTTATGTCACTGGTCGACATGATGTTTGCCATTATGTTTATTTGTTGTGAAAATACTAAAGACATTTTTCAGTGCATGTGCACTTTGGACATGAATTTTTTTTTGCCATTATGTTTATTTGTTGTGAAAATGCTAAAGACATTTTTCAGTGCATGTACACTTGTCAACATAATATTTTTTGCCAGTCTGTTTATTTGTTCTGAATATGCTAAAGAATTTTTTCAGTGCCTGTGCACTTTGTTATCTGTCAAATAATTTGTATATACTTTTCTGATTTGCTACTATGTTTTGTACTCACATTTGGTCTTTGTCTGATATATTTTGTACTTAGTGCGTGTGCACAACATTTACTTTATGTACTACATCTAATTATTCTTGCCAGTCTGTTTATTTGTTCTGCATATGCTAAAGAATTTTTTCAGTGCCTGTGCACTTTATCTGTCAAAAAGTTTGTATATACTTTTTTTCTGATTTGCTACTATGTTTAGTATTCACATTTTGTCCTTGTCTGATATATTTTGTACTTAGTGCGTGTGCACAACATTTAAATATTCTGTAAGTTGTAGGATTTTGTTAATTAAAGAAAAATTTTGCCGCGCTTGGCAAGTCCAAATGACTCACCATCGCTGCCAAATTTTTGCCCCCCGAGTGGAGGGTTATGAAACACGTATGTAACGCAGCAGCGATGGCGAGGCATTGTAGCATCTGTGACCAGAGAGTATGCGCTTGACCGCGCGAGTGTTGCGAGCGGTTCTCAGTCAGTAGTTGTCTTTGCGAGTTAGTTGTCGCTATGCAGAGTAGCAGTCAGTCAGTCGTTGCGAGTCTGTCAGTTCAGTCGTTGCGAGTCTGTAGCTCTGTCTAGTTGAGAGCAGTACTCAGTCTGTAGTCGTCATGCAGAGCGGTCGGTCAGTAGTAGCAGCCCAGTGCGGTTGTGTGATGTAGGCGGTCGGCAACAATGGTCAAGATGAGGAATAAGGTATACTGTTAATTAATATAATCATTAGATAATGAAAAATTTTATTTATTGTAATTATTCTCCAACAAGTCTCCCAATAATAATTTTTTATTTCAAAAGCATTTTCTCAAAAGTTTAATTTTTTTGAACTAAAGATCTCGTTGCACTTCCCATTTCATTCCACTTCTTTTGAAGGAAAATTTCACTAGAATCAAAAAAAAAAAAAAAAAACAGAATATTATTATTTGCAATGCAGTTCCTCCAAGCGGTGCGCAACAACAAGAGCAGATATGTGACATCCATTTATTCTGAGGTAAGACTTTAATTCTGATTGTTTTTACACAGGGCCAAAGACCGATATTTCGGTTTAATTGAATTTTCTTGTCACTGAATGGACTTTAATTTTTTGAAGGATTTATAATTGAGTCAGATTGCGAATTTCACATTTTTGTTGCCATTTTCAATACCTCTCATTGTGGGCGAGGTTACAATTAGCGCAATGTCCATTAGCATTCATAATTAAATATTGTCGTGTTTCTTTCTTTCAAATTTTTGTGGGGAGGTTACACTCGGCTCCCATTTGTATTGAGTATTGTCATTTTCATTCCTTTAAAAATTGCGGTGGGGAGGTTACAGCCATTATCTGTTGATATTTCCACATTGCCGTGTGGATTATGACACGCTGACAAATAGAAACATATAACTTTTCTGTGTGTGGTATTCCTCGATTACACTGAAGGGACTTAAACGTACTAATTTCCAATGGAATAAGGCGTTTATCTCTACAAATGAAAATATAAACGTTCGTTCGTCAAAATCTTAAATCTCCGAAAGTTCTTCGCCGATTGCTTCGAAATTTGGTTACAACGTTGCTTGGAAATACGCGTATCTCTCGTAAAACTATTTTTAATATATATATATAATATATCAATAAAAATGTGATATATAAAGGGGAAAAGATACTATCGCAAACCTCGGTAAGTTTTTAAGCGATTTCTTTCAAAATTTTACACAATACTCTGGTAAACATTCGAATGCTATATATATAGAGTTTCTCCTTAGTCACACACACCACACACACACACACACACACACACACACACAGGAAACATTGTTACCAAACATTTCAAAAAGTACTCTAATGATTTACTTTGAAATTTTGCACGTTACTGCAATAAACGTATGGAAAAATACAGCCTCTTTGTTTTTAATGATGAAATGTTGTTAGGAAACAGAAAAGTTTTACTTACGGGTTATCGGCGTATGATTACCAGAATATTATTACAAAATCTGAATTTGTAATAACAATAAACAAGGCCGATGTCGGAGACAGGCGGGAATAGGAGGTGGACAGAGGGGTGGGAGCAAATGGACATCAAAACCGTAAAGGATTAGGTAGACGGAGAGAAGGTATAGAAGGAGAGAGGGAGGAGGAGGAGGAGGAGACGGAGGTAAGAAGGGGGTGGGAGGTGATAGAGAGGGGGAGTGAAAGGGACAGGAAGAGATGGAGAAAGTGAGGAAGAAGAGGATGGAGAGAGAAAAGGGGGGCCGGCCGTTGTCGCCGAGCGGTTCTAGGCGCTTCAGTCTGGAACCGCGAGACCGTTACGACCGCAGGTTCGAATCCTGCCTCGGGCATGGATGTGTGTGATGTCCTTAGATTAGCTAGGTTTAAGTAGTTTTAAGTTCCAGGGAACTGATGACCTCAGATGTTAAGTCCCATAGTGCTCAGAGCCATTTGAATCAAGGAAAGGGGGAAAAGGTGATGGACAGAGAGAAGGGAAGAGAGGGAGCGTAGGAAGAGATGGAGAGAAAGGGGGAAGAAGAAGATGGGCATAAAGAAGGGGGAGGAAGTGATGGACCGAGAACAGGGGAAGGAGGAGCAGATGTACAAAGAGAGGGGAAGAGGAGATAGACAGAGACAGGGCGGAGAAGGAGCTGAGGGCTTATATCCACTTCCCAAATATATTACAAATGAGTGTGTTACGATTTATTTGTTTTCTATTTATCCAGGCTCAGCCACAGTAACGTTTCGCTGGGAACAGGTAATTTTAAATAAATAACTGCCTCACGCATGAAAACTGCTTCTTTTAAGAAACTTAACTCGGCTGTGGACCCAAAGATAAGAAAGATCATAACGTTGTTTTATAATAGCTAGTCCGGTGCACACATATACACTGAGCAACACAGTTAAACAGTCACTTTTTCAAAACCCCTTTGATTGTCTCCCACTGCCACACACAAATTTGAAACTTGTATCAAAGGTGCCTAGAACCTTCTTCGCGATGCTTCAACCAGCAAGGTATCAACACATCCGGGAAAAGGCTATAGCTCGGACGTTCATGGAAGATGTAAGATGTGTTGATGATGTCACACTGGAACCAAATTTCCCCACAGATCTTTCCAACGCAACTGCGGACGTCGTCAGTCTGCAACACTATTGAACGTAGTCGCCCTCATACGGAGTGTTGTACGACCAAAATTTTTGCTGTGGCGTAAGGACAGTTCAAATCCATTCGAAGGAAATTTGAGCGTGATCTGAAGCAGCAAAGAGTGTTTATGCTTAGCCAGTCCCCCTGCTTCACCCCCTCCTGTGGCATGATAACGCTGGAGTGGGAGGAGGGGTGGGTAGTAACGCTACGCGTATGCAGGCGAGCGGTACGGCCGCCCAGATGTATCTGTCGCAGGGCTGAACGCTCGTGGGCCCGGGGCTCATGGCGGGCCGCAGCGGTCGCTCCAGACCACCCAGGGAGACCAAAAGAGAGACGTTTGAGACAAGCTGAAAGATACCTTACTACAGCTTTTTGACAGTCTATAATAATTTACACTCAAATATTAATGTAAATCTGAATACGCTGGCGATCTCAGATAAATGAGGTACATCCAGTTACACAACTACAGAAGTTAACATTTAACAGTGAATAAACATTTTCACAACGAACCTCTGAACCAACAACTTTTAAATCAGTTGATGCGATGTCAGCAAACTATATTTCAGATGATAGCGTTGCACAATAGCTACCATCCCTGAAAGCCATTCATCTGTAATTATTTTAGATATTCTCTTATGACGTCTTTTATGACTCTCCACATTTACACAGCACAGTATGAGTACCTCACATTCTGTAATGCTTGTGCAGTCATTTAATGAATAGTTTACCATTTTGTCTCTAAATTTGTAATTATTGTGAATGAACTGTGATGGAATATTTATAACATTTGATTCTTTTTTAAATGTTGTAACATATTGGTTTAGCCCGAGAAGTGGTCATGTTGATTCAAATCACGTCTGTAACACGTAAGAACGATGTATTTTTGGTGGGGACGGCCTTCAGCCAATGGAACAGGAGGCGGTAGTGGAACACTACGGGCTTCAAGTGGAGACTGGGACTTTTCAAATGAAGAGCTCTACGAAACGACTGGGGACACTTCATGTCGAGTTCTAGAAGGAGGCAGACCTGTCTCCGGTAACGTGGGTGATTCAGTCGCATAGGTGACTTATTCTGAGCGGTGAACGGCCACTACCTTTCTTTGATTTCTGAAGGAACTTTGTAGTTCGAAACGTCTGATTGTGCCCCAGAGTAGAACTCTAAATTTTTCCGCTTGCAATACGAAACTGCGCGTAGGCAGAGTATGAGTTACCACTCTTTGTATCGCATGTGCTAATTTCTAAATCATCAGGTTGAACTCTGAATTATTTTGAGCTGGTGAATCTTTGGTGTACTGTGATCACGAAATGGCTTAGTTTTCGCGAGTCTTTAATGCCTATTTAGTTTGGGAATTTTGCTGCCATTTTCGTGACGCTCCAAACGTAAATTTACTGCATTTGATAGCGGTTTTTTTCTTGTCTGTATTTTAACTCAGTATCGTAGGATCACTTCCCGCATCTTTGAGAAATCCTTTCTTGGATAAACATTATTCAACATAATTCTCTGTCGTCTATATCAATTACAGATATTAGAAAAGAACCCTCGTTATTTAAGTATTCATTTAACTTTTATTTTGTATTTCTGTACGTTTCATTAACTTGTAACTCTAGCCAATCTGCAGATTATTTCACTGCTGGATCGCTGCAACAGGTTATTATTTGCAGCAGAGTAACTGCAGGACATGAAAGCAGATGTGCCGGCTCGACCCTATGACTACAACGAGCTGTTCTTTTTAAAAAGAGCCGTGCGTATCCCAGATATCTAAAGTACAGATAACCACAGATAGAGACGAAACTGATTCGCTCATACGGGATGCTGTTTAGAAGAGCAACTACTCGACAGCACGGTAGGTACGGGGCGGGGAGGAGGGGATGCGAAACACTTCATGCGTAAATAAAACGGCAGAGGGTTCAGTGTGAAAATGGAATAAACTTAACCGTTACTACACACGGCTGAGTCGAGACATTGTTAGAAAATGTAAAATAAAAAGGTACTGAAAGACGTAATATGATCTGTGCTGTTATCCTTTCAAAGGCAACATTTTTGTACTCAGAATTATGAGAAACCTTAATATTCATAAACGAACGAGACAGATTTTTGTTTTAGACTACACGGTCATTTTTCGCAACTAAACGTGTTCTCTTTGTTAACTACCCTCCACCCGTTTCATATCGCAGAAAATAATTATGAAAACAGGTAAGTGGTGCGAGAGGAGGTTGCAACATCATGCTATCTGCAGTGCATTAATGGAGTTTATCTTGACCCTGTATGATGTACACTCTACGGTTAGGCGAATTTGGTTGACCCACAGTGTTAACAAAAACGTAGAAAATAAATTTTGTTAGTGACGAGAACAGTACTGACAAATCTGTTCTCGACAACTTCCCAAACGCACAAACCACTGATGGGATCAATTGCAAACTCAGTCAAAAACGATCTGTTCGACGTAATATGTAATAGAAACCTGCGGAAACTGTGTAAACTATGAGTGTACCATGGAGGAGACGTGTCTATAGAACGAGCATTCAGATGCAGAACAGTATTTTTATGGCCGACACATTCTGTCGCCAAAGTTCGATTGGCATCTGCAGTGACAACTGTCGTATCAGATCACGAGGTCCCGGGCTCGATTACCGGCGGAGTTGAGGATTTTCTCCGCCCTGGGACTGCACGTTTGTGTTGTCGTCATCATCCGGGAAAATCGCTAGACTGGACATTGACAAGATTGAAACTTTGTATGGGCGCAGATGACCGCGCTGTTGAGCGCCCAAAACCACAAATCATCATCAACAACTGCTATACGACATTATTGTTACCAGTAAATAAGGAGTACATATATTAAGGTTTAAGCACAAGTATAAAATGTAAACAAGCAGTGTTCCTCGAAGACGCGTGACAATGCTGGTTTGATATTGGCAACATGCTCAGTGCCTTAGACTCACTCCATAGATATCCCTGTTCTGTGGAGTGGGTACTTGCTGTCACCTACTGTTAACCAATTTCCAAGAACTTATAAGGGGCGTTCAAAAAGAAAGGATACGAAGTCGTAACTGCCGTCTGTGCCACGTCTGCTGCGCAGCGAGCTACGTTAATTTAAGTATTAACTGTTTTTCTTACTTGTAACTTCTTCTTCCGTGTGGTTTTGCTTTTAGGAAGCTTTAATTGTAGAGTGCTAGTAATAGTGTTCCACAAATTTCGTGTTTGTTTTGAATACAGTCAGAGAGAGTCCCCTTAGTCAGCCATAGTGCCAGTAGTGTCAGTGTCGTCGTAACTGCCGTCCGCGTCACGTCTGCTGTGCAGAGAGCTATGTTAATTTAAGTATTAACTGTATTTTTCTTACTTGTCACTTCTACTTCTGTGTGTTTTTGCTTTTAGGAAGCTTTAATAGTCGAGTGTTAGTAATAGTGTTCCATAGATTTCGTGTTTGTTTTGAATACAGAGAGAGAGAGTCCCTTTAGTCAGCCACAGTGCCAGTAGTGCTAGTGTTTGTTTTGAACACAGTCCAGAGACAGGTAGTGCTATTTTCATTGTTTTCTACAAGAAGTGTCTAGTAACCACAGTTTAGTCAACTATCAGCCGCCTTTAGTGAATTAACAGTCTAGTTAAAAGTTGATTAACTCTCTACAGTAAATTGAAATTTTAGGATGGATAGGATGTGTGACTGCTGTGTACGGACGCAGGAGGAGCTGGCCACTGTTCGCGAACAGATGAACGTGTTGCCGGCCACGGTCAGCCGTCTTCAGGCTGCAGCCTCGGAGTGTAGCGGCAGTGGGGAGTCTGGTGCGTCGCATGGTACACCCCAGGTGTTAATGCTTCACCCACTGTCCCTGCTGTCGAGACATCTTCGCGGGTACCGGGCGCGGTTGGGCCACCCTCTCCCCAAGGGGAGTGGCGGATTCAGCGGCGTTCGCGGCGCACGAGGCGCAGGGTCAATGTGGAGGTTGGCCGTGTGGCATCGCCCGCTATGCCTGTGAGTGGACATGTGGCAGCTCCTTCAGCAAGGTCCGAGCAGGCACACGGGGGGAGGGGTTTATTAGTTATTGGGAGCTCCAACGTTAGGCGGGTGATGGAGCCCCTTAGGGAAATAGCGGAAAGGTCGGGGAAGAAGGCCAGTGTTCACTCTGTCTGCTTGCCGGGGGGTCTCATCCGAGATGTGGCGGAGGCCCTGCCGGCGGAGATAGAGAGCACTGGGTACACCCGACTGCAAATTGTTGCTCATGTCAGCACCAATGACTCCTGCCGTCTGGGTTCAGAGGTCATCCTCAGTTCATACAGGCTGTTGGTGGAGTTGGTGAAGGCGGAAAGCCTCGCTCGCGGGGTGGAATCTGAGCTAACTATTTCTAGTATCGTTTCCAGAACCGATCGCCGTCCTCTGACTTGGAGCCGAGTGGAAGGCTTAAACCAGAGGCTCAGACGATTCTGCGGAGATCTGGGGTGCAAATTTCTCGACCTTCGCTATCGGGTGGAGAAATGTAGGGTCCTCCTGAATAGGTCAAGCGTGCACTACACGCAGGAAGCGGCTACAAGGGTAGCGGAGTACGTGTGGAGTGAACATGTGGGTTTTTTAGGTTAGAGAATTCCCTCCCTAGGCCCGACAAGACGGCTCCCAAGACGCGGCAAGGTAGGAGTAGGCAAAATGCAACAGGGAATAACAATATTAATCTGCTAATAGTAAACTGCAGGAGCGTCTATAGGAAGGTCCCAGAACTGCTCTCATTAATAAACGGTCACAATGCCCACATAGTACTAGGGACAGAAAGTTGGCTGAAACCAGATGTAAACAGTAATGAAATTCTAAACTCAGATTGGAATGTATACCGCAGAGACAGGCTACAGGCTGGACAGTGAAGGGGGAGGCGTGTTTATAGCGATAAGAAGTGCAATAGTATCGAAGGAAATTGACGGAGATCCGAAATGTGAAATAATTTGGGTGAAGGTCACGGTTAAAGCAGGCTCAGACATGGTAATTGGATATCTCTATAGGCCCCCTGGCTCAGCAGCTGTTGTGGCTGAGCACCTGAAGGATGGTTTGGAAAATATTTCGAGTAGATTTCCCCACCTTGTTATAGTTCTGGGAGATTTTAATTTGCTGGATATAGACTGGGAGACTGAAACGTTCATAACGGGTGGCAGGGACAATGAATCCAGTGAAATTTTTTTGAGTTCTTTATCTGAAAACTACCTTGAGCAGTTAAACAGAGAACCGACTCGTGGCGATAACATATTAGACCTTCTGGTGGCAAACAGACCCAAAGTATTTGAAACAGTTAACGCAGAACAGGGAATCAGCGATCATAAAGCTGTTACTGCATCATTGATTTCAGCCGTAAATAGAAATATTAAAAAAGGTAGGAAGATTTTTCTGTTTAGCAAATGTGACAAAAAGCAGATTTCAGAGTACCTGATGGCTCAACACAAAAGTTTTGTCTCAAGTACAGATAGTGTTGAGGATCAGTGGATAAAGTTCAAAACCATCGTACAATATGTGTTAGATGAGTATGTGCCAAGCAAGCTCGTAAGAGATGGAAAAGAGCCACCGTGGTACAACAACCGAGTTAGAAAACTGCTGCGGAAGCAAAGGGAACTTCACAGCAAACATAAACATAGCCAAAGCCTTACAGACAAACAAACATTACGTGAAGTTGTTGGTTGTTGGGATGTTTAAGGGGGGACTAATTTACGTGAAGTGAAATGTAGTGTGAGGAGGGCTATGCGAGAGGCGTTCAATGAATTCGAAAGTAAAGTTCTATGTACTGACTTGGCAGAAAATCCTAAGAAATTTTGGTCTTATGTCAAAGCGGTAGGTGAATCAAAACAAAATGTCCAGACATTCTGTGACCAAAATGGTACTGAAACAGAGGATGACGGACTAAAGGCCGAAATACTACATGTCTTTTTCCAAAGCTGTTTCACAGAGGAAGACTGCACTGTAGTTCCTTCTCTAGATTGTCGCACAGATGACAAAATGGTAGATATCGAAATAGACGACAGAGGGATAGAGAAACAATTAAAATCGTTCAAAAGAGGAAAGGCCGCTGGACCTGATGGGATACCAGTACGATTTTACACAGAGTAAGCGCAGGAACTTGCCACCCTTCTTGCAGCGGTGTACCGTAGGTCTCTAGAAGAGCGTAGCGTTCCAAAGGATTGGAAAAGGGCACAGGTCATCCCCGTCTTCAAGAAGAGACGTCGAACAGATGTGCAGAACTATAGACCTATATCTCTAACGTCTATCAGTTGTAGAATTTTAGAACACGTATTATGTTAGAGTATAATGACTATTCTGGAGACTAGAAATCTACTCTGTAGGAATCGGCATAGGTTTCGAAAAAGACGATCGTGTGAAACCCAGCACGCTCTATTCGTCCACAAGACTCAGAGGGCCATAGACACGGGTTCTCAGGTAGATGCCGTGTTTCTTGACTTCGGCAAGGCGTTCGATACTGTTCCCCACAGTCATTTAATGAACAAAGTAAGAGCATATGGACTATCAGACCAATTGTGTGATTGGATTGAAGAGTTCCTAGATAACAGAACGTAGATTGTCATTTTCAATGGAGAGAAGTCTTCCGAAGTAAGAGTGATTTCAGGTGTGCTGCACGGGAGTGTCGTAGGACCGTTGCTATTCACAATATACATAAATGACCTTGTGGATGACATCGGAAGTTCACTGAGGCTTTTTGCGGATGATGTTGTGGTATATCGAGAGGTTGTAACAATGGAAAATTGTACTGAAATGTAGGAGGATCTGCAACGAATTGACGCATGGTGCGGGGAATGGCAATTGAATATCAATGTAGACAAGTGTAGTGTGCTGCGAATACATAGAAAGAAATATCCCTTATCATTTAGCTACAATATAGCAGGTCAGCAACTGGAAGCAGTTAATTCCATAAATTATCTGGGAGTACGTATTAGGAGTGATTTTAAATGGATTGATCATGTAAAGTTGATCGTCGGTAAAGCAGTTGCCAGACTGAGTCTCATTGGAAGAATTCTAAGGAAATGCAGTCCGAAAACAAAGGAAGTAGGTTACAGTACAGTTGTTCGCCCACTGCTTGAATACTGCTCAGCGGTGTGGGATCCGTACCAGATAGGGTTGATAGAAGAGATGGAGAAGATCCAACGGAGAGCAGCGCGCTTCGTAACAGGATCATTTAGTAATCGCGAAAGCGTTACGGAGATGATAGATAAACTCCAGTGGAAGACTCTGCAGGAGAGACACTCACAAGGAAACCTCCCCATCGCACCCCCCTCAGATTTAGTTATAAATTGACACAGTGGATAGACCTTGAAAAACTGAACACAGATCAATCGAGAAAACAGGAAGAAGTTGTGTGGAACTATGAAAAAATAAGCAAAATATGCAAACTGAGTAGTTCATGCGACGGATAGGCAACATCAAGGACACTGTGAACTGAGTAGCGCCGTGGTCCTGTGGTTAGAGTGAGCAGCTGTGGAACGAGAGGTCCTTGGCTCGAGTCTTCCCTCAAACGAAAATTTTACTTTCTTTATTTTCGCAAAGTTACAATCTGTCCGTTCATTCATTGACGTCCCTGTTCACGGCATTAAGTTTAGTGTCTGTGTTTTGCGACCGCACCGCAAAACCGTGCCATTAGTAGACGAAAGGACGTGCCTCTCCAATAAGAACCGGAAACATTTGATCGCAAGGTCATAGGTCAACCGATTCCTCCACAGGAAAACACGTCTGATATATTCTATACGACACTGGTGACGGCATATGCGTCACATTATAGGAATATGTTGTCGACCCACCTTGCACACTTGGCGAATGGGTAAAAAGATTCTTCTATCTTGCCCGATTTAGGTTTTCTTGTGGATATGATAACCACTCCCAAAAAAGTGATGAAAACATAAGAGTTTGTCACATAAACTGCAACAAATGAATGCAACAGTTTCACAGTTGCGCAGTTTTCCCTGTGCTCTCAAAACATATTTTTTTTACGTTTTCAAATGTTTCCGTGTGTAGACCGTCAAATCCAGCTTATGTCCAAGCAAATCTGAACATGTTCTGGAATTTTGGAGAGCGAAGTTGATTATGTGTGAGTGCCTGAACTTTGATAATTATCTGAAAATAAAAAATTAAACTTTTCACTAGAGAGATGACTTGAACCAGGGACCTCTCGTTCCGCAGTTGCTCACGCTAACCACGAGAGCACGGCGCTCGTATGCTCACACTCTCCTTGATGTCACCTACCTTGCGCATCAACTACTCACTTTGTATATTTTGCTTATTTTTTTCATAGTTCCACACAACGTCTTCCTGTTTTCTCAATTGATTTATGTTCAGTTTTTCAAGGCCTATCCCTGTGCCAAATTATAACTAAATCTGAGGGGGGTGCGATGGGGAGGTTCCCTTGTCAGTAGCTCGGTACGGGCTTTTGTTGAAATTTCGAGAACATAGCTTCACCGAGGAGTCCAGCAGTATAATGCTCCCTCCTACGTATATGTCGCGAAGAGACGATGAGGATAAAATCAGAGAGATTAGAGCCCACACAGAGGCATACCGACAATCTTTCTTTCCACGAACAATACGAGACTGGAATAGAAGGGAGAACCGATAGAGGTCTTCAAGGTACTCTCCGCCACACATTGTCGGGTGGCTTGCGGATTATGGATGTAGATGTAGAAGTCATAATTACAGAAACCAGTACGTGTATGTTAGAAGTATTGACCCTGGCTGTTGAGACACTTGTGCCATTGTGCCACTAGGTGGTGAATGGCTGTCTCATAAAATTCCCGGGGTTGCGATGTTAACCAGTTCCGCACGTACAGCTGGACATCGTCGTCCGAGGTGAATCGTTTGCCCCTCAGAGCGTTTTTAAGGGGCGTAATCACAGGGCAAGAGGTCAAGATTGCATGGAGAATGGCCGAGAATCTCTCATTTGAATTTCTGCAGGAGTACGCAACTCTGTTGGCCGTTTGAGGCTTTGCATTGTCGTGGAGCAGAATGAACCCAAGGATGACTTTGCCTGGTCGTTTTGATTTGATCGCTTGGCGAAGGGTGTTTAAGGTTTGCAAGTAACGGTGGGCATTTATTGTTGTCCCATGCTGCAGGAAGTGAATCAGAAGGGGGTCATCTTGGCCAAAGAAGGACGTCAGCATAATCTTTCCTGCACTCATGTGAATGGCCTTGGCTGTTTTTGGTGGTTGTGACCCTGGATGCTTCCACTGGAGACTGTCGTTTTGATTATGGTTCGAAGTAATGACACCATGACTCATCTCCAGCCACCATTCCTGCCAGGAACGCTTTCACTTCCCGATCATAGCGCTGCAGATGATCAAGACAGTGGGCCATTCGACATGTTTCCTGGTGTGGTTGAAGACTGTGGGGCACCCATTGGGCACACACTTTGCACATGTGTAGTCGTTCCTTCTTGATGATGTGAACCCTTCCGACGCTCAATCCAACCACGGCGGCAATGGCTTTCACTGTCACTCCTGGGTAATGAGTGCATCCACCAGCTGATCGACGTCATCGGTAACGCAGTGTGGTGTTCCAGGCCGTGCATCATCGGTGAACGACACCCGTCTTCCCCTGAAGCGCTTGTGCCACGCCCTGGCCCTTGCAAGGGATCTGCAGTGTTCGTCGTACACTTGCGACATTCGTCGATGAATGTCAGTTTCTCCTACTCCTTCCGCTGTCAGAAAACGAAAAACAACTCTTTGCTCTTCTGCTGACGCCTCCATGTCACTGTTTGTAATGCGAGTGGCAGCGTTGGACGATTGATGCATGCTACTACTAGCTCTGTATAGTCACGTGACGTGCATGTGTGCCCTCTAGTGACGAGCTGTGAACTTCCACGCTCTGGTCGGAACCACACCTCGTTACACATGACACGATATTACCTTCCTGCCACCTACTTGCGCATTACAGACTCCGGCTCGTTTCTTTATGAACGCCCCTTATATAGAGTCCGTGTCACTGTCAGTTTAAGTTGTTCTGCGCGTGAAAGTTGGAATTTTGTTCAGTTGTGATTACCTGACTGAGAAATTTAAGCACTTATTGGCTAACGGATATTTGGTTGATGGACAAGACCACGTCTTTCAGGAAGCAGTGTTAAGCGTAAGTGGTCTGAAATGGAGCTTTGCTGCCTTATTGCTTGTAAATCGAGAATAGTACAACAACGAATATATGCGTATTTATACTGGATCAGAAACCGTACTTCCGTAAATCTCTTATTAGAGGGACACAAAATACTCACTTGCTTACATTGATACAAACATTTAGTATGTTATGCCACTCGGTATTAGAGGCAAGCAAAATAAATGTATGCTTCTTCGTCAAATCCTTAATGGTCGTTTATTTACTGAGGTAGCCACCGTGTAAGAACAACCTCATTAGAGATTAATAACGGTTGATGCTGTCCTATAGTATTACCAGCTGTTACTATGCATCGATGTATGTTATAGCTGATCTTCTTACTATTTTATTCATATAATGCAATTGTAATGTATTGTGTCTTCGATATTGATACGGGATTGAAAGAATCATTCTTAAGACGTCAGGTCTAGGGACGCTTGTTTTCTCTCTCCTCTTCCTTCTTTGTGTCTTCGTTTCCTCCCTTCCTTCGATCCTTTTTCTTTTCTGTCTTGCTTCCTGCTCGGCTCCTCTGCAGAATACCTTTCTTCATGTCTGCTTGGCATCATCTGGAGTGTAGAGCAAACACATCAGGGTAGCAATAACGCAGCACATCAGAGAGCAAAGACAACGTTTTACGATCGAGAACTGACCTTCGTGTTATATCTGTACAGAGCGTATAGATTGTAAAGTGCAAGTAGTACAACTAATCCACTGGTCTGTCGGGAAATGACTTATTAATCTCGAAATAAATTTCTTTCTGTACCGACAAATTTTTCAATTTCCGAGTTAGACATAATTCCTACACCTATAAATGACAGACACAGGTTGTTTGCATGACAGTACTGATCAGTGTTCACATCTTTACGAAAATTGCTGTTTCCTAGCAAAACAGTGTTTTTCAGCATCTCTTGCACAGAATATCGGTTACTGTAAGATTTTTAATTTTTTTCTTTTGTCTCTAGGTGCCGGGCTCTTTAATATATTACATTTTTATACATTACAGTTACATAAAAATTTTTATGGTAGTATAGGATACATCTCACTATTTCTTAATTGAATGATGTTGTTGTTGTGGTCTAAAATTCCAGAGGCTAGTTTGATGCAGCTCCTCATGCCACCCTATCCAGCGCAAGCTTCTTCATCTCTAAGTACCTACTACAACCTATATTCTTCTGAATCTGCTTAGTGTATTCATCACTTGGTAACATTCTAAGAATTGTTCCTTCCACATTGCCCTCCAATATTAAACTGGTAATCCCTTGATACCTGAGAACATTTCCTATCAGCCCACCCCTTCTTCTAGTCAAGTTGTGCCACAAATTCCTCTTCTGCCCAATTCTATTCATTATCTCCTCACCAGTTACATGATCTGTCCATCTAATCTTCAGCATTCTTCTGTAGCACCACATTCTTAAAGCTTCTATTCTCTTCTGTTCTAAACTATTTATAGTCCGTGTTTCACTTCCACACATAGCTACACTCTATACAAATACATTGAGAAAAGACTTCCTGACGCTTAAATCTATACTTGATATTAACAAATTTCCCTTCTTCAGGAACGATTTCCTTTCCATCGCCAGTCTACATTTTACATCCTCTCTACTTCGACCATCATCATTTATTTTACTCCCCAAACAGAAAAACGCATCTATTACTTTAAGTGTCTCATTTCGTAATCTAATTCCCTCAGCATCACCTGATATAGTTCGACTACAATCCATTATCCTCGGTTTGCTTTTGTTGATGTTCATCTTGTATCCTCCTTTCAAGACACTGCCCATTCCGATCAACTGCTCCTCCAGGTCCCTTGCTGTCTCTGACAGAATTACAATGTCATTGGCAAACATCATAGTTTTTATTTCTTCTCCATGGATTTTAATTCCTACACCAATTTTTTTTCTTTTGTTCCCTTTATTGCTTGCTCAATAAACAGATTGAATAACATCGGGGATAGGCGATAGCCCTGTCTCACTCCCTTCCCAACCACTACTTCCCTTTCATGTCCCTCAAATCTTATTAACTGCCATCTGTTTTCTGTACAAATTGTGAATAGCTTTTCGTTTCCTGTATTTGACCCCTGCCACCTTCAGATTTTGAAAGAAAGTATTCCAGACGACATTGTCAAAAGCTTTCCCTAAGTCTACAAATGCTATCTTCTAAGATGCGTCGTAGGGTCAGCATTCCATCACGTGTTCCAACAGTTCTACGGAATTCAGACTGATGTTCCCCAGTTTTTCCATTCGTCTGTAAAGAATTCGTGTTAGTATTTTGCAGCCATGACTCTCGCAAGATTATCAGTAGTTCTAATGGAATGTTGTCTATTCCTGGGGCCTTGTTTCGACTTAGGTCTTTAAGTGCTCTGTCAAACTCTTCACACAGTATCGTATCTCCAATTGCAGTATAAAAAACATAAAACTATAAACTCTCTTTTTCTCATTATGAGGGTGTTAATAATCTGCAGTCATTTTTTTCACAGGAGTAGGTTCCAAAGGTTTCATCTTATAATTAAAAAAACTAAGCTGACAAGAAATGAACACTGTTCACAAATAACCAATTATAAAATTATTAAATTACTGTATACGGTTTATCCTTCTTCCTGTAGTTTCTGGTGTGCACCTGTGACTCAATCAGGTATTGCTGTGGATCGCTATCTTCACATGTTTTTGAAATTTACGCTTGAATGTCCGTCTCTTGAAAGTGTGTTGCGGTGTGGGCATAGGTTTTTAGACTGCCGGGTAAAGTTCGTGACACTTGTGGGTAGGAGAGTTCCCAGTTTGACGACCACCTTATAAAGTTTGACCAGCGTAGTGGGAATAGCCAAGCACAGGGTGGCTTAGGTCTGTTACTTCTGAAGGGTCATCTTCGCAATATGTTTAGGTTAAAACTTCAAGTCTGCAGAGATGTGCAGGATAACAACCGCCTCCATTTCGCATTCTTATGGCTGACATTGTATACTGTCTCGACAGTTTTAACCTTGAATATCATATCCTTTTCGGAATAACTTGTTAAATCTGTACAAAGTTTTGCCCTCTTGTTAACTGAGAGGTTTCCCAGAATCGGTACAAATCATCAAATGCCATTAAAGTTAGCGTGGTTGAGAAGCCTGTACAAGGTAGACGTAGAAATGAAGACATTTCTTACGTGATGCTACCCTTTACTAACACGTTAACGATATCGTCTCTGATTGTGGAATCCTTTTTGACCCAGAGCAGGTAATAGTTCGTTTCCAAGTTCCAGGACATACGTTCTGGTATTCCGAGAGAGCTCAGCTAATCTGTTATTATAAGAAAATCGTTGAAAATATGTAGTGTGTGTCTGAGCGCCTCTCTTATTGCTAATATCTTGGTCGTATAGCTGCTGCTTATAGGGGGAGGTTCTACAAAGCTCCAGTTTCCGTAGAGGGACAGAAGTATGCAAATTCTTTTCCTTCACTCGTCTTAGATCAGTGAATGTACACCGGGATAGTTGTCTGGCGCTTTGTCAAGATGTGCCCAATCATGTTCAGTTCGTCGGTGGTAGAAGCGGAGAAGCGCCTTTGTTGATACGATGTAGACGGTTTGTGACAGACAGTTTCAAACGCAAATCTCAGTGTATGTGTTCAAGTGTGTGTGAAATCTTATGGGACTAAACTACTAAGGTCATCAGTCCCTAAGCTTACACACTACTTAACCTAAATTATCCTAAGGACAAACACACACACACCCATGCCCGAGGGAGGACTCGAACCTCCGCCAGGATCAGCCGCACAGTCCATGACTGTAGCGCCCGAGACCGCTCGGCTAATCCCGCGCGGCGCAAATCTGAACGTAGTAGGTATCACACCCTTCAGTATGAGAGGAATGCTGTAACTGACTGCATCTGGAGGATAATAGAAGTATTTCTTTGCCACATAGTATGTTCCTGGTACTGATAATTTCGTTGTACATTCGAAGTCTCTTGAAGAAGCGGATATAGCGATACTGGTGGTCTAGGAAATATAAAATTGTAAGCTAAAACATGCCTACGTATTTTCAAACACATGTTTGGCTTCAATCGGTAACCTATTCGTCGGAATGGATTACGTAGCCTACATATTCCAATAGCACAGTATTTCAGGGCGTAAATTTCGTTGAGGATATGCTTTGGAGCATTGTCATACAAACTACCGCCATAATCCAGTACCGAATGAATGACCCATGGTGTAGTGAGAGTAGTACCGTTACTTCTGTACACTGTATACCAACCACTGCACATTCACTAACGTAAAAAAATCGCAACACCACGAAGGAGTTTTGTGACATAAACGAAAGTTGGTAGGCGTATTTATACATCTCAAAGGTGATATCAGTTCAGATTTCGCGCCAGGACAGCTGCGAGCCAGACGCCCTGTAGCGTGCATATCACTGACCCCAGGCCACCGCCGTTTCCGACTTCAGTGGTGTCGAACGGCAGCTCATTGGAGGGCAGGGTGGAGGTGTGTTGTGTTTTCTGATGCAAGCTGGTTCCGCCTCGGTGCCAGTGATGGCCGTGTGTTGGTTAGAGGGAGACCATGTGAGCGCCTGCAGCCAGCCTGCCAGCGGCCTGGACACGCTGTACCTACGCCTAGAGTTATGCTTCAGCGCAAAACAGGACTACTGCAAGAGCATAAGCACCCTTTGTCGCTTCGGATCGCTTTCAAATTTCGCCGAATGGTTTTGAACGCTATCTAGCGGTTCCACCTTGTACACGAGAGCAAAAACTGAAGTCGCGCTGCGCTCCAAAGGGGTGTGATAATATTTAATCGGGATGCAGTCCTTAGACAAGGGCTGAAACGTGTGAAGGTGTCAGTAGTGTCAAAGGTTGCCAAGAATGTCCTTCTGTTTCCCATCGCAGCGCGAAATGTATGGGAATCTACACAGCGGGGAAAGAGGTTGTTTCATTGAAGCCCTTTGTGACACCTTCTGAGGCCTTTTGTGGCGATTCTGAACGGCGGTGTGTCTGGAATGTTTTCCTCGGCAACTTATAATAAAACCCCGTGATTTCAATGCTGAGCTTCTGAGTTTTAACCCCTATCGCGGAGGTATCAAAATAAGGGGAGAAATGAGGGAAAGAGGTGCTGTGACGACCTTCCCATCGCTTGACACGTCCGTTGTGGCGTTGGGCAGAATTGTGGTGAAATTTGGTGCTAATGTGACGTCATTAACCCATCCCACAGGACACATGAACTTCTGAGCTGTGGCCTTTTCCTGGCATGTGTCAAAACTTTGCTATTTGAAGCGTCCTAGAGCTCGAGCGTGACTTCGCAAGGCGCCAAGCTTTTTCACCATTACAGAGGACTACTGTACACACATTTGAGCTAAATTACAAGCTTATGCGTTCATGGGAGGCAATTACGGGCTTTCGAAAATGTGAACCTTCAATTCTGTTGCACAGTATATATTAAAGGGGACATTCTCGGTCCGTTTCATGTCTCTCAGGGCCTGCACCAGGGAGCAGTTCTACTAGGCCCCACTCTTGTATTCGTATGATTTCTAACGAATAATCCCTCTCCCCACAAAAATTTTCAATACCTAGCCAATATTTGTGTTTCTTTAATTACAGGCTCGTATCGTCAGGCCAAAACCGAATTACTCTCTGCTACAGAACACAGCCATGAATGGCTTTCTAACAACAAAAAGTGGTTCAAATGGCTCTGAGCACTATGGGACTCAACTGCTGAGGTCATTAGTCCCCTAGAACTTAGAACTAGTTAAACCTAACTAAACTAAGGACATCACAAACATCCATGCCCGAGCCAGGATTCGAACCTGCGACCGTAGCGGTCTTGCGGTTCCAGAGTGCAGCGCCTTTAACCGCACGGCCACTTCGGCCGGCTTTCTAACAACAGGCTGGACATTTCGGCTTAGAAATCGGTGATCGTTCGTGTTTTCAAATCGAACGCTGCTCGCATTGTTGATTACACCACATACGGAAATTATAATTTCCACATAAAGTCTCTTGCTCGATTCCTCAGAATGACACATGACTCTCGGTTCAGGCAGTCGCCTCACATTCAGTATGTTGTTAATAAATGTGAAGAATGGTGAAATGTTGTTAGATCTCTCATCCGTGTGTATTTGGGAACGCATCAAAATGTTCTGCTCATAAAGTACCAAGGGATTATTCAGTCTAGTCTTGACTATGGTTGTATACTGCATCACTATACGCCCAAGATTTACCGCATTTAATTAGATACTCTTCAATTCAGAGCCATTCGTACTCATCTTAGAGTTAGATTTTGACTCTTTTTTAGTGGAATCAGGGGAGATTCCCTTAAGCATTAGAAGCCAAATGCTAGCAGATATATTTATCATTCAAGGTATGGCCTTCATGGGCAGTCTTGTGTATTAGAGTAGAGACTGTATTTAATATTAACGGAATTCCTCAAACAGGAAAGCTAAAATCTGGCTATAAGCACCAGCTTTAACTCTCGGTCTCCTATCAAACAATCTAAGCGATGTTCTTCAGATTGGCCTTTATTTTAATATAATCTTGACACATCCAGCTGCCAGATTGCAGCCTATTATTATAATACTATACGCTCGATGAGTGTTAACGTAAATTGAATATTTAATCACCTCGTTGTAGCTCAGTAGCCTGATTATATCTGCATAAACGCCTAAAATCGAAAATTCCACAAAACGAGCATTCTGGATGTGCCTTTCTGTGGCCTCAGGTCGAAATGACGTGTGGCCCTCAACTGCGTACTCTCAGATCCAGAGATGAAATATTACAAGTTTTGGCTGGTTTCGTTGTCTAGGGGCTGGGATATGTAAATTGCCGCATTACAAGCCATTTACTGCTGAGTCTACAGCATACAATATGAACATACACATGAATCGAATGATCGAAGGTTCCTATCACTCGGCAATTGTGAATTTTGAATGTGACATAGAAATTCATAAATGAAATATTGCAACTAAATAGAATCTGCAGGTACTATTTTAACGACTTTAAATGATGAGTACGATAGCACAAGTAGCTTTAAGAATGCCCTTTATTACTGTAAAATACTTATTAGTGTCGACGGTCCAGCAATTAAATAAAATATGTTGAATAACAGGGAAACAATATATTCCTACTTCAAGTAATTAGTTATGAACAACAACACAGCTCGCGAGATATTCACTTCTTAACGCATAATATGTCTTCACTGCAGAAGCCAGGGAAATCTCAGAAGTGCACAAGCCGGCACTACGAAATATTTCTATCTCTCGCGACCACTTGCAAACTGCTCCACTCTCCAAGTCTTTCCTGCGACTGTACTTTGCTGCTTCCCGCCCAGCACTCCCCAACTTCCATACAGTCTCTCCACGTGTCCTTTTTGGAAACGATCGTTGTGATTGGCTAGAGCGCTCCCGCCGTGTCTCCAAGCCAACGTACACTCACAAACCTAATGAAACACATTAGAAACACTGGATTTGCATTTAAATAACTCGAAATTAAATAAATATTCCTATGGCCGGACCATAAACACGCTCCAAGCCACATTATTAAATACATAAACACATTAAATAAACATATATCAAAGGAACAGGAAAAGAAGTAGGCCAGTAGCCTATTGTCTCTGTGCATTTTAAAACACAGTAAATATTTGACCAGTTTCTTCATGAATGGTATATATCGGATATAAACAAAGATATAGACGAATAAATATATTTATAAGCATGCCGCTACCGTTTTTTCGTGTACTGTGGAGTACTTATGGCCTGACGCGATCGATAGTAATCGGCCACTTTGACCTCCAATAACTCGTGTACTATTCAAGATATGTGTCTGTAGTTCATACCAATTTAGGTTTACACTAATAGATTTCTAAAGACACGTCGATCGACAAAATCGGATGAACCGTTTAGATTTTGGAAATTCGTTGCTGGGTGTTACTTGTATAATTTACAGTCAGACACTAAACTTTAAACTAATAGAGATATTGAAAATCTGATTACACCATCGGAATCGTCATGCAAATTATGATAATGTACACGTTTCTTTTTAAGGTATCATGATTCCTCTGGCTATTATTAATTTCTACATGAACTGTGACATGTCTGCCATTATGGTTTCACGAAGTCCGCCACCTTTGGAACTCCCAGAATACAAATCTCCTTCATCGACACAAAGCACAGTCCTCGTCACAGCGTCACCATGGAATTCCCAGCCAGGTGCTGGGGCTACCCTTTGCTCCGGCCGATGCTCAGCACCACACGGTCGCTGACGAGCCGCGGCCCACCGGGAGGCCCGTGCGCGGCCACGCCTACTCCGAACTCAGAATACTTTCAGGGCGTCACAACTCGCCCGTTACCTCACAAGCTGCATCTACAGCAACTGTTCTCGATTTGAACTTACACCATACAGACTTCTTACGTGAAAGTAAGAGCCGTGGCTTTTCTTGACTTCCGGAAGGCGTTCGATACAGTTCCGCACTGTCGCCTGATAAACAAAGTAAGAGCCTACGGAATATCAGACCAGCTGTGTGGCTGGATTGAAGAGTTTTTAGCAAACAGAACACAGCATGTTGTTATCAATGGAGAGACGTCTACAGACGTTAAAGTAACCTCTGGCGTGCCACAGGGGAGTATTATGGGACCATTGCTTTTCACAATATATATAAATGACCTAGTAGATAGTGTCGGAAGTTCCATGCGGCTTTTCGCGGATGATGCTGTAGTATACCGAGAAGTTGCAGCATTAGAAAATTGTAGCGAAATGCAGGAAGATCTGCAGCGGATAGGCATTTGTTGCAGGGAGTGGCAACTGTCCCTTACCATAGACAAATGTAATGTATTGCGAGTACATAGAAAGAAGGATCCTTTATTGTATGATTATATGATAGCGGAACAAACACTGGTAGCAGTTACTTCTGTAAAATATCTGGGAGTATGCGTGCAGAACGATTTGAAGTGGAATGATCATATAAAATTAATTGTTGGTAAGGCGGGTACCAGGTTGAGATTCATTGGGAGAGTCCTTAGAAAATGTAGTCCATCAACAAAGGAGGTGGCTTACAAAACACTCGTTCGACCTATACTTGAGTATTGCTCATCAGTGTGGGATCCGTACCAGATCGGGTTGACGGAGGAGATAGAGAAGATCCAAAGAAGAGCGGCGCGTTTCGTCACATGGTTATTTGTCAACCGTGATAGCGTTACGGAGATGTTTAACAAACTCAAGTGGCAGACTCTGCAAGAGAGGCGCTCTGCATCGCGGTGTAGCTTGCTCGCCAGGTTTCGAGAGGGTGCGTTTCTGGATGAGGTATCGAATATATTGCTTCCCCCTACTTATACCTCCCGAGGAGATCACGAATGTAAAATTAGAGAGATTAGAGCGCGCACGGAGGCATTCAGACAGTCGTTCTTCCCGCGAACCATACGCGACTGGAACAGAAAAGGGAGGTAATGACAGTGGCACGTAAAGTGCCCTCCGCCACACACCGTTGAGTGGCTTGCGGAGTATAAATGTAGATGTAGATGTAGATGTAGATTGTAGAAGAGACGTGTAATGTGTTCCATCAAACGAAAGGTGGGTTTTGTATGGTATTACAACATCAAATTCCTACAAGACCGTGGTTTACGAGAACACATTCTCACCTATCTACGATTTCCACCACTGTTCGATTCCACTTCAACCTAGCCTCATTTGCTGTAAAACTGTATAGAATCAGTACTTATGATTCCTCTGCATCGAATGTGATTCTGAGTCACAAGGTCATGTAAACCACATCTTGTATTCACGTTCCAAATCTGACAGTGAATGAACACAATTTTTCAAGATTTTGACGAATATGAGTTAACTCCTCCCTCAACCAGCGTCTCCTTTTCTGATTTCTAAAGATATTCGCCTTTATGAAGCGATTGTGAATCTTCTGAAAAGTGCAGGGAAAAATCTTTAAATTTAAACAGTGTTCATTTTTTCATTTATCTGTATGGCTTATTATTAAATTTAAGAAATAGTGTGAATTGTTAACATACAAATGTCTAGTTCACTGACCATACTATTTGTTAAACATTTGTAGTAAAAATTCAATTCTGTAAATATGCATTTACTCTGTACAGTTACGTATTCTATGTAAACGTGTGTTTTCTATGGCTAAATAGAGTAAAAACTTTGGATGACAAATAAAACAAAACAAAACAATTTATGAACATTTTTTGTATAGTTTTTTTGTCTTAGTCGTAAGGAAGTAGAAAAAGCTTTCTTTTTTTCACACAAAATGCCTGAACATGGTTGGGAAATTACTTTTTAGTGGTGATGATGAAGATGATGATGATAATTTTGAATGTGCTGTATTTCTCTGAGCTTAAATATGACATGGTTTAAAAATGAATGCGATACGCATTCAAATATTATTGTCCCTTCTAGTGTTGATACGATCACTCTTGATAATGCTTCCTTACTTTTTAATTTCAGTAGTAAAACCAAATGAAACAAGCCACCATTTAGCCAAAGGAGCCCTGCTAAGAAACACAATATTATTATATATTTCAAATATTATTGTCCCTTCTAGTGTTGATACGATCACTCCTGATAATGCTTCCTTACTTTTTAATTTCAGTAGTAAAACCAAATGAAACAAGCCACCATTTAGCCAAAGGAGCACTGCTAAGAAACACAATATTATTATTATATATTTACCTGGAGCTGGCGCAACGAAGTTTTCAGATGTACGAAAGCAGGACCTTACCGAAAAACTAATCTAGCATAAAGCTAGAGGTGTTTCGCAACGTGGCTACTAGTACACTCACAATATATTGTATAGTGTAACAATATGACAAAATACAACATGTGTTCATTACTTAGTTCAACCGTGACGTCCAATAGTGGAGCCACTCGGTATTTACATAACAAGTACGTGATCATGAGACCGTAGCGGTCACGCCTGAGTGTGGGATTTTTAGTGGCCGTGAGAGCTAAGCAGGTGAGGTGGTGACTGTACTGGTGTAGGAGGTCAAGCTCAGGAGATGGTGTGGATGGCTTTCATACGCCCTAAGGCGCCAGTGAAACAGAGTTAGCGGGAAACATGTTTATTACCGGTGATTTTACACTACAGACTGTCTTCTCTGGCGGAGCGGTAAGCGTGCTGATTCCCACTCCACTGCAACAAAGAAGGCAGGCACAGGTCTTTACCCAGCAGCGGTGTGGTGCAGGTTGCCGTGACAGGAAGTTTGTAGGCGCCCGCCTACCAGGGCTCACTGGAAGCTATTGCAGCCCGCACAACACTCTCGAAGAGGGGCGTGCACTTAAGGATACAGGTTACTTTTCCGGCTCAATATTATGTAAAAATCAACACCTATTTCCTTCAAGCACTGTTTATAATGCACATGTTTTACAGTTTTTTTTTGTTCAAAATGGCTCTGAGCACTATCGGACTTAGCTGCTGAGGTCATCAGTCCCCTAGAACTTAGATCTACTTAAACCCAACTAACCTAAGGACATCACACACATCCATGCCTGAGGCAGGATTCGAACCTGCGACTGTAGCGCTTAGAACCGCTCGGCCACTCCGGCCGGCGATTTTTTTGTGGATGTCAGGTAATGCAGCACACTTTCTAAACGAATTATAAGTATTTTGAATATTTTTGAACCTGCTTAGGGTTATTAAAAAATTACAAAGAAATTAATCCAATTTTTTTCCAAAATGCTTCCTCAAATTGAGGTACAATTTAATGCAATGTTATACATTTGAAGGACACCGAATTTTTACCAGGTATACATGATTCGATGGCTGAAGTACTGGACCTATTCAATTCCACCTAATATGTATATTACAAGGATAAAAATATATTACATCTTACATCTTATCTATTGCAATTTACAGAAAAAAGTTAGAGCAATGCTTTATAAACCATAGGAAATATTTGTAACTGAATTCTGAAAAATACAGCATGTGGGAAATGGCGAATGAAGATATGAGTCCAATTAAACTGTGCCTCAGAACGTTCCTGAAACATATTCTTCATCCTGCAGCATTTCTTCATCTTTAAGTTTCCTCTTGGCATTCCTTTTAGCACTTCTTTCTTCTTTGGTAACTTGAAGAGCGAATCTTTCAGCTTCATGCACCTGTTGTCTGTCACATGCAAGCAGTTGATCTTCTATATTAGAGCCATATTTAATGCTTAAATTTCTCAGGACTTCCAACCTTCCTATTAGTCTATAATTGAAACATATCACTTAATCTAGTGCACCAAGTTTTGATGTATTTAGTCCTACAAAATCATTCTTGAGTTATCTTTCCCTTATGTAATGGCTGAAACTTTCATTTGTATTCTGAAGGCTCCCATGAAGACATTTACTAAGCAAAACAGAGTCACTCAGGTCTCTAAAAATTGGTTTTATTTCATTCGTAACAGGCTCAGGAAGAGAATGCTTACAATGGTATATTTGACCACTTTCTTTTGCTTTTTGGTAACCACGCCAAGAATCTGCTTCTTTAGGGTAAAGTCCGTGAACACGGTGGTCATATCTGGGCAACTTATGAAAGTAGGTGGCCCATACAACTTTTCTCATTGCTGTAACATCATTCAGAGGCGCAGTTCGTCTAATGGCCAGTCCATAATAACTCTGAAGAAGGTCTGTTTTAGTTTCTGTCAATCTGCTTCGGCCAGACAGACATTTTCCATCAGATAGCAATTTTCCTTTTATTTCTCTTCGTAGCTTTCTCAATCTAGCACCCATACTCTTTTGCACATGACTACAACACTCCAGCTTTGTTACCAAGGTATCACCATAAATATTGAACTAATTAATTTTATTCAAAGCCTCAGAGTCCCCATCAAATGGTTCAAATGGCTCTGAGCACTATGGGCCTTAACATCTCAGGTCAGCAGTCCCCTGTAACTTAGAACTACTTAAACCTAACTAACCTAAGGACATCACACACATCCATACCCGAGGCAGGATTCGAAACTGCAACCGTAGCGGTCGCGCGGTTCCATGCTGAAGTGTCTAGAACCGCTCGGCCACCAGTGGCCGGCAGAGTCCCCATCGCCTAGGTACTTCGTATATCTAACGATATAAACGGCACCGACCTCTGAAATATTTTTAGAGCTCCATCATACTCCATACCTCCACTGTAACCATCAAAATTCTTAGAACACTGGTGTTCAATATGTCCTTCAGTGTCACCATGGCAGGTGTGGCAGTACTTAGATAAGCACTCAACGTCAACAACTCTTCCATTCTACAGAGAAGTAGCACTCACAACACCATTCAAGGAACGATGTCCTTGAAGGTTGCCATGTCCCATCAAGTGCAACAGCAATGTCCCTGGTTCCACTAATATTTACAGTTTCTTCTACTGCACATTTCCGTCAAGGCAGCTAAAAGTATTTTTATGCATTTGCTGAACCTGCTGGGAGGAGGAGGAAGGTCCATCAAACCACAAAACATTTGAGCAGCCTTTTTTCCTTTTCCTGTTGCACGCATTGCATACACCAAATTCACATCATATGAATTATGCACAATGTTCGACGACATTTTCGAGGTAGATTTATTGCAGGATCTACACAGAACAACTAATTTTATAGCTAAACCCTTCCTGCTACTTTGGTGTTCCGTAACTTCCAGACATCCTACACCATCACATTCTTTACACTTCGACACTTCCATTATCAAAGAAGGTAAGATGCCCACATCATCAACAACAAATCAACTGCAAACAACGTCATTGTTAACACAAAAATTTGAATCACCAGGAGGCATGCCATGTGGGAATTTCTTCCCTGAAGAACTGATACATAGGTTACTTTCAATAGCGTGGCTTGCTTTGTTTGCGAACTGGTTACCACGGAATTTCCTTTTATTGAATTTCTTTATGCGAGGCATAGTTCGTATTTATTTCTCATTAACGGATATGTACTTCCTCAAATATATGTATCACTTGGGCAACAAACATTCAGTAACACATGAACAAACTCCTTCAACGAGAGAAAAGTAAATACTAGCAAAGATAATCATTTACAGACACTAGAAACCTGTACTGTTACCAACATATACAACGTATCATACGGATAATCGCTGGAAACAGAAAGTTCACAGATCTTTTCTAAATTTTACTGGTTTCTGTTACATAAATAAAGGGGCCGTGGCGGCACACATGACTTTAACTTAAAAATTTAGCATACATAGGTCATTTTTCATTTGAAACCCTATAATGTATATGTCAATGTAATCGGGAAGGACTATATAATTTTAAAAAGTCATTAAAAATTTCGATTTTTCCACTGTTTATAAGTACCCTATGTCCTCAAGCGGGTGCCAACAGCTTGTCATCGACAACGGGTGTCGTGAAGGCGGAAGCTCGGGAGATGAACCAGCTACACAGCTTACAGCCAGGGAGGTTGTACTACTTACTGTGATATCAATTTCTTGAAACTTTGTATCTGACCTGACAGCAGTATACAAGACTTTCGTGGTACCTGTCCAAACCATTCTAGACATATCGGTTGACAGGTCCCTCAAGAAGGCGTCTATTGCCCCATATTTGGCTTTAGCTCAATCATTTGTACATCGATCTTGTGAATCGTATCTGCGAAAACTGTTTCACTGTCCTTCTTCGTCAAACTGCTTAACTGCTCATGGAGAAGCCCCATAGTCCTTTGCTTTCTATGGCGCATAGGAGATCCTTCTTTCAACTGATTAAACAACTGCACATTCCTCAGCCACTCTGTACGTTGAACAAACGATTTCTTCCAACCGCCCATAAACTCGTTACCTGCAATAACTGATCGCCTCACTAACCTCCTACTTTTCCCTGTGATACAAGGACGTTCAAGAAAGCCATTACATCTTCAGCTGACCTATCAGAAAGGAGAGTAATTAAGTGGTGGTGACAGGATCTATCTGAGGGCCAGACTGTTCGATTGTCGCGAACTGGTCTGTTTTAAGCGCGATTTTCCCGTCTTATCCGCTCTCAACTGTCCTGCTTTATTGAGTAACAACTGTAACGTTGTGGGGCGGTGGGTAAATTATCGTCGCCGTTTACAAGAATCTGAAAACTATTTTTCCGGTCATGTGAAATGTGGTGTAAACCTTTACTCTTCCTAGTATGCAGAGTTTCAACTTCAACGCAATTATCATGTGGTATACGTCGGATTCTGTAAGGTCCATTGTAAACTAGAAAGAATTTGTGACTCAAGTGTTTCTTCTTATGTGACAATGAATGAGCTTTAATGAGAACTTTCTGACCAATGTATAATTTCTCTGCATTTGCTTTACCGTCTAGTTTACTCCTTTTGTCTGCTGCAGATTTTATATTTTTAAGAGCCAAGTCAATTATGTCTTTGTGTCGAAGTTTACGTGTATTCGGGAAAGGTACAAGCTCTTTGATTCTGTTCGGTGGTTTTTCATTCTTCGGTACAAGAGTAGGTGGTAAAGCAGTGGAGTCATGAGGCACTTCATTCAGCACGTTTTGAAATAAGTGTAAATATCTGTCCCAATGCTGCTGCTTTGTGTGACAATAAAATCTGCAAAGCTTATTGATTTCTTTCATAATCCGTTCGGAGGGGTTACAATGTGGTGAGTACAATGAAATAAAAACAGGTTTGATTTTATGATTCCGAAGCATGCGTGACCAAACAACAGATCTGAATTGCGGTCCGTTATCTGAAATGACTTTACCAACGTGTCCAACTTCACGTAAGAAATTTTTAACAAAGGCTTTGGATACAGACCGTCCAGTGGCTTTACGAACGGAGTGAAAGAAACAAATTTTGAAGTAAGTTCAACAGCGACTAGAACGTACGAAAATCCATTAGATGTTCTGACAAGCGGTCCCAAGAGATCAACAGCAGCAAATTCTTTTAATTTAGAAGGAATGATAGGAAACAGCGGAGCACGATGGGAGATAGTAGATGGTTTCGCCTTTTGACAAAGTTTACAAATAGACAAGACTCTTCGAATTCTCTTTTCCATATTGTTAAAATAACAAGTCGTCCGAAGAATATGATAACATTTTCGTGGACCAAAATGTGCGTAGCTGAAATGAATGTACCAAATGAGCTTATTAACAACATCGTCAGAAATGCAAAGTACCCATAGCTTGTCATCAACAGTGCAGCGTTTGAACAGTATGTTGTTTCTAACCAGATAATAATGCCGAATCTGTGTGTGTGTCTTTTCATGCCATTTGCTCTTGATGTCTTTCCAAATCGGATCTTTATCTTATTCATGAGCAATGTCCTTTAAAGATGTGGTGATGAAGTTTTCAAAGGCGACTTTCTGAATGTAAAGAATACTGAAATTTTTCTCGAGGTTGCCTTCTGTGGTACTTTTCTCAAGCCCAGCCGGTGCGCGTGACAGTGCGTCCGCAACAATGTTCTCCTTGCCGGGAATGTAGACTATTGTGAAGTGGAATTCTTGCAGAAACAATGCCCAACGTTTTAACCTGTCATGATTTAATTTTGAAGACATAAGAAATTGTAATGCACGATGATCACTGTATACTTTTACGTGCTTACCAGAAAGAAAGAAACGGAACTTGTTAAATGCCCAAACGACAGCTAAGGCTTCTAATTCAGTAACGGAATAATTTTTTTTTCAGATTTTGTTAGCACTCGGCTAGCAAAAGCAATGGTTTTCTGAACAGTAGTGTCATTTTCTATGGCTTCTTGAAATAAGTGGGCACCAAGACCGACTTTAGAAGAATCCGTGCTAAGGCAAAAATCTTGTGAGAGATCTGGATGAGCTAGTATTGGCGCGTTAAGTAGCGATTCTTTCAAAGAATTGAATTCCAACTGTGCTCGTTCGTCCCAGTTCCAAATAGTATTTTTTCCAGTGAGAGAACAAAGTTTTGGTGTAACTAGAATTTGCATATTCAGAAAACGACGGTAAAAATTTACGAGACCTAGAAAACTGCGGACTTGTCTTTTTGTGGATGGAACTGGAATGGTTCTGATTGCTTCTAACTTTTCAGGATCCGGCTGAATGCCTATAGAAGAAATAATATGTCCCAAAAACCTCACCTTTGACCTACCGAATTCAGACTTTTCCAAGTTAACTGTAATTCCAGATTCTGCAAAAATACGTAACAAACTGTTGAGGATGCGATTATGTTGTTCCCATGAAGCTTCTGCTATTAGAATATCGTCCACATATAAGGTGATGTGACGTTTTAAGAACTCTGGTAATATGGAATTTAGCCCGCGAATGAATGCTGCCGAAGAAATGTTCAAACCAAAAGGAAGTTTCCGAAATTGATAACAAACGCCGAAACAAAGAAAAGCTGTGTATTTTCTACATTCTGGATGAAGTTCGATCTGATAAAAGCTGGATCTGAGATCAATAGAAGACAACACTTTTACACCATTAAAATTTTTAAGAAGTTCTTCCATCGTCTGCGGCCTATCTGTTTCAGGAATGATGATAGTATTGATTTGTCTTGAATCTAAGACAAGCCTGATCGATCCATTTTTCTTCTCAACAACATGTAATGGATTGTTGTATGAGCTTACTGCAGGCTCAATAATGCCCTCATTAAGCATAGATTGTATTTTTGTTCTAACACGGTCCCTATAATGCGCCGGAATTACGTATGGTCTAACACAAAATTTAGTATGCTCACGAACACGAAATTGGTATTGAAATCCCTTGATTGTTCCTGTTTTGTGAGTAAAAACTGTGGAATGTGCTTGTAAAATCTCAAAAAGGTCTTGCCTATCAGTGTCATTACAATTCTCAATTGTTTGAATTTTATTCTGAATTAACTCATTAGTATCAAATATGTCGTCGATATCATCCCTGTCAGTACTTGCAGAGTGATTGTTAGTGTCTAGTTCCGTAGAAAATTCCGAACTGTTGTCTGAAGGCAAAGCCGATTAATTTCCTCGTCACGGTTTGAGAGCCAATCTTCAAATTTCAAAGCTATTGACTTACTTTCTTTCTCTAAACTTATTTCAGCATCGTGAAAGTTTAAGATTGCTTTGTATTCATTCAAAAAGTTTACTCCCAATATAATTTCCGTCGACAATAATGGAACAATAAGAAAGTTCATAGAAAAGCTGTGGCTTTGACAAAAGAATTCTAAGTTGGTTTGTTGGCGTACATCTACACTTTTTCCAAAGATTGCACCTTGTAATTTAATCTTACGTAACGGAAGTGTGGGGCAATCGTTCGATTTGTTGCATTTCTAAAGGCTGTTTCACTAATTACTGAAATGGGACTGCCAGAGTCAAGTACTGCCGTAAATTTTACGTCATTTAATGTAATGTGACTCACAGGATATGCAATGTTGTTATGTTTTACGTCGTGTTCCTGGAGTAAGATGTCCCTAATGTCTTCCATTTTTACGTAATTACTAGCTAAGGCAGCTGCGTCGTCAGTTTCATAAGTACGTTTTGTGGCTGCCAGCGGTATGAGTCATTGCCTATAGTGTCTTTGTTGGCGCGCGTCGTTATTGGGATTTGGAGACCTAACTTCTACAAATTCATCTTGTCGAGAGGGCTCTGTTCTGTTTGAATCCCGCCAGTTCTGATGCAATTCAGGTCTGTCGTTACGATCATATCGTCTGTCGTCATGTCGGTAGATTCCATAGTTTCTTTCTTGTCGGTCACGTGGTGGAGAATTTCTACCTGAATCGTAACTGCGCCCTGGACCATTGCATCTAAAGTTATTCTGTCTCCCTTGATAATAATTATTTTGGTTCCCATATTGTCTGTTTCTCTGATTGTCTCTGTGATAGTCATTACCGCGGAGAGGTGATCTTTCCCTGTAATTATTACTACTCTGCCAACGGTTGTCATATGGGTGGTGTCTATTTTAGTCACGATTTGTGTTGTGAGAATAGCCTTGTCGCGTCCAGTTATTATTTCTTTCATCGCGGAATTGCGACGGATGTGACCTGTAATTGTTGTGTCTCTGTTTTCGCGTTCCGCGATTGTCAGTGTCAATTTCTAATTCTTGTAAGAGTCCCTGAAAAGCTTCAATGTCGTCTTTGCAACGTCCTGCCAAAATAATATGTCGTAAATGTTCAGGCAATTTGATTAAGCAAATGCGGATGAGTTCTGAACGGCTGTATGGGTTTGACAGGTACTGATTCTTGTGCAACATGTCTTCAAAATATTTCACAAGACTGGAAAATTCAGATTGTTCGAAATGTTTCATCATTATGATGCCATGTTTTACCCAGTCTTGCGTGGCTTGAGACCAATATGCTGAGAGGAAGGCATGGTAAAATTCTCCTTCATTGTGGCAATCGTGAATGACCGATCGCATTCTTACAGCTGGTTCATTCTCTAAGTAGCCACACATAAATTCTAATCTGTGTTCTAATGACCAGTTGGGAGGAAAACAATGAGAGAATTGATGAAGCCACGCTTGTGGATGAATGTCGTTGCCAGAATTCTTAAATGTTTTGAATTTACGTGTAGTAATGAACAGCTTATAGTCAAAATCATCATGTCGGTGAGTCGCATGTCGGTCATTGTTACGTCGTTTCGGCTGTTCCATCTCAAAATTCGGTGTACCTTGGCAATTTCTTTCATAATTTACGAAGTGTCCTGTGTTATTATTTTGTGGTTGCTCCGTATTTCTATGGCCCTCTTCCCGTACTGGAGCGCGAGTGTCCTCTGAAATATGTAATTCTTGTATTACTTGTGCCAACTGATCTTGCACTTCCCGGATTTCTCTTTTGTACAGTGTATTGATTTGATTTTGATTTTGTTTGAATTTTCTAATTTGTGCATACTCTTCAGTTTCAGTAAAGGCTACAGGTCTTGTGTCATTCAAATTATCATCTACCTTCGTAGATAAATTATTTAGCTGATCCGAACGTTCAACTACTTTCTCTGATAATGAACTAATTTCCTCCATGTGTCTTTCTGAACCAATTTTCAGAGTATCTACCGTGTCCTTTAAGTTTTCTTGAGTTTTTGCAAGTTGCGTAACCAAATCGGTAGATGCAACTGAGTCAATTTTAGCTTGCAAGGTCTCAAGATTTTCATGAACAATAGTTTGCAGTTCTTTTATGGCTGCTTCGTGATTCTGTAATGCATTTTCATGCCGCGAAAAAATAGGTTGGAAATGCTCACAAATTTGTGTTTTTACGTCATTACAAACTTTTTGACATTTCGATTCAATGTTATGTAACTCAGTAGTTAAATCTTCACGTGTTTGTTCAAGTGTGGTGTGAAGATTTTGTTCCATTGCGTCTAACTGTTGCTGTGTTTGTCTCTGGTGTTGTTCCACTGTGTCTAACTTTTGAAGATTTTGTTCCATTGTTTCTAACTTTTGAAGATTTTGTGCCATTTGTTTCTGATTTTGTTCAAGCGTTGTGTCTAATTTTTGTAGCCTTTGTCCCATTTGTTGCATTAACTGTAATAACAGTGCACTGGTGTCTGAAACATGTTCCTCAGTGCTATTCGGCAGTGCATTTTGAAAAGCAGAAAATGTGTCGTGATTTATTTGAGAAAACGGTGAGGACGCAAAACCTGAATCTACAGTATTTGCAAGATTGTGTCCTGTCATTTCGGAATCCTGAGGCGAGCTGTTGCCGACCGATCGATCGATAATGCTTCCCTGTTCACTAATTGTTTCACTGCCTACACCATTATTTGACGCCTGCTCCATTTCCCTATGCACAGTTACCAACCAACTACTTTGAGTATTTATTAATTCATTACATGGTGGCGTTAACACACTGCTTTCGACTTCACTGTTATTTCTCAGTTTACTTTGGAGCCTAGTATTACGTTTTTCACACGCCATTATTGTCACAATATTTCACACGACAACACAGAAAAACACAATTTGAAGAGCAAAAATAAGAGAACACATTAACATAGCACTGAAAATAATATCTAGTTAATTGCAAGCGCAGCTGTGAAATACTTGGTGCAAATTTACATGCATGCCACACCTGTTTTACTGTACAACAATGAAAGACTGCAACTACAAAGGAGATTCTCTCTACAATTACGCGCTAGCAATAAACAAAATCTACACTAATTACACAAACTACAAGAAAAAATCAGAAGATTCCAGGTTCGAATCCTGGCAGGGTCGCCATATGAAACGTCACCTTAGAACAATTTTAGAATTACTGTGCTGATAAATCTCTTACATTATTTGCTTTTCAAACAGCTGAGCAAAACTGAACGTACTCAAACAGTCACTAAAGTGACACACAATACTTTTAGTGCAACGCAATCTGACTTTCAAAAATCCCTACAAAAGAATGGCCCTGACTAACATTAACCTATACGTTTCACAAATCACTTACCTCACCAAAAATCTTCGTTACTCGAACTACTGCAATACAGCGAGCGCCACTACTGCCAGCTAAATAAAAGATTCAAACTATGGAAGGCACTAACTACTGATAGGCATAGTTAACAAAAGAAAGATTTTAATAGAGAACAAACAATGTATTTACCTCAATAGTGTTCAAAAGTCATAATGTATAAAGCACTTCATGATATCCAGTATTAAATTTCAAAACTCCGCCATCTCTCTCCCCACATCCACCACTGCTGGCGGCTCACCTCCAACTGCTCAACGCTACGCGCTGTTCACATCCAGCTGCGCAACACTACAATGGCAGACAACAATGCAAACTAGCCACAGACTGCACACAGCACCGCCAGTGATTTTCATACAGAGCACTACTTGGCGTTACCAATAAGAAAACCTAAACAGCCTACTTACAAAACATGATGGTACGCATTTCTCCTCCTTACACGAGGCATCACAACAACGTTTCACCAGGCAATGCCGGCCAACTGCTGTTTGTGTATGAGAAATCGGTTGGAAACTTTCCTCGTGTTGGCACGTTGTAGGTGTCGCCACCGGCGCCAACCTTGTGTGAATGCTCTGAAAAGCTAATCATTTGGATATCACAGCATCTTTTTCCTGTCCGTTAAATTTCGCGTCTGTAGCACGTCATCTTCGTGGTGTAGCAGTTTTAATGACGAGTAGCGTACTTGCCCCGTGCTGCTAGAGCCTCGCCTTTCCCCTGCGTGGTCAGGATTGCGGTGCTCGGCTTGGTGTGCCTCACAATGCGTAAGCAGCCTCGTCGCTGCAATCAGGGTACTGACGCCTTATCCCCCTGTGGATACTTATGGCTCCTTCAACTGCTGCGGCTGAGCTGCTAGTTTCCTCAGTAATGCCCAAAAAATAGTAGTAGCACTATAATATTCCGTCTGCGAGTGATACCATTAACAATGTCGTCAGTTATGTCACAGCTAAGGTATTGAAAGTGAGTCTACTATCTGGGACTGGATAGTTACCTCTAAAGGTGATTGTTTTGGGCTTTTATGCAGACATTTTGGTGCTGTGTTTCGAGTAGATGACTTGAAGATAATACAGAGATGCTGAAGGTCATACTAACTTGATCATCAGTAGACAAGACCATATTTAGCCACATTCATTCACTTATTGTAATTCCTGTGTTTGCTCTGTAATTATGTCATCCACGTAAATATGGAAGAGGACAGAGGGCAAGCTACGGACTTGACGATACCCGTTGATTTCTTCAGACAGTAAGTTTCCTGCTTCCAATATTATTTGTGTGGCACGGTATAAGGTTCTTGTGACAGCAGATTCAGGACTCTCAGATCAGAGAGAGGTGACAGCGCCCCTGGGGACGCAGCGCGAGGTGCGGCCAGTTGCCACTGTGGGGCAGAGTTTGTCACAGACGAGGAGCCGGCCCGGCGCCACGTTGGTGGCGGGGTGGCGGCCCTTTGGCGCGGATTGCATTACGCGATGCATCAGCGACCCATTAGCAGTGCGCCTGCCTTATTGCGGACAGGTGGGCCGCTCGCGGCCTGCCGTATCGATTACGGATCAGTCAGCGGGCGCGGCTATCCGCTGCTCGCCGGCACCTGCGCCTCCCCACCGCGTCTCCCGCAGCTCCGCAGAATTACCTGCGACTGGCCGGCGCCAAGACACCGGGCCAACTGCTCGGCGGTGCCTGCGACGCCATCTCCCACGCGTTCCCAACGCTGACTAATTAATTCGGCTTCTGCGCCCTTACTGCACACCTACTACACTCACCGTTCTCAATAGCACATATGCAGTAATGTATCTGCCCTCAAAGCTTTTCCTCACCACAGTGGCCAACAGCAAATTAATTCATCGTTACTACGGGTTTCGACTGAACACTTTTCCCTTTCCTCTGTTCTGTGCTTCTTCCTAAATCTGCTCGTAACTTAGTCTTTGTTTAATCTCGTCCGAAACTCCTTATTCCTCTCCCTGTCTTCCTTAGAAGTACTTCTCATTGCAGACTGTCATATGAGGTAACTTTTGGGCAAAATTCATCAGGCCAAACTAATACTTTCCGAGTCATACGTGTGATATGAACTATATGTTGTATTAAAACATGAACGTCCTGCAAGAGTCTGTTCAAGCAAGTGGCGATACTAACTACTGCTTCTGTACACGTTAGCTGAGTACCCAGCGTTGCCCAGGTATGTATTTATTACAGTCTGCTATTAGTTCATTTTCTCCTTACACCCTCTCCTTCCATCTCTTCCTCCACCTCTCTCTGTCCATCTGCTCCTCCCCTCTATCTGTCCATCTGTTCCTGCCCTCTCTCTATCTCCTCTTCTTTCCAATCTCTTTGTATCCTCCCTATCCTCCTTCCCCCTCTCTCTCTGTCCATCTGCTCCTCTACCTATCCACCTCCTCCTGCCCCCCCCCCCTTCTCTCTCTCTCTTTCTCTAATCTGTCTGTATCCTCCTCCCTCTCTCTCTCTGTCCATCTGCTCCTCCTCTATCTGTTCATCTCCTCCTGCCCTCTCTCTCTCTCTGTCTCCTCTTCTTTCCAATCTGTCCATGCCCTCCTCCTCCTCCTATCTCTGTCCACCTCCTCCCCTTCCATGTATCTATTTCGCTTTCTCCCCCTCTGTGTCCATCTCCTCCCTTCCTTTATCGCTGCCCTTCTCTGTCTGTACATCTTCTCCTCTCCATCTCTCAAGACGTTATAGCCCCCACCCCAATAGAAGGTTGATGGTCCTTCCTAAATTGTAAGCAATATGTGTACCAAGTTTGCTTGAAATCGATGTTTGGGTTTAGAAAAAACATTTTACACGCGTCTTTTCCCGTGAACGCACTGGACGCATATATTTCACACAATTTAACATATTTCACTCACATTTATTTGTACAACATATTTCACCCTTATCTCCAGCGAATTTCACCCTGCAGATCTCTTTTCACGCAGCTGAATGTTTTTGACGTTAGATATCCAGAACTATTTGTCGTATTATAATTTTGCAGGTACATCCAGAGGTATATGACGATACTGTCGACGAAATTTGTGGCGAGTAGAGTTCAGTAGCAAAGAAATGATAAATTTAAATGTCTCGTATGACATGGCAGTTTTACTGCATGAACAGCGAAAATGTAGTGTGTTGTAAACTTTTTTTCCTTTTATCATTTTGTAGGGGGTGTCAGAGTGAAAATTATCTGTAAAGCTTGTTGCAACTGACTAGGTGGTCTCACTCTCAGATACTAGATAAATATAGTCTGGCCTTTTATGCTTCGTGAGCTATTGTACGTTTTCACCCCCACTCGCTCCCCTTTGAGAAAAAGGTGGTTCTTACCCCCACAGTGGTTCTTTCCAAACAGTAAGTGATATGTGTACCAAGTTTCACTGAAATCGATTCAATTGTTTTGGAAGAGACGTGGAATATACATACATAGATATACTTTTACACGGTCCAGTCTCATCAATGTGACCACTGCCTATGTACGGTGCCAACGTGCAGTTACCAGTCATAGACGGCAAGTGGTAGCACCAGCAGTGGGTGGTAGATAAAGCGTGGCGGCTGGATGCGGAAAAAAGTGCAATCGTTGTTGTACTGCGGAATGGAAGCAATTCATCTGACGTCCAAAAGGAGATGATCATTGCCTTTCCGGCCAAGAATGGAATCTTTTCCGAAACAGCTAAGTTTGTAAACTGGTTGTGTGCCGCCGTGATTGAAGTATATCTTGGATGGCAAAATGGCGCAATCCAAAACCAGCACAGAGGTAAGAAAAGTGCACCACGGGCCGTAGATGTCAGGGTTGAACGACGGCTCCGAAGATGTGTGCGGGCGAACAGACATGAAACAGTTGACCAGCTGACCACTCAAATGAACCAAGGGGCTACCAACGGTGTTTCCTCAATATTCAGCATAATTTGGGTCTCTGCAGCAAGTTTCTGGTTCGTGCACCTAAGTGACTGTTATTCATCGACGACAAAGAAATGGACCTTCACTGAGTGACGACAGGTGGTCTTTTCAGGTGAATCACGTTTTATGCTCCATTGGACAGATGATCGTTGGCGTGTATGGCGTGAAACGTCTGAGAGCAAACGCCCCGGGACAATCGTCAGAAGGGTACAGGCTGGGGGCCATTCCCAAGGTGATCTCATCATTCTGAAAGACACAATGGACCAACAGAAGTATACATCTACATGTTGGGACCATGTCCAACTACATGCAGTTTGTCTTTTCTCGGCACGATGACGTGTACCAGCAGAACAGTCCGACACGCCACAACGCTCGGAGCGTACATGCTTGGCTCGAAGAACACCAGGATAAGTTTACCGTACTCGCCTGGCCACCAAACTCCCCGGACTTAAACCCAATCGAGAATCTGTGGGTGCACCTCGATTAGGTTTTACACGCCTTGGGTCCTCATGGATGAGATGTAGCGCAGCTCGCCACTGCACTGGAATCGGCATGGCTGCAAATCCCTGTCTGTACCTTGCAGAACCTCACTGTTCCTCTTCCTGCACGGCCCGCAGCAGTCCTCGCTGCAAAAGGTGGTCGTTCAGGCTTACGACAGGTGGTCACAGTAATGTGACTGAACGGTGTATAATGTGTATAGATTTCCTAACAAAATGTGTCATAGATGATATGACTATTTTTAGAGACAGTGAAACGGTAAGGGCATGTAGTCTGAATAAAATATCTACAAATTCATCACTAGAAATACAAAATTATGCGTTATACCACAGTGGTATGACAGTAATTTTTATAAACACGTGAACGCTTAATGATGAACTGTGTGATGGACAGAATGTACTTGAAAGACGGATTATTAGAAACAGGATGGCTACAGTTCAGGGATGTGGATAGTAGGAAAATTAGAAATAATGATGCGGTCTTCCAAAATAAATATAAAATAACACAAGCATAACTTCCTACTCTTGCTATGTTTCAAATACGTCTGATGATGTGGTAAGATTCCGAAAACATGGAGGAGTATAGCGGCTTCTGTTGCTTAAGTCTTCGTTTAATAAAAGCCTTTTACAGCTGTGGCGGATTTGTTAACAACGAACTTGTTACCATGGGCAACAACAAATGGTGAAAGCTAATATTGCTTGGACACCTCTAAAGAATGAATGAGAACAGGCTAAGGAAGAAAAAAAAAATATTTCTGTATTTCTGAAACAGCCCGCATCTCGTGGTCGTGCGGTAGCGTTCTCGCTTCCCACGCCCGGGTTCCCGGGTTCGATTCCCGGCGGGGTCAGGGATTTTCTCTGCCTCGTGATGGCTGGGTGTTGTGTGCTGTCCTTAGGTTAGTTAGGTTTAAGTAGTTCTAAGTTCTAGGGGACTGATGACCATAGATGTTAAGTCCCATAGTGCTCAGAGCCATTTGAACCATTTGAACCATTTCTGAAACAGGAAATCAACAATAGCAAGGTAACAGAAATAAGAATGAAACTGAAAAGAAAGAACACCAAAGAATCAGAAATAACAGGAATGTTTTTTAGAGTAATATACTAAAGGCCTTCCAGCCATAATATATAAGAAATCAGGAACAATACGGGCAGAAAGAAGGAAACGACAACATGGAGAGCATATGAAGGAGAAAATAGGGAAAGAATTGGGTACAACAAAGGATGAAGAGAAATTGTCATCCGACATTACAAGTCTTTTTTTCCCCTCACGTTGTCTTCCTGAGCAGTTATTTTGCCAGATCATTTCAGTTTTAGCATTTTCATCTACAACCACATTTCAATACTTTCTAAGTTTTCTTCCTGTTCCTTTATTATTTTCCATGGTTGTTAGACACACAACACTATGAATTTCTTTCTTAATTCCATCAGAATCATTTTTCTGTCAACAATCCTACAACTTTTCAAATGCTCTTTCACCCAAAGACATTTTGCCTCTTACTTCTTCAACACTGCTTCCATTTTCTGTCCCCAAACTTCTTAAGTATCTAAAAGATTTCACTTGTTCCACGGTCTTTCCTTTGTATGATATTTTGATGCAACCATGATATGTGGTGATTCTTAACACGCCCTAATTATCTGCTTACCGTACCTCGTCGTCTTTATCCTTTTTCCTCCACATACCATGCCTCTTGCGTTTTCTAATGCTTTGACTGTTTCTTTTCGGCATAGTTAATCAAATGCTTTGGTGCCAAACGACACCCTTACCCAACATCTCTTCCAACACCTGTCTCATCCGTTTGTTCAAGCTAGTCCTTACTAACACTTTCTGTCTTATTTGCAGTTGCTTCACAACTATTCCGTCCGTGGATTCAACGCCAACATCCTTTTGAGTGTTCAGGAGAATGCTCTAGTCTCTTGAGTCATATCCTCTTTACAGTCTCATTACCCAACCCATTATTCCAGAAAGAATTTTCCATGAACTTCGTCACTCACTGCATTATTCGTGTACCACTTAATTTCATAGTTTTACTATCCACATACTTCTTAACTTTCTACTGCATTATGGAATTACGTGTGGCTGTGTTTCCTTCAGTTTCGTATACTTCATGTGGACTGCTTTGAGGATGGACTTACAACTAAACACCATTTTTGATTCCAGGAAAATAGCCTGCTATGAAAAGTGGCACCCGACTTGTCCAGCTGACAGACATTATTCATCTATGGAAATAAATCATATTCGATACAGTCCGTAACGAAACAGTAAATTCAAGTCAATTATACAACATAATTTTGTCGGCATTATTTGACACTGTTTGTGTACAGGCTTTTATTCTTTCTGTGCAAAGCCGTAATTTTATTATTTTTTTAATTATTGTGATACGTTTTCTTAAACGATTAAATAGCAACTAAACAGTAGAATGTATAGTATAAAATAAAACTTATATGCCAACATCATTGTCAACGTATGAAAGAGAACTTCACAGGTTAGGCCACAGACATTATTTGTTATTGAAAGTGTTAAGAACTGTTGCAGTCTGTTGCTGGAAGTATGAGTCAACGTGCTTTGAAAACAGTAGTGCGCTCTTGTGGCTTCTGGAGGTAAACATGTAGCTTAGTATATGTCTGACGACGTACTTAGATGACGGAGGAACACGTTTACTGTCATGGATGCGCTGAGAGACAGAGAGAGAAGGAGAGAGACAGAGAGAGAAAGCCAGAGAGAGAGAGAGAAATGCTAGTATGCTACGAAAGTCATGACACCCACGTCAAGAATGTGTCTACAGAGATAAGGCAACCAACAAACATTGCAAAGTGCCGTTATCAATAATTTTTCGATATTTTTTGACTTTCATCAATTAAAAATAATTTGAGAACAGCTGATTTTTTCCATCATTATTCAGCTCATCAGAATAAAACATCGCAAAGGTTAGAAAAGTGACGAAAACGTATTTATTCCATTGAAATGGAAAAACAAATTTGATTAATTATTGATTTTTAACACTGAAGTTTATTTTGATTCGGTTTACGAATTCTTGTTGATGGTATTTTATATTTAAAGTCCATTACCGTCACGTCACAGAATTTTACTAACTGCATAAAGTATTTCAACGTTGTAACAATTGTAGTGTTACTTTTGTTGACGATTAATAACGTCGTTCGTGTGAATGTGTGTATGGGTGCTTTCCTATTGACATTTCAGACTGTTATTACCTAAATCCAGTGATGTAGGATACCGAACAATTGTCCTTAACTGCGTCAGCCTTCCAGTTATTGTATGAATGAAGTAATTTTTTCTCTAATTTCATTTTCAATATTTCTCACATGACAGTAAAACACTCCTACTATGTATACTTATAAATTTTTCATTTTTACCCGGCGTTTGGTGTACATTGTGCCTACGGTCATTATTCCTAATTAGGGAAGGTATTTAAGTGGTATATTCCGATGGGCGCCTTACAAGTAACACCTAAGTAAACTATATTATCTACCAAAGAGGAGAAAACTGTCTATACCGGTGTGAGATTTTCGAAGAGGGCACTTCAACTCGATTCTAGTATTGTGAGATAGCCAGCTGTTACACCCATCAAAGGAACAGAAAAACTACAAAAGTCTACGTTTACCAAATGAAATTATGTATATGACAAGCCGGCTAGCTGACCACTCAGCTACGGTGGAGGACGCAATACAAAGTTAAGTGCTCGCTTCTACGGACGCCTCTGCGGCAGCTTGTTCTAAAGATGCCAGGGTATTGAGAAACTACTTCGGTACCATATCAGTACGGGACTCCTCACTTTTTTACGTTTTACAAACGGATTCTTCAGCGAATGTCTGTACACCACCGACAAACTGCTCTGCAATTTGTTTAACCGAGCCTAACTTAGCATCACAGCAGCGAGAAAAGACGGAGTGTACCGTAAGCTGTATCAGTCACCGTCTAATGACTTCCCAGTCTGGAAGATATGTCACCACAAAAGATAAATATTTTTCCATCATACAAGGCACTTCCTAGGCGATTTCACATATTTCACTCGACAGCCAAACTTCTACCACACAACGACGTCGGCAACGTAAATTGCTCTCAGTCGAAAGCCGTTCACGAAGTCGTCTGAACAGGGGGCTATACCCCTATTAGCACATTTTCTACGATCCGTGACGTCATACAACCAGTTTTCTTAGAAAATACGATATGAACTATTTTACTTGTACAAAATGTGACGAAAGCTTATTCCCACTCGAATGAGTCATTACAGGGATTGTATTATGTCTGCTGCTCTTCCAGACATCACAGTTATTTCTTAATGCGTTAGTTTGTACCCTCTCCGTTCAGGGAAATGAGTAAGTCCACTTCTTCCGAACCACTAGGTTTCCCTTCACTTAAACTGTCTTACTTCTGTTAAAGTCGAAGGTGTACATACATTGAAACTGAAGCACCCAAAAAGGGAGAAGGAACCGAAATGAAACTTCGCTGGTTGAGAGAGTACGTGATGTTACTGGAGTGAAAACAAAATCGAGTCAAATTAGAAAGAACGTGGCACTATGAACTCACTTATCGGGATAGCATCGCACCCCAGCTGACATCATCGTATGCACTGATTCGGTTTGGAAGGGTATCACGAAGGCATTGGCGAAAATACATGTTTAAATCCGGAGGTACGCTCGAAACATCACCCGAAATTATGCAAAATGCTTTCTCTGAAAATTATTTCAAGTAGTAAGTTCATGAGCAGACGCGAATAGTAAACGATTGTGAAAACGCACTTGCACTCTTGGCCACAAATAATCCTGAGTTAATAACGACCATCAAAATGGATACAGGGATTAGTGACACAGGGTTGTCATAGCGAGATTGAATATTGTAACCCCCAAATTCTCCAAAAATAAACGAAAAATACACCTATTCAAAAAAGCAGATAAAATTTTACTTTACGGCTCGCTGAGAGACAATCTCTGCTCCTTTCAAATTAACAATTTAAGTGTAGACCAGATGTGGCTTGAATTCAAATAAACTGTATCGGTAGCAATTGAGAGATTTATAACAAATAAATTAACAAACGACGGAGCCGATCCTCCTTGGCACACAAAAAGGGTGAAAACACTGTTGCAAAAAAAGGAAAAGAAACATGCAAATTTAAACAGACGCAAAATCTCTAAAATTGGCGGTCTTTTACAGAAGCTCGAGATTTAGCGCGGACTTCAACGCGAGATACTTATAATAGTTTCTACAGGAAAACTTTGTCTCTAAAGCTGGTAGAAAATCCAAAGAGATTCTGGTCGCATGTGAAGTATGCAAGACACGATAATACCTTCTCTGTGCGGTAACAATGGGCATACTATCGAAGACAGTGCTGCCAAAGCAGAGTTACTAAACACAGACTTCCGAAATGCCTTTACAAAAGAAGACGGAGTAAGTATTCCAGAATACGAATCAAGAACATTTGCCATCAAGAGTAACGTAGAAGTGAATATCCTCGGAATAGTGAGGCAACTTAAATCACTTAATAAAAACAAGTCATCCAATCCAGACTGTATAGCAATTAGGTTCCTTTCAGAGTATGCTGATGCAATAGCTCCATACTTAACAGTCATATACAACCGCTCGCTCGAGGAAAGACCCGTACATAAAGACTGCAAATTTGCATAGGTCACGCCAATATTCAGTAGAGGTAGTAGGAGTAATCCACTAAATTACAGGTCCATATCATTAACGTCGATATGCAGCAGTATTTTGGAACATATATTGTGTTCGAACATTATGAATTATCTCGAAGAAAACGGTCTATTGACACACAGTCAACACGGATTTAGAAAACATCGTCCTTGTGAAAAACAACCAACTCTTTACTTACACGAAGTGTTGAGTGCTATTGACAAGGGATTGCAAATTGTTTCGTATTTCTGTATTTCCGGAAGGCTTTTGACACTGTACCACACAAGCGACTTGTAGTGAAATTGCGTGCTTATGGAATATCGTCTCAGTAATTTGACTGGATTCGTGATTTCCTGTCAGAGAATGCACAATTCGTAGTAACTGACGGAAAGTCATAGAGTAAAACAGAAATGATTTCTGTCGTTCCCTAAGGTGGTGTTACAGGCCCTTTGCTGTTCCTTATCCATATAAACTATTTGGAAGACAATCTGAGCAGCCTTCTTAGGTTGTTTGCAGATTACTCTGTCGTTTATCGACTATTAAAGTCATCAGAAGATCAAAGAAAATTGAAAACCTATTTATAAAAAATATCTGTATAGTGCGAAAATTGGCAACTGTCCCCAAATAACGAAAAGTGTGAGGTCATCCACATGAGTGCTAAAAGGAATCCGTTAAACTTCGGTTAGACGACGAATCAGTCTAATCTAAAGGCCGTAAATTTAACTTAGTACCTAGGAATGACAAGTACGGACAACTTAAATTGGAAGGAACACATAGAAAATGTTGTGGGGTAGTCTAACGAAAGACTGCGTTTTATTGGCAGGACGTTTAGAAAATGTAACAGATCTACTAAAGAGACTGCCTACACTACACTCGTCCATTCTCTTATAGAATACTGCTGCGTGATGTGGGATCCTTACCAGATAGGATTGACGGAGTACATCGGAAAAGTTCAAAAGAGGGCAATAGGATTTGTAGTATCGCGAAATGTGGGAGAGTGTCACTGAAATGATACAGGATTTGGTCTGGACATCATTAAAACGAAATTTCAATCGCCAACTTTCTCCACTGAATGCTAAAATATTTTGCTGACGCCGAGCTACATAAGGAGAAACGATAGCCATAACAAAATAAGGGAAATCAGAGGACGCACGAAAAGATATAGCTGTTCGTTTTTTCCGCACGCTGTTCAATTGGAAATTTGTGGAAGATCTTACGGGACCAAACTGCTGAGGTCATCGGTCCTTAAGCTTATCCACTACTTAAACTAATTTACGCTAAGGACAACACACTCACCCATGGCCGAGGGAGGACGCAAACCTCCGACGTGCAGGGGTGGGAGGGGTTGGGGTGGGGGGGGGGGGGGGGAGCGCCGCGCGAACCGTTGGTGTTTAAGACCACGCGGCTACCCCGCTCTGCGCGCTGTTCAAGAGTGGAGTAATTGAGAATTATTGTGAAGATGGTTCGACGACTGCTCTGCCAGGCACTTAAGTGTGGTTTGCGCAGCATCTATTTTCTATGTAGATGTAGATGTAAACACTGAGCTACTGCCACGCGCTTCCCGTCAAGCGGGGGAAAGAGGTTTACTTGCGCATAACAGTGTAAAACTATACTTACCCCTGTCAGTTCATCTAGCGAAAAGAAAGCGAATTAGAACACAACACTATACATTTCGCTATGAAATAAAGTGAAATGGTATACTGCTGTAGAAATAAGCGCTAATTGATGAACTCAGTCTATCGTTCTCGTTCGAATTGTGCAAAAAATGATAGCTGTGGAAAACAAAACAAAAAAATACTATCCCGTCTTCCTAATCTGGAGAGAAATTATCATCATCACCTGCCCTGTTGTGATGGTTCATTTAGCCTTTTTGCTGCTACAGATGTGGTACCTGCATTCCGTGCTGAGGGCAGTTTTTGTTATGGTTGTGGCGCTCGCCAAATGCTTTTGCCTGTCAGTGCTGAAAGACGACGTTCCGGTCGATATTAAATACTTATCCGGTGAAAAATTCAATTTTTGCTCTCCTTACAGTCTTATATTTTCACTCGATAAAGTACTAAATATATTTTCGTTGTCCATGATACTTACGGCACTGCATGAAATTAAGTAAAACACCGCATGCAGTTTTAAGAGTTAGCAGGGGTAAGCTTTGCTGAGGTAGATTTTAGTTCGCACATTGCGGGAAACAAAATGTAGATTAGATATCGAAAATTCTTCTAAAATTGAGAGTAGAACTACATCTCATTTCGTTTTCGAGAAATTCAGTTTTGCATCTGACCGTCAGTCGCTTGCAACACTCCAATTTACGACCTTGCAATTACACTCAAAGAGGCACATACGAGTGAGAGGTCAACAGCTCAGGGTACATACAGACGTCCATACCGTTGCAGGAATACCGAAAGCTGATTAAAGTAACAGTCTTCTGCCGAGCAGAGTTACTTCCTCGCACCCGTAAATAAACTACAGTGTATGACTTCGGCTGTTTCACGTTTCGCTATGAACACGTATACGTGTCCACAGCTCCTGCGTAATGGCATAGCAGAACGTATATACAAGGCCACATCAGCTAAAGAGTTAGTGAGAGCTTACTGGGAATATTTAACTGCCTGTTTTTGTCGCGTTGGAGATCAGTGGGACAAACAAGATACAAATGGTGGCCTGCACCATGGCTGTGGGGAGTACTTTGCCTACCTGGTTAATAGTTCCCAGTCAAAGAAGTGTGCATCGTGCAACAGTATGGTAATATTGGAAGGCAGGCTCATGCATGCGCTCAGCATAGGGAATCCTGGACACTGCTGAATATACACTCCTGGAAATGGAAAAAAGAACACATTGACACCGGTGTGTCAGACCCACCATACTTGCTCCGGACACTGCGAGAGGGCTGTACAAGCAATGATCACACTCACGGCACAGCGGACACACCAGGAACCGCGGTGTTGGCCGTCGAATGGCGCTAGCTGCGCAGCATTTGTGCACCGCCGCCGTCAGTGTCAGCCAGTTTGCCGTGGCATACGGAGCTCCATCGCAGTCTTTAACACTGGTAGCATGTCGCGACAGCGTGGACGTGAACTGTATGTGCAGTTGACGGACTTTGAGCGAGGGCGTATAGTGGGCATGCGGGAGGCCGGGTGGACGTACCGCCGAATTGCTCAACACGTGGGGCGTGAGGTCTCCACAGTACATCGATGTTGTCGCCAGTGGTCGGCGGAAGGTGCACGTGCTCGTCGACCTGGGACCGGACCGCAGCGATGCACGGATGCACGCCAAGACCGTAGGATCCTACGCAGTGCCGTAGGGGACCGCACCGCCACTTCCCAGCAAATTAGGGACACTGTTGCTCCTGGGGTATCGGCGAGGACCATTCGCAACCGTCTCCATGAAGCTGGGCTACGGTCCCGCACACCGTTAGGCCGTCTTCCGCTCACGCCCCAACATCGTGCAGCCCGCCTCCAGTGGTGTCGCGACAGGCGTGAATGGAGGGACGAATGGAGACGTGTCGTCTTCAGCGATGAGAGTCGCTTCTGCCTTGGTGCCAATGATGGTCGTATGCGTGTTTGGCGTTGTGCAGGTGAGCGCCACAATCAGGACTGCATACGACCGAGGCACACAGGGCCAACACCCGGCATCATGGTGTGGGGAGCGATCTCCTACACTGGCCGTACACCACTGGTGATCGTCGAGGAGACACTGAATAGTGCACGGTACATCCAAACCGTCATCGAACCCATCGTTCTACCATTCCTAGACCGGCAAGGGAACTTGCTGTTCCAACAGGACAATGCACGTCCGCATGTATCCCGTGCCACCCAACGTGCTCTAGAAGGTGTAAGTCAACTACCCTGGCCAGCAAGATCTCCGGATCTGTCCCCCATTGAGCATGTTTGGGACTGGATGAAGCGTCGTCTCACGCGGTCTGCACGTCCAGCACGAACGCTGGTCCAACTGAGGCGCCAGGTGGAAATGGCATGGCAAGCCGTTCCACAGGACTACATCCAGCATCTCTACGATCGTCTCCATGGGAGAATAGCAGCCTGCATTGCTGCAAAAGGTGGATATACACTGTACTAGTGCCGACATTGTGCATGCTCTGTTGCCTGTGTCTATGTGCCTGTGGTTCTGTCAGTGTGATCATGTGATGTATCTGACCCCAGGAATGTCTCAATAAAGTTTCCCCTTCCTGGGACAATGAATTCACGGTGTTCTTATTTCAATTTCCAGGAGTGTACATGACGATGGTAATGTATGCTATGAAGCCTACGCAACACTTGTAGTAGTTAAGGTGCCACAACAACTCTGTAAACTCTAAAAGCTGTTTGAGAGAGCCAGAGGGATGGCTTTGTGCAGTAATTTTTGTGATTTCTGGACGAAAATTATATTAGAAAGTCACCAAGGAAGACCTACCACGGCATCTGGAGGCGGAATGGGAGCCTAGCGACCAATAGGAGCTCGGTTTTATGGATTCTGATGAGACAACCTACGGAAAGAATAATAAGGCGAAAACTGTGTCGTGGTGAGATAGCATGTTTTGGAGGGGAAGGGGGGGGGGGACGGGCAGTGTAGATGGTCGGAATTAGTCTGGTTTTGGCTCACCCAAACGTGAATAGTGAATGTGGACTGCGGCGACAGCCTGAGAGTAATCCGCGAGAAGGAAGATATTGGGTGTTCTGCCTCTAGCAGCGAAAAGAGGAGAGAAGTATTGATTACAGCGAAAGGTAAAAGTGCCGAAGTAATAAGCTACTGTTTGTCTACAGGTGTGAGGAAGGAGTTCTGCTCAGGAGAAGACAGGTGGTATCTGAGGCATATGGATCGTCTGGGGAGAACGTCTCACACATGTAGTATTAGGTTTAGGTGCTCCGAGGTGGACAGAAGAACTCTGGCGATGAAAAACACACGTTTATATATGCTTTACTGCGCTGCGATACTTTACGAAAGTTGTACACAACTCGTTGGGTGTCCTTGCGGACAGATACAACTATGCAGTGTCCTGTCAAGGCATGTGTTACTGTATACAGTGTGAACAAGTCTACGTCCCTCCTGGACACCACACTTTCAATCTCTGTAATAAACACTTGTCCCTATGCGATGGCTGATCTCTATTAAGGAACGTAGCTACGAACTGCAAACCTGGAACATTGACTTAGAACTGTCGTATGCCACGCCTATGGCCGCCGCCGCTTGTCACAACGCGGAAGCCCATCACACTGGTGGAGGCGCGGAGGCTGCTGATTGGCCCGCGATTGTGGTACGCGGCGAACTTCAAAGTACTGCCAGTCGCGCCAGTCGGAAACTGTCTCAGCGTGCCAGCTCCGGTTGCGTCGGAGTTTCTAAGGACGTCACTGAGGTTCAGCTAAACCTTACATTTCCGTGTGTTAGAGTATGGATACGATAATTATTATCGAAGGTAAATAAAAGATCTCCGCTTTTAATTAACAATGGCATGTCCTTTTTCATGGCTAGTCTTTTCCTCTTTAAATTTTTACGGTTACTTTGTGTTGTCGTTGTGTTTCCACTGAGCGCCGTATTCTTTGCATGTGATAGAAGTGAATGAAACGGGTGTTCATCTGACTGTATGCATTACTGTCAGTCCTCCGGCGTTGATATTCCTGCAGCTAATCGATTATATGAGCGGCTGCTGGGTCTTCGAATTAGTGAGAGGGTCCTGATGATTCGGATTTAGAAAATAACCTTCGACTCACGGTGCAGATGTCTTGCAGTTAGGTTGTTAATTAATTTCGTTTGGAGGTATTTGCGGCTGATGCTGGAGGCAGCTGAACATCAATGTCCTTAATTAGGTGCCTAAATAAGGGTTGGTACGTCATACTGTACATGAAAGTTGAAGGAGGCGCTTTACTTGGAACCATCTAGCGGAATTGATTGGCGCCCCAAAAATGGCTCTGAGCACTATGGGACTTGACTGCTGAGGTCATCAGTCCCATAGAACTTAGAACTACTTAAACCTAACTAACCTAAGGACATCATACACATCCATGCCCGAGGCAGGATTCTAACCTGCGACCGTAGCGGTCACGCGGTTCCAGACTGAAGCGCTTAGAACCGCACGGCCACACCGGCCGGCGACTGGCGCCTCCATAGAGTGCTGTGTGCACAACAACCATATTATAAATAAAATTGGAAGGAAGGTCAGCGTTGGCCGTAATTTATTTCGATCACATAATGATCATCTTCAGTGCTGGAAGTTAAACATTTCACACAGCGATCAGTGAATAAGAAACAAAAGACCACAAATACACCTGAGTATAAACCAACTGTTGGTACGAACATACCTTTAGCGTACAAATTAAAGCTCTTAGGCACTGGTGTCTAGTTACTAGCAGCAACAGAAGCTATGAAACGATCACAATAACTGAAGCCGCTGTTTACATTCACCTATACAGCAGACCTCGGTGTGACAGGGGTTTGGAACGCCCTCTATGTGACTTGTGATTTCTGGACGACAATTATATTAGAAAGTCACCAAGGAGGACCTACCAAGGCATCTGGAGGCGGAATGGGAGCCTAGCGACCAATAGGAGCTCGGTTTTATGGATTCTGATGAGACAACCTGCGGAAAGAATAATAAGGTGGAAACTGTGTCGTGGTGCGATAGCATGTTTTGGAGAGGAAGGGCGGGAGGACGGGCAGTGGAGAGGGTTGGAGTTAGTCTGGTTTTGGCTTACCCAAACGTGAATAGTGAATGTGGACTGCGGCGACAGTTATCTAGAGGGTTGGATCCCCTCCTTCGAAAGCGTCAGATTGCAAAGCCTGGGCTACTCTCAGAGTGGAATCTCCGTCTTCGAAGATTGTGTGTGTTTGTCTGCCTGTCTGTCTGTCTGCCCGCCGCTTGCTGCTGTCGCTGTTCGTCCGTCCGTCCGTCCGTCCGCTTGCCTGCTGGCTGTCCATCGCCGTCGTCGTAACCGCTGCCGCCGCCGCCGCCTGCTGTTCGTCCGTCTGTTCGCCGCCGACCATCGCCGACGCCGGCGCCGCCTGCTGTTCGTCCGTCGGTTCGCCGCTGCCCATCGCCGACGCCGACGCCGCCTGCTGCACGTCCGTCTGTCCGTCGCCGTTCGTCAGCAATGAGTACTCCCACCTCCACCGTCATCTACACCTCCCCCTCCCCTTCACCCACAGTCACTTCCTGGAGTGCCGCCCCTGGCCTCCCTCCTTCCACCTCCCCTTCCCTTCCCCCACTTACCCATCCCCCTATCTCCTCCCCTGCTGTATACCCACACCTCTACACCCTTCCTCCAGCCTCCACACCCTCAACAGCTCCCACTACTACCCTCGCCCTCACGTACGCCTCTGTTGCCGCCTCTGCTGCCGCCCCTCAGGTGGTTGGCTTCCCCTCTCTCACCGACCCCGTCGCTTCGTCTTCTGCATCTCCCACGCGCATCACGTCGTGCCGAGCCACCATCGCCACCACTGAACCAGCTGCTTCTCCCGGTGCCTCCACTACGCCACAGGGATCTGCCACCTGCCACCTCCCTCTCCTCCCCGTCCCTCTCCCCTGCTCCCAGCCTCCAGTCTCCAAAAAACCCCAAAAGCGCGTCCTTACCGACTCTGCTCCCGCCACTTCCCACAAAAAATCAACACCACCTCCCCCTCCCCCTGCCGTCACCATGGACACCACCCCTCCTCCTGCCACCCCTACCTTGGCCCCCACCCTCCACACCTTTGTCCTGTCAACTCCCGATCCTAAGTTCCTCAACGCTCGTACCCTCACCAAGGAAATACGAAAGTACTTACCTGGTGCTCCCATCTCCCAACTCATTCCCTGCAGGGACTCAGTCCTTATCAAGTCCCCGTCCCCATCCTTTCACGCAGACCTCCTGCGAAAACTCCCACGAGTTATGTTTGGCCCCCACGCCTCTCTGACACCCTTCCTTTCCGGTTCCACTCCTTGTCAGCCCCAGTCTCCCCATCGCCCCCCCACCTACACCGCTGTGATCACCAAGCTCAGCCTGGTGATCACAGAGGATGAAGTGTTGGTAGAACTGAACTCCCACCCGGACTTGGAAATCCGCTCTGCCCGCCGTATCCACAATGCCTCTGGTCCCACCTACCTCATGTGGGTATTCTCAGAGTCCGCCCCATCCATAGACCATCTCCTCACCCAGGGTGCCCTGATATACCACCGTCGCCACCCTGTTGAATCCTCCAAATCCCCTCCCCAATCCTACCGTTGCCAGCAGTGCCTGATGTACAATGACCACCTGACTCCCAACTGCAAAAACCCCCCCACCTGTCCCCATTGCAAGGCCTCCCACTTTCTCAAGAACTGCCCCAACCTCGCTGCTCCTCCTTCCTGTAATACCTGCAATGGCCCCCATCCCACATAGTCCCACAAGTGTAAAGCTAAACCCCCTCCAGCCACCCCTGAACTTACAGTCCCAGTTCGTCCCGTCGATCCTCCTGTCCATCCTAACAATTCCCTCCGTCCACCCCCCATGGCTGAGGACATCATCTGGTTCACTACCGTTGTACTCCAAAACATTCACCCTTTTCAGCGCCCACACACCTTCCAACAAATATCCCTTGCTGCTTGCTCTGTTTTCCACCTGAACACCTTCGCCACTTACTCCCACAACCAAGCCCACTTCACCTTCACCCGCCTCGACACCGTAGTTTAAGTCTCTTCCCTTCCCTCTCTTCCCCCCCCCCCCTCCTTCCCGTCATGGCGCGGCACGAGTCTCGCATCCTCTTCCAGAACATTCGCTCCTTCCGCTCCAACAAATACCTCCTCATGCACACCCTCTCCCACTACCAGGTCGACACCTTCCTCTTGAACGAAACCTTTCTCCAGCCCCACCATTCTATCCACACCTCCCCCTATATCCTCCACCTCACTGATGCTCCTGGTCCTCGTGCGCAGGGTGGAGTCGCGATTGGCCACCTTAAGCGTATCCCCGTCCAGCCCCAACCTCTCCTCAATGACCCCACTGAACACCTTATCCTTAGCGTCTTCTTCCCCTCCCTCACCATTACCTGTGCCACCATCTATGTCCGCTCCACTGCTCCTCTCCCTTATGACTTCATCTCACACATTGACCACACCTTCTCCACCTATGTGATTGCCGCCGACCTCAACATCCATAGCCGCACTCCTGCTGCCCTTCGGCGGTGGCATCAGTTCCTCTCCACAATCCAGGGTGACCTTGTACCCATTCCCCAGCACACCCGACCCGAAAGTAACACCACCCCCGATGTTGTCATTGCCTCCGCCAACCTCCTTGGGCGTATCACTGTCGCCGTCCTTGACCCCACAGGTAGCGATCACCTCCCTGTCCTTCTCACCATAACGTCTGCAAACCGCCCCCCTCCGGCTCCGCAACCTGCACCCCCTCCCAAGGTCGTCCATGACTATCGCCGTGCCAACTGGGATGCCTACCGGGACTCCATCTCCACCCAGGTCGAAAGCCACCCTCTTACCTATCGCCATCCTGACGACATCATCCGCGCCTCGTCCTTCCTTCAGACGGTAATTACTGACCCCGTGGAGGCCCATGTTCCTACTAAAACCATCCACCCACACCGTCCCACTCTCCCTCCGCGGGCTGTCCTCCTCCTCCGTGAATCCCGCCGCCTCTATCGCTCCTTCCTGCGCACTCGTGACAGGGATACACTCCAACGCCACCGGCATATACACCGACACGTACAGAACCTTATTACAGCAACGAAACGCTGGGACTGGCGCCAGACCTGCACACGACTCAATGCCACCCTCCCTATCAACTCCTCCAAGTACTGGTCCGCCTTCCATCGTCTTACTGGTTCCCTTTCCGCTCCCCACTACCCCCTTCTACATAACGATCGCCCCCTTCCAGACAACCTCAGTAAGGCCAACCACTTCGCTTCCCACCTTTCCGAGGTCTTCTCCATCCCCGATGATCCCCACTTTGATTATTCTCTTTTCCCCACCGTCATGGACTGTGCTGATACCTCTGTCGCTCCACTTGCTCCTAGTCTCCAGTACTTGGGGCAGTTGCCCCCCCTCCGACGTGAACATTCCCATCACAGCACAAGACATTAAACTTCTCCTCCAGTCCAAACGCAACACGGCCCCTGGTCACGACTGTGTCACCTACCGTCACCTCCGAGAAAGCCCCTATTCCTTCCTAACTGTCCTCGCCCATCTCTATAATGTCATCCTCTCTACTGGCTTCTACCCTGACCTGTGGAAGACCTCGCGCGTCCTCCTATTCCTCAAACCTAACAAACCCCCTTCTGCCGCCTCTTCCTATCGTCCCATCTGCCTCACCTCCATCTTCAGTAAGGTCTTTGAATCCATCCTCTCCCACCGTATCCATCGGCATCTTGCTCAACACCACCTCCTCCCCCTTACCCAGTGTGGATTCCGACCCTCCTTCTCTGCTGACGACCAACTCCTCAACCTTGTTCACCTTCTGTCCCTCCAGCTCAACTCCCGTCACTCCGCCATTTTTGTTTCCCTTGACCTCCAAAATGCCTATGACCATGTATGGCATCCCGGTCTCCTCTTTAAACTCCAAACCTACGCCCTGCCTATCAATTTTGTCCGTCTGGTCGCTTCCTTCCTCTCGCACCGTCCTTCCTATGTCACCCTCCCTAACACCAACTCCTGTATCTTTTATCCCACGGCTGGCGTCCCCCAGGGTTCTGTCCTCTCCCCTCTCCTTTATCTCTTGTATACAGCTGATATGCCCAAGCCACCCCCACCAGTCCACCTTCTCCAATAAGCTGATGACACCGCCTTCCTGGCTCTCTATCCTACCCTTCAACGGTCTCAACGTACCCTCCAAACCCACCTTAACCAGTTCACCACTTGGTGTAACCAGTGGTTCCTCCGTCTCAACCCCTCCAAAACCCAGGCAATCATAATAGGCTGCACCACTCACTCCTTTCGCCTCCATGATTTCTACCTCACCTTTTATGGTCGTCCTATCCAACTCACCCCCACCCTGAAATACCTTGGCCTCACCCTTGACCGACACCTTACCTGGACCCCTCATCTCCTGACCATCCAGCAGAAAGCCCGTTCCCGCCTACGCCTGCTGAAACTCCTGTCCGGCCGGACATGGGGATTGCATCCTTCTACCATCCTCCACACCTACAAATCCCTCATCCGACCTATCCTCTGTTATGCCAGCGTCGCCTGGATCTCCACCCCCACCCACTTTTACAAGGCCCTCCAAATCCTTGAACGCCACGCGCTCCGCCTTGCCTTCCGTATCAGCCTTCCTTCCCCCACACGGCTCCTGTATGAACTGATCCCCTTCCCCCACCTCTTCTTGTTCCTCCAACATCTCCGCATCCTTTACATTGTTCGCAGGGTTGATCCCCCCCACCCTCTGGTTTCCTCCTTCCTCTCCACCCCCCGCCCGTTGCCGCGCCTCTATCGCTGTATCCCTCCCTCTCTCCACCTCCACACCCTCCATCTCCTTCATCAGGGTAATTTCCAACGCCTCCCCCTCCCGGATGACGAACTTCGCCGTGACATCTACCCTTCCTTCCAACTATAACCTGGCCTTGTTCCTCCCCCCTCCCCAGGGCCCCCTTCTCCTCTTTCCTTGTTCTCCCAGAGCGGATTTTCCTCCATCCCCCCCACCCCTGAGGCCCTGCACCCCATACTTGCCTCTCTCCTTCCCACATCCCTCCCTACCTGGCCCTCTTCCGCGCGCCCCCCATTCCCCTCCCCCATCTCTTCCCCTCCCTCCCTTCTTCAGGTCTCCCTCCTCTCCTAGAACCTGGCAGATCCTCTGTATTGATCGTCATCAGTGTGCCACATCAGTGTTGTGTTTAGTGCTTTTCTCGTGTGCGTCAAGAGGTGTGATTTTAATTGTGTACTGCCTTGAGGTTCGCCGTCAGTGTTACGTTATGTGCTATGCCATCCGTGAACACCTTTATGCTCCAGTCATACTGTGCCTTGTGTTCTTTTAATCGTCGCAGTGTGAGGCTTTTTGTGTGTGCTACTTTTAAACAGTTTTTTATCTCCATTTTACAGTCACCCCGTTTTTTTGTCTATTGCCTTCCATGATGTTCTCCCTTTTTTCTATCTATGTTCGCCTTCTTCTCTCCTTTGCTGTTTTTAAATGTCTTCTATTGTTTTGTTCTATGTCTTTCGGCTGAAGAGCAGAGCATATGCTGCTGCCAGCCCGCCCCGATGGGGAATTGAAATACAAAAAAGAAAAATAAAAATGCGGCGACAGCCTGAGAGTAATCCGCGAGAAGGAAGAGATTGGGTGTTCTGCCTCTAGCAGTGAAAAGAGGAGAGAAGTATTGATTACAGCGAAAGGTAAAAGTGCCGAAGTAATAAGCTACTGTTTGTCTACAGGTGTGAGGAAGGAGTTCTGCTCAGGAGAAGACAGGTGGTATCTGAGGCATATGGGTCGTCTGGGGAGAACGTCTCACACATGTTGTGTTAGGTTTAGGTGCTCCGAGGTGGACAGAGGAACTGTGGCGATGAAAAACACACGTTTGTGTATGCTTTACTGCGCTGCGATACTTTACGAAAGTTGTACACAACTCGTTGGGTGTCCTTGCGGACAGATACAACTATGCAGTGTCCTGTCAAGGCATGTGTTACTGTATACAGTGTGAACAAGTCTACGTCCCTCCTGGGCACCACACTTTCAATCTCTGTAGTAAACACTTGTCCCTATGCGAAGGCTGTTCTCCATTAAGAAACGTAGCTACGAACTGCAAACCTGGAACATTGACTTAGAACTGTCGTATGCCACGCCTATGGCCGCCGCCGCTTGTCACAAAGCGGAAGCCCATCACACTGGCGGAGGCGCGGAGGCTGCTGATTGGGCCGCGATTGTGGTACGCGGCGAACTTCAAAGTGCTGCCAGTCGCGCCAGTCGGAAACTGTCTCAGCGTGCCAGCTCCGGTTGCGTCGGAGTTTCTAAGGACGTCACTGAGGTTCAGCTAAACCTTACATTTCCGTGTGTGAGAGTATGGATACGATAATTATTATCGAAGGTAAATAAAAGATCTCCGCTTTTAATTAACAATGGCATGTCCTTTTTCATGGCTAGTCTTTTCCTCTTTAAATTTTTACGGTTACTTTGTGTTGTCGTTGTGTTTCCACTGAGCGCCGTATCCTTTGCACGTGATAGAAGTGAATGAAACGGGTGTTCATCTGACTGTATGCATTACTGTCAGTCCTCCGGCGTTGATATTCCTGCAGCTAATCGATTATATGAGCGTCTGCTGGGTCTTCGATTTAGTGAGAGGGTCCTGATGATTCGGATTTAGAAAATAACCTTCGACTCACGGTGCAGATGTCTTGCAGTTAGGTTGTTAATTAACTTCGTTTGGAGGTATTTGCGGCTGATGCTGGAGGCAGCTGAACATCAATGTCCTTAATTAGGTGCCTAAATAAGGGTTGGTACGTCATACTGTACATGAAAGTTGAAGGAGGCGCTTTACTTGGAACCATCTAGCGGAATTGATTGGCGCCCCAAAAATGGCTCTGAGCACTATGGGACTTGACTGCTGAGGTCATCAGTCCCATAGAACTTAGAACTACTTAAACCTAACTAACCTAAGGACATCACACACATCTATGCCCGAGGCAGGATTCTAACCTGCGACCGTAGCGGTCACGCGGTTCCAGACTGAAGCGCTTAGAACCGCACGGCCACACCGGCCGGCGATTGGCGCCTCCATAGAGTGCTGTGTGCACAACAACCATATGATAAATAAAATTGGAAGGATGGTCAGCATTGGCCGTAATTTATTTCGATCACATAATGATCATCTTCAGTGCTGGAAGTTAAACATTTCACATAGCGATCAGTGAATAAGAAACAAAAAACCACAAATACACCTGAGTATAAACCAACTGTTGGTACGAACATACCTTTAGCGTACAAATTAAAGCTCTTTGGCACTGGTGTCTAGTTACTAGCAGCAACAGAAGCTATGAAACGATCACAATAACCTATACAGCAGACCTCGGTGTGACAGGGGTTTGGAACGCCCTCTATGTGACTTGTGTCATGTGAAGACTTAACATTACTTTATTTGGCAAGAGATTACCACAAAATACCAAATGTGCACTTGCAAATCATTAATTGAATATTTCAAATTTAAAATTGTACATTACAGAAGCATAGCAAAAAGGAAGGGGGAAATGCACATCTTGCCAACGTCCACTGGCGCGTTATTTTCAAAACAACTTAAAAAGAAACATGCAAGAATAAAAATCAACAGGTGAAGAATAAGGTGCAAATTACGTAAATTAACGACTTTGCACCTCTGACTTCCCACGCCATATGGCGGTTGCTGTGTTATAACAAATTCTGTTATATTTTATGTCATGTTATTTGTATATTTTTCTTTTTTTTACTAGTCCTGTAATCTGACACAATATAATTAATCTGTTGATTTTTATTCTTGCATGTTTCTTTTTTAAGTTGTTTTGAAAATAACACGCCAGTATATGTTGGCAAGATGTGCATTTCCCCCTTTTTTTGATATGCGTTTTTAATGTACAATTTTAAATTTGAAATATTCATTAATTTGTACGCTAAATGTATGTTCGTACCAACAGTTGGTTTATACTCAGGTGTATTTGTGGTCTTTTGTTTCTTATTCACTGATCGCTATGTGAAGTGTTTAACTTCCAGCACTGAAGATGACCATTTATGTGATCGAACATCGATTTTGCTGTCAATAAATCATCAAAATTACGGCCAATGCTGACCTTCCTTCTAATTTTATTTATCTAGCGGAATGTCTAGCATCCTCCTCCGACACAATGGCTTTCAACTTCTCCACTCCTAATTTTGAGTAACTTTTTTTTTTTTTTTTTTTTTTTTTTGGGCATCAGTCTACTGACTGGTTTGATGCGGTCCGCCACGAATTCCTTTCCTGTGCTAAGATCTTCATCTCAGAGTAGCACTTGCAACCTACGTCCTCAATTATTTGCTTGACGTATTCCAATCTCTGTCTTCCTCTACAGTTTTTGCCCTCTACAGCTCCCTCTAGTACCATGGAAGTCATTCCCTCATGTCTTAGCAGATGTCCTATCATCCTGTCCCTTCTTCTTATCAGTGTTTTCCACATATTCCTTTCCTCTCCGATTCTGCGTAGAATCTCCTCATTCCTTACCTTATCAGTCCACCTAATTTTCAACATTCGTCTATAGCACCACATCTCAAATGCTTCGATTCTCTTCTGTTCCGTTTTTCCCACAGTCCATGTTTCACTACCATACAATGCTGTACTCCAGGCGTACATCCTCAGAAATTTCTTCCTCAAATTATGGCCGGTATTTGATATTAGTAGACTTCTCTTGGCCAGAAATGCCTTTTTTGCCATAGCGAGTCTGCTTTTGATGTCCTCCTTGCTCCGTCCGTCATTGGTTATTTTACTGCCTAGGTAGCAGAATTCCTTAACTTCATTGACTTCGTGACCATCAATCCTGATGTTAAGTTTCTCGCTGTTCTCAATTCTACTACTTCTCATTACTTTCGTCTTTCTCCGATTTACTCTCAAACCATACCGTGTACTCATTAGACTGTTCATTCCGTACAGCAGATCATTTAATTCTTCTTCACTTTCACTCAGGATAGCAATGTCATCAGCGAATCGTATCATTGATATCCTTTCACCTTGCATTTTAATTCCACTCCTGAACCTTTCTTTTATTTCCATCATTGCTTCCTCGATGTACAGATTGAAGAGTAGGGGCGAAAGGCTACATCCTTGTCTTACAGCCTTCTTAATATGAGCACTTCGTTCTTGATCGTCCACTCTTATTATTCCCTCTTGGTTGTTGTACATATTGTATATGACCCGTCTCTCCCTATAGCTTACCCCTACTTTTTTCAGAATCTCGAACAGCTTGCACCATTTTATATTGTCGAACGCTTTTTCCAGGTCGACAAATCCTATGAAAGTGTCTTGATTTTTCTTTAGCCTTGCTTCCATTATTAGCCGTAACGTCAGAATTGCCTCTCCTGTCCCTTTACTTTTCCTAAAGCTAAACTGATCGTCACCTAGCGCGTTCTCAATTTTCTTTTCCATTCTTCTGTATATTATTCTTGTAAGCAGCTTCGATGCATGAGCTTTTAAGCTGATTGTGCGATAATTCTCGCACTTGTCAGCTCTTGCCGTCTTCGGAATTGTGTGGATGATGCTTTTCCGAATGTCGGATGGTATATCGCCAGACTCATATATTCTACACACCAACGTGAATAGTCGTTTTGTTGCCACTTCCCCCAATGATTTTCGAAATTCTGATGGAATGTTATCTATCCCTTCTGCCTTATTTGACCGTAAGTCCTCCAAAGCTCTTTTATATTTCGATTCTAATACTGGATCCCCTATCTCTTCTAAATCGACTCCTGTTTCTTCTTCTATCACATCAGACAAACCTTCACCCTCATAGAGGCTTTCAATGTATTCTTTCCACCTATCTGCTCTCTCCTCTGCATTTAACAGTGGAATTCCCGTTGCACTCTTAATGTTACCACCGTTGCTTTTAATGTCACCAAAGGTTGTTTTGACTTTCCTGTATGCTGAGTCTGTCCTTCCGACAATCATATCTTTTTCGATGTCTTCACATTTTTCCTGCAGCCATTTCGTCTTAGCTTCCCTGCATTTCCTATTTATTTCATTCCTCAGCGACTTGTATTTCTGTATTCCTGATTTTCCCGGAACATTTTTGTACTTCCTCCTTTCATCAATCAACTGAAGTATTTCTTCTGTTACCCATGGTTTCTTCGCAGCTACCTTCTTTGTACCTATGTTTTCCTTCCCAACTTCTGTGATGGCCCTTTTTAGAGATGTCCATCCCTCTTCAACTGTACTGCCTACTGCGCTATTCCTTATTGCTGCATCTATAGCGTTAGAGAACTTCAAACGTATCTCGTCATTCCTTAGTACTACCGCATCCCACTTCTTTGCGTATTGATTCTTCCTGACTAATGTCTTGAACTTCAGCCTACTCTTCATCACTACTATATTGAGTTACTACATTAAGTAAATTATTGCTTTTTTTATTTTTTACGAACTGAATCAATGGTACTCTATTTATAAACAAGGTTATAAATTATTTTCTGAATGAAAAACAAAAGGAAAGTTTTGATTATACATTGATTTAACGTACTGGAGAGACGTGGGCAGAACGTTCTGGCGCCGCTCTGAGGCAGCTGCCTGCCACCTTGCTCTGACTGTGCTGGTTTCTCTCTGCCACTGGTACGACGACGAACTGGTCGTTTTATTATCACGTTGGCCACCTCCACAACTCTTTGAATTTCCTGTCGCATTCATTCCAATGGTAAGAATCATTTTTCTCCATTTTCTGTTGCAGAAAACTTTCAAAATGTTCCGGAAATATTTTGAGTGAGGAAATAAAATGTAAATCCTATTTATCTGTAAATGCTATGGATGTCTTATAAAATAAAACTCTCAAATGTTGATGCAAATTCTGTTCCTTTTTCTCAGAATCTACACATTTACTTCCTGTAAAATGCCTTCAGCTACTTACAAATGTGCCACATGACGCCTTATGACCTGTATTCGTCCTGAAAACGTGAAGCACAGTAACAAAAATCAGCTAGTTATACAAAGCACACCAAAATCTGAATTTCAGTCATTTAGGTTGACATCAGCCCTGTATGTGTGTTCTATCTTGAATCGTACCAACCGATGTACTGTAGAGGAAGCATACGCAATGACACTTTGCTACGCTGAGTGAACCTGAACTGTACCATTAAAATTGCTGAGGTACTTCAGGAACGTTTTCTGAGTATTTTAGTGTGAGGTACCCTTGCTCGCTACTCGTTACCTACGGAATAATTGTGCTTACTGTGATTTCTTACGGCCTTTTATATTTCTATCTGTGCTGCACTGAAACTTTTTGCACACCAGTGGAAATATCGACGATATGCACTCTGTGTTCCTTTTGGAACCAAGCTTCTTCTATTGACGGGCGGTACTTGCTGCTCAGAACAGAAATGATCACTTCAATCTTCGCCCTCAAACTTGCATCCAGTATTGCTCGGCTCTGTTTCGGATGAGTTTCCCCAGCAGCGTTAGTTGCACGTTACAGCAGTATCGATAGGGTTCCTCGTGTATGGCTACGGAAGAGCGGCACGATCGCTGAATGCTGTGGAAGATCGGCGCTATTCTGAGCTGTTCCCACAATGAAGGCCACCACATTACGGCATGGGTGCCTTTCTTCTGTGGGCTGTGTTTTGTGTAGCACTTTTTGGTGATCGCAAATTATACGCCTTTTCATTGTTGTAAACATAGGTAATTGTGGTAAAAACGGAATAAATCGAAAGTGCATTATTGCTCTTTAGCCGTGGTGGTCTAGCGGGTAGAGCGCTATATCCTGGCCGCGGGTAGTGGTGGGACTTCTCCTCTTTCCAGTCCTTTTAAGACGGCCTGAGATCCACTCAGTGTACTATCAAAAGAGCACCGGGCTCTTCCTCACGGATAAAATTCAACTGCAGTGATGGGCCCGCCCCCTCATCCTTCCTAGCGGCTGGCTGTACTCAATCTACTGTTAGGCCATTAGCCTCGTCACGCGCTTGAGCCACAGAATTTAGCTACTTTACCTGTACATTACTACTCTGAATCGGGCTACCGTCGACTACTTGTCCATTGCACCAAAACAGTCACGTAACGTACGTGAACAACTACGAAATTTTGACGGTGCAAGTGGACTTCGTGCTGTATTTTATACCGGACTTTGCATCCGAAGTGAAGTTTAGTACAGTGATCTGCAAAGCTTAATGACATGATGCATAAAGTAAACCAATATACCGGGTGGTTATAATTGAAGAGCAGCTACTCACAGAGGTCCAGTATGGGCTATAATTATCGTATAGCAGCGAAACGTCGTAGATATTCTAATGCGCTAAGGCGGAACCGACGTACGGTGGAAAAAATATTAGTTCCAATTTTGGCCACCCCGTGCAAATCTGGCGCTATGAATGCAAGAAAGACATATAGAAAGTTCTGTATATGTAACGGACTAGGAACGGGAAGTGGGCAGAAAAGGTCAAATAAATGAGGGAAAGGTAATTTTCATCTTATTATTAACCGTCACTTACACGATTTGTTCAATACGAGTACCGGAGACGTCGACGAGATGCCGCATCCATAAAACGACATGATCAACTGTTTCTCGCAGCAGCTCCAATGGAATCTGAGGAATCTGCCCCTGTATACAGACCTTCGGCTCAGGTAGAGACTGAAAATGTCCCTGGTAAACGCGTTCTTTTAGAAAAGTCACATGAATTCAGAGCAGGTGATCTTGCGGGCCATGCACCTGGAAAACGTCTGACGATAATTCATTTGTGGAAGATTGCATTAAGTAGATCTTTCACGGTGAGGATGATATGAGGCATAAAAATAATGGTTTCCACACAACTGCGCTCTTCCAAAACAGTAGTCACATGCGGTAAAAGGAGGTCTCAGTATTGTGCAGACGTCACAGTGCGCCGTACAGGCCCTCTGGACCTATTCTCTTCAAAGAAGAACGGAGCGAGAAAAACAGTGCTTGTGAATATACCAAACACAGTCATATGTGACGAGTGCACAACACGTGCTTCTGTGTATTCACTGCGTCCTGAAGTGTAAAACGTGCCTTGTCCCTCTACAGAATATTATCTGGCCACATATTATCAGCTTTCATCCGTGCCAGAAATCAAATTCAAAACGTCACTGCAGATCATGACGGTTTCAGTTGCTGCACTGCCTGGACCTTGTCTGGTACCAGTGTAAAGTAGACCACAAAACTTCCCGTCCTGTTGATGAAGGGATGCACCATTCTTGTGATACAGCACGAGGATGCAGTATCCGGGGCATGTGCTGAATGGTCAGTCATAGCAACAGCATCCTCGTCAACAACCCACCAGTATAAGACAGATTCCTCTTCCAGGTGCCGCACCAATCCACCCGTGTTTTCGTATTTCATTATCATCTTCTTTAAACCGCCGGCCGGTGTAGCCGAGCGGTTCTGGGCGCTGCAGTCTGGAGCCGCGCAACCGCTACGGTCGCATCTTCGAATCCTGCCTCGGGCATGGATGTGTGTGGTGTCCTTAGCTTAGTTAGGTTTAAGTAGTTCTAAGTTCTAGGGGACTGATGACCTCAGATGTTGAGTCCCATAGTGCTCAGAGCCATTTGAACCATTTTTCTTTAAACCACTAGCAACATGTTAAAGAACATAGTTCTCATATAGAAAAAGAGCGATCTGTAATTATTATAAATAAATTGAATTGGAAGCAGCCTTGATCGCTTAATCTTCTTGTTTGTGGCCACAAACAAGAGGATTGCCATGCACCACCGCCTCCGGCAGACATTCATGGTCTGAAGATGATTTGATAAAAAGATCGAAAAAAAGTAAACGATCAAGACTGCTTCCAGTTTATTTATTAGTAACATCGGTGCTCGCCTCAGACCTTTCAGTCGCTGATACTTCCTCAATGCAGCACAGTAATTGTTGCCATTCATATAAAACGACTTCACTAACAGCGCAGAGCGTCTCTTCTCGATAGCCATACTGTTTACCCGCGTTATGGCTGGACAAATGATAGAATGGATGTCGTACTGTCATACAAACAGTGTATAGCGCGAGATTTCCATCCAGTGCTCACATTTCGAACTAATTTGTGTGCGGAGTAAGCTGTCACCAGCACACCAGGCTTAAGCAGCGGGGCTATCAGGAGAGGGCACAAAGACAAACTCGCAAGAAACGCGCCACCAATGCCCTCTCGACCGCCAGTATTTAGATCGCCAAAATGGACCACAGGACCCGAGTCAGACAACCAGTGAGTCACTGAGTGGGGTCACTTCCAGTCACAGACAGTCACAATCACAATCAGTGTCTGTCTCATTCAGCACATAGCGAACAGAGTTGGCCTCGTACTTCACCAGTCGTGAGGCTAATGTGGGCTATTACAGGAGAGCTTGTACCACGACACCAGGACTATCTTAAGTTAAGTAACTTCTTGTTCTCATTAATGCAGTTCGTGTTATAAAAGTGGATATTGGCTACCAGATAACATCCTTTCCTTGCTTCCCATGGTACAAACCTACAGTGACAACGAGATGACACAAAAATTTGTCTTCCAGTACAAATATGTTCTTCTTTAAAACATTAGTATATCTGCCAAATTTCGCTGCCCTACGATAATTACAGTCCACACTGGATGTCCATGAATAGCTGCACTTTAACTAAACCACCCAGAAAAACAACTTGGGTATAAGTGATAGTGTGAAGGCTTGTTGTCAGAGGTGACAAAGTCGTAGGCAGAAAGCGGAATGTCACATGGCGGTGTGTCTATGTGGCTATAGCGCCAAATGGAAGGACTGGAAGAAGACAGTGCCTGTCAATAAGCGAGCCGTTACGGGGACCTGAGGTGTGTTCTTTGTTACAACATGGCCTGGAGACAACATTTGGGTGACTTCACATGCGGAAAAATGATAGGGGAAATAGAGGAAGAACGAGGCGTGGAGAGTATAGCCCAGTATGTCGCCACTGCTCAAGGTACTGTCGTGAATGGAGGGGGGGCGGGGGGGGGGGGAAGGGCGTTCACTACGACAGGCACCCCTGTCGACCATGTCCACCTACAGCTGCAGATGATGCTACATTATGCAACAGGCAAGAAGGGACCGACAAAGAGTGGGTGAAGTTGGAACGACAATTAAGACAACTGCAAGGTACCCAGTTTCATGTTTCAGAATGGAACGGTGTTTATGTGGGGGAGGTCTCGCCTAACGACGAGTACACTGTGTTCCACTGACAAGTGCACATCGGCAGCAATGGTGCCAAGAGTGCAGGGACAGGACCAGTTAAGAGTGCTGTCACGTTCTGTTCTTGGACGAGAGCAGATTCAGTCTGAGTACTGATTCTGCACGTACTCTCGTGTAGCGAGATGTGAGAACAAGTAATATACCCAGGAACATTGTCGAAGATGATCGGTTTGGTGGCAGAGATGTTATCGTGTGGGATGGCATAATGTTGCATGGGTATACTGATCTACAAATCTTCGAAGAGGGTACACCCACCTGTTAACATAATTGTGACACTGTAGTGCGTCCCCATGTGCATCTTTCCAGGGATCCATTTAGCCCTGACTTCTCTTTTATAGATGATATTGCAATGACTGCACCGAAAACGTTGAGGAGGTCTTGGAACGAGACAATATTCCGCAAATTAAATTCCCTGCTCGTTCTGTCAGCCTACATCCCATCAACCACTTATGAGATATGCTAGGGAGATGTACTGCACCACGTCCACATTCACCGACGACCACCTAGCAGCCGTCAGCTGCGCTCATCGAGGAATGGAACGCCCTACCAACAAAACTCCATACAAATCTTCTGGACAGCATGGCAGAACATTGCAGGGCATTGCGATCCTTGGTGATCACATATCCTTTTAAGAGCCATGTTCCGCCTTTTACCATGTCAAGGAGGCCATAAAAAATCGCGGTGACTTCGTTGTAGCTATTGTCTCTGAACAAAAGTGTCATATTTTTGGTCTCATTCCATGCTTCTTTTCTTTTACCTTCGGAACTAGTGTATAGCAGTTATTTCTATGTATGGTCCAAGTTTTATCGAGCTTTGTTACGTGGCAGTGACACATCAGGTGAGACTTACTTTCGTCTTTAAGTTGTCCACATTGTTGGTTACAGCCTAAAAGTAAGTTTCATGAGTATATTAGTAAACTGATACGTAGTTCTGCCGATTCAAGATATATGTTAGATATTTGACGCCATGTTTTCAGTGTGAAAAGTCGTTTCCAGCATACTGACTGTTGGGGCCAAACAGAGACTTACGATTGCTTTCTCGTTTACCATCATAACAGAGTTCGTCCCACGGTGTCCTGGAAGGCAAACGAGATGCCAGAAGGACAGCTGGCCAGGGTGTGTTGGTGTGGACAGGCCGCCCCTCGAGCAAGCACCTAAGAGTCGGTGCGGCGCGGTCGGACTAACAGGAAAGAACAACAGACGTCCTGGCCACGTCCTGGCGGGTGCTGGGCCTTCATTAAGCGCGGCGAGGGACGAGGGGTGTGGGGTGAGGGGTGAGTGCGTGGGGTGAGGAAAGAGGGGCAAGGAGCGAGGGACGACGCGCCAGGGCCAAGAGGCGGTGGTGGGGGGCGAGGGACGCTGCTCTGTAGAGTGCTGCCTGGAATTCTTGACGTGGCTGCCATAATGGGCCATCCTTTGAAATGCACCATGCTTGCAAGTGAGCAAGTCAGATCCTGTCATTACCCTCAACAGTGTTTGTAACGCAAACAACACTTCACACTTGATACACTTGAAATACACTGCCTGCAAAGTATAAAAGGTATTGTTGGTGCTGTTGAAATTTTAATATAGGTGGAGATGCATTAAACTTCAATTTACACAGGAACTGCACGTTGTTTTTGAGATGGTCGAGTTTTTTTTATTTTTTTATTTATTTGTTTATTTATTTATTTTTTATTTCACAGCTTCTTTTGACATCTGTACCTATATTAACATTTCGACAGCACAGCACCAGCAGTAGCTAATGGTACAGCTTGAAAATGACCATGGCGCTCGAAATGAGCTCATACCAATCAGAGCAGCTCAACAAAAACATTATAGCAGTGTAATTGAATTTTGAATATTTAATGTCCCTGCAAGGCATATACATCTCTGCAGGCCCACGAAAAATAAATAAATAAAAAGAAAATGAAGAATTGATACTTCTTTGGTTGAGAGGCTACGTGACATCATTTCAGAGATTACACAACAGAGTCAAATTGAAACATAACCTGGCAGTACGACGTTCAATGTGCTGTGGTCTGGATGCATGCACCGATTCTCCTGGGAAGTTTGTCATGAAACCGTTATATCTTCTCCTCGGACAAACTGGCTTACAAGTGTGACCCTGGGATGGAGTTTATCTGAGATAGTTCCACAAATGTTCTATCAGGGACAAACCTGAGAATCCTTCTGCCCATAGGTTGTAGCATAAGAACGTTGCTTCAGGGTCACTTTGAACGATCTTGACCCCTCATCAAGTCACATATGGTCACTGATGTTGAACACAAGGTGTTACAAGCCATGCCCTCCTTTATTTGTGTGATGTCACGTGCCACTTATCAATGACATCATAATCTTGACTTTAATAGTAACACCATCTTTTCAATGTTGTCACACTGGTGGGAAATGCAAAATACCAATGAAACAGGCAATCGATATGCATCTGACACACATTCAGTTTGAACCACTAGTATTATTTGTAAAATATGCCACTGCTAAAAATGGCGTCATTAAACGGTGTGTGAGAGAGAGAGAGAGAGAGAGAGAGAGAGAGAGAGAGAGAGAGAGAGAGAGAGACCCGCCAGGGTATCTGAGAACGCCAATGCATTGTTTCCGGGACTCGGATAGGCGTTCTAGCCCCGGATCGAATCCGCCCAGCGTATTAACGACGAAGGTCACTATGCCGGCCAGCCTCGATGTGGTTTTTAGGCGGTTTTCCGCATCCCGCTTGGTGAATACTGGTCTGGTTCCCACGTTCTGCCTCAGTTATACGACTCACAGACATTTGAAAACTTTTGCACTATTACGTAGCTTACACTAGACACGGACAGCTGGGGTACACTAATTCTGTCCCAGGAGGTTCAGAGTGGTGGCAGGAACGGCATCCAGCCATCCTCTGTAACTAACATTGCCAAATCAATAGTAACCAGCCCAAGCCCGCATTGAAGCGGGACAAAGGCCCAGAAAAAGAAAGAAAGAAATATACCTGTGTGTGCATAAAATCACACATGATGACACACATCATGCTATCTCTCACAAAGGAAGTCAGGAATTCTACTTTTTATCAAAACCAAGTGAAAGGTCTGTTTCCTTTTCTATGCATGACTTTTTACATCCAGATATGGTGAAAGATATCTGCTTTTCTGTACTGCTGTGTTGTGGAAATCTCCTGCACAGTGTGCAACTTGTAACCTTCCACTGTATATGTCTGTCACTTTGTTTCTTGAACTGCTCTTTTTTCTATATATATATATTGGGAGGCTAGCTGGCCTACCAAGCCTTTATCGAAAATTATTTTACGTTTTCTAATTGTAATAATTAGAATCCCATTACTTCCACTGTTTATTTTTTTAAGTGCCTCTGCAACTTCAGTACCAGTTTTAATATTTAGATAAATTACCCTTGCGTATCTGAAGCACACATTAGTTACTGTTAATAGCTATTTATAGCCTAAATTGTATTCGGAATATGCAGTCAGGTCAGCCAGATCAGCTAGATGAAGATAATCAATTGCCTTCGTGAGAGCGAATCTCGTCGATAAACTTCGCGTCTACAAATTTCAGTTCTTCGGCTATTTAAACTTGCTTGCCGATTACAATGAAGCAAGAAGAACAAAACCTTATCACAGTGAAGTATCAACAATAAAATATTTCTTTATCACTCCTGGAAATGGAAAAAAGAACACATTGACACCGGTGTGTCAGACCCACCATACTTGCTCCGGACACTGCGAGAGGGCTGTACAAGCAATGATCACACGCACGGCACAGCGGACACACCAGGAACCGCGGTGTTGGCCGTCGAATGGCGCTAGCTGCGCAGCATTTGTGCACCGCCGCCGTCAGTGTCAGCCAGTTTGCCGTGGCATACGGAGCTCCATCGCAGTCTTTAACACTGGTAGCATGCCGCGACAGCGTGGACGTGAACCGTATGTGCAGTTGACGGACTTTGAGCGAGGGCGTATAGTGGGCATGCGGGAGGCCGGGTGGACGTACCGCCGAATTGCTCAACACGTGGGGCGTGAGGTCTCCACAGTACATCGATGTTGTCGCCAGTGGTCGGCGGAAGGTGCACGTGCCCGTCGACCTGGGACCGGACCGCAGCGACGCACGGATGCATGCCAAGACCGTAGGATCCTACGCAGTGCCGTAGGGGACCGCACCGCCACTTCCCAGCAAATTAGGGACACTGTTGCTCCTGGGGTATCGGCGAGGACCATTCGCAACCGTCTCCATGAAGCTGGGCTACGGTCCCGCACACCGTTAGGCCGTCTTCCGCTCACGCCCCAACATCGTGCAGCCCGCCTCCAGTGGTGTCGCGACAGGCGTGAATGGAGGGACGAATGGAGACGTGTCGTCTTCAGCGATGAGAGTCGCTTCTGCCTTGGTGCCAATGATGGTCGTATGCGTGTTTGGCGCCGTGCAGGTGAGCGCCACAATCAGGACTGCATACGACCGAGGCACACAGGGCCAACACCCGGCGTCATGGTGTGGGGAGCGATCTCCTACACTGGCCGTACACCACTGGTGATCGTCGAGGGGACACTGAATAGTGCACGGTACATCCAAACCGTCATCGAACCCATCGTTCTACCATTCCTAGACCGGCAAGGGAACTTGCTGTTCCAACAGGACAATGCACGTCCGCATGTATCCCGTGCCACCCAACGTGCTCTAGAAGGTGTAAGTCAACTACCCTGGCCAGCAAGATCTCCGGATCTGTCCCCCATTGAGCATGTTTGGGACTGGATGAAGCGTCGTCTCACGCGGTCTGCACGTCCAGCACGAACGCTGGTCCAACTGAGGCGCCAGGTGGAAATGGCATGGCAAGCCGTTCCACAGGACTACATCCAGCATCTCTACGATCGTCTCCATGGGAGAATAGCAGCCTGCATTGCTGCGAAAGGTGGATATACACTGTACTAGTGCCGACATTGTGCATGCTCTGTTGCCTGTGTCTATGTGCCTGTGGTTCTGTCAGTGTGATCATGTGATGTATCTGACCCCAGGAATGCGTCAATAAAGTTTCCCCTTCCTGGGACAATGAATTCACGGTGTTCTTATTTCAATTTCCAGGAGTGTATAATGTGTTACAGAGGGAGAGAGAAAAAATTCGAACAAAATACTCTAGATAAAATTTTTTTTTTAAATTTTACATTTCTTTCATTGCTCAACAACAATGTCCACTCCGCTGACTGCCGTCGAAAACATTATACTTCTTTCGTTATTCAGTAACAAGGTCCATTTCGACCATTGGTATCAAACTGGACATCTCACAAGTGACAATCGCGCCACCACTGATCCAACGACTTAACATTTACAGTAGCAGCCACCATTTGTCAAAACGCATTTTCTATCGGAGTGGAGGAACTGAGTGACAGCCCTATACTCTGTATTATGCACGTCATATTCTGGAAACAAACCCTTAATCAATTCTCTTTATTCAAACCCATACGAAGACAAACACGTGTCCGCAGTGTTATAAGTGAGCGTAAATCATTCATTGCTGTCTCCAATGACACACCAGCTGAGCTAATACTGTGATGGTGGTGATTTTCCAGTAAGCATTTTTCTGAAGTTATATCCAGTTCATAACAGGACGCTGCGCAATGTACGATGAAATCGCCAGAAGCAATTACACTAATACAAGCACTAACCAATATCTGAAATGCAAGTTTCTTGGGAAAAACCCGATTGCAGCGTGGAATCCTTAGAAATCAAAGAGAACGGTGTATATGTTGCTAGTAAAAAGGAAAATTCAACAACGAGCAGTCTCATGCTACCAAAAAATCAAACTCTCTTGCTAAGCGTGAGGGGAGTTTCCCTTACCTTGATTAAAATTTCCGCATCCTGAAGTGTGCACACGACTGAGAATGGAGACGAGGTTTTCCACTACCCGAGATTACTGACAAGTTGCGGTTATCAAAGCTTGTTGTAACTCTTAAGATCCAAGATGGCCGCACTTCCGATTACTTGATCGTGACGTTTCTTACGGTTATGCTTCCTAAATTGAGAAGTGAGCGTCTGCTTTCGAGAAACTGCGAGACTACAACGCTACATCCATACGTACAACGTTTCTTATAGTATTAAATCTCCAATATAACACTTATCCAATTGGCTGAAGGCGTCATTTCTATTACAAAATCATGAATAACCAGACTTAATGTTATCATATTGCTTGGAAATAGTGAAAAGGTAATATTACATATTTTTCAACTCCGAGAGCTGTACTGAATTTAAATTGCCACGCTTGTAGTGCAGCACATTCAGTTTCATCCTAATTACGGAATACTAGAGTCAGACGTAGACCATTTTTTAAAGATGTGCCGTAATGTTATTGGCCTTCCTGGGACCCTCGTATTTTTGCCGGTTACTACTAGATTACTTTTCTAGCACGATATTCGACATGGTATCTGCTTTATCTGAGATAATACATTTAGTGTCATGTTTGTTGGGAATCATTACAAGTTTAAGACGAGCGTTTAAAACAATCTTCCGATAATCATCTGCAAACCCAAGTATCAACCTGAGCAGAATGCCGAAGCTGAAGCGTCCATTGTCAACAACAAAGTCTTTTAGTTCATTTGTCGTTCCCCAGCTAGTATTATCCAACGTCTGACGTGAAAGAAAATGCATATCCTTTCACTAGCATTGAAATTCCCAGAGTTCGTGCATGGCCCATAATTTGATTATTTAAACGTTACTGAATTTCCGAAAAGAAGTGAATTGCACAATTTTTATTTAAGTGGATGTGAGAAGCTTTCTGCACTCCTGATTCAGCAGAAAGTGATCCTTAAATATACAGAAGACTTTCGCATGACAGTAGGTAGGTGTAACTATTTTGTATCGCAATCGATGTAGAAACGCTGTGAGCGAAAACTGGTTGATGAAATGTTTTGTAATTGCGATATTCGAAGCGAGTAATAGCGTCGTCAAAGAGACGTTTTCCTCTCACATTCAGTATGTAGTTGATCATAATTTTCTCCTTTTTCTTCTTCTTCTTCCTCTTCACTCAACACTATGTCGAAAGAGAGTTCAGAAACAGTTATGTTAGTATTTATAGCATCTTGTACCCTAGTGATGGCAGTATTTGTCCATTGCGTGAAATTAGCACACTTTTCACACTCTTCTTCTTCTTCTTCTTCTTCTTCTTCTTCTTCTTCTTCTCCTCTGTATTCGTTCTCGCTCCCCCCCCCCCTCCCCCCTCTCTCTCTACGTAGCGTGCTGCCCATATACAACGCCCATTACGTTTATTTCAGTGCAATCTAACGCTTATTTTTTATCATTTAAATCCACACAAGATTTCTGTATTTATTCTAATCCACATGCTTAATTCTGAAACAAAGCTTACCCAAAGTGGCATGTAAAACGGAAGATTTGGTAATTCCACAATCTTGTAGCCACGTGGTGCTGCAGTCCAGAACTGATGTATCGCTTATGTAGGAACAACACTGTGGAATGAAACTTCAAAAATGTTACAGCCAACGCATAGGAACATTTGCTGGTTGTCCTTTAGTCTTTAAGATTTCATTTTCAATTACATTTCTCTGAAAACTTGAAACTTCCTTTGTATCATTATTCAGCTGAAAATCCACGCATTAATTTCTTCACGTCTGGCATTGTTTGAGAGTTTTACTGTAACTAATGTTCAATTTAACACTGATCATCTTCGTACTAATTCTTGATGTATGTCTACCTTCGTTAATAAGACACAAATAACCTCCCGGAGTCCATAAGTCACACCAGTCTGGTTATAAAACTAGAAGTCATTACTTCTCGATGTAATATTCGGTATGTATTGTAGATAAAGAAGCTGAGTATTGCAAAGTAGTATGCGTGATGAGACAAATTTATTGTGGGGTTAAAGATGTTAGTTACAATGGAGTTTTTTCCTGGTAGGGTTAACGTTGCACCATGATCGAGGGCCTCCATTGGGGTACTATCAGTATGGGCTAAAACACTTGCTAATTTATCTAAAATTCAGAAATTGGCCACATACCTGACTTTATGTGACTGAGACATGTTTTACACTGAAGCGCCAAAGAAACTGGTATAGGCATGCGTATTCAGATACAGAGATATGTAAACAGCCAGAATACGGCGCTGTGGTCGGCAACGCCTGTATAAGACAACAAGTGTCTGGTGCAGTTGTTAGATCGGTTACTGCTGGTAGAGTGGCAAGATATCAAGATTTTAGTGAATTTGAACGTGGTGTTATAGCCGGCGCACGAGCGATTGGACACAGCATCACCGAGGTAGCTGTGAAGTGGGGATTTTCCTGAACGACCATTTCACGAGTGTACCGTGAATATCAGGAATCCGGTAAAACACCAAATCTTCGACATCGTTGCGACTAGAAAAACATCCTGCAAGAAAAGGACAAACGACAACTAAAGAGAATCGTTCAACGTGACAGAAGTGCAACCCTTCCGCAAATTGCTGCAGATTTTAATTCTGGACCTTCAACAAATGTCAGCGTGCGAACCATTCAACGAAACATCATCGATATGGGGTTTCGGAGCCGAAGTCCCACTCGTTACACTTGATGACTGCACAACACAAAGTTTACGCCTCTCCTCGACCCGTCGACACCGACTTTGGACCGTTGATGGCTGGAAACATGTTGCCTGGTGGGACGAGTCTCGTTTTAAGTTGTATCGTGCGGACGGACGTGTACGAGTATAGAGATAACCTCATGAATTCATGGGCCCTGCATGTCAGCAGGGGACTGTTCAAGCTGGTGGAGGCTCTGTAATGGTGTGGAGCGTGTGCAGTTAGAGTGATATGGAACCCCTGATACGTCTAGATACGACTCTGACAGACTGTGACATGCACGTAACCATCCTGTCTGATCACCTGCATCCAATCATGTCCATTGTGCATTCCAAGGGAGTTGGGCAATTCTAGGAGGATAATGAGACACCCCACACTTCCAGCATTGCTACAAAGTGGCTCCAGGAATACCCTTCTGAGTTTAAACACTCCGATGCCCACCATACTGATCAGACATGCACCTTTCTGAGGATATCTGTGATGCTTTGCAACGTGCTGTTCAGAAGAGATATCCACCCCTTCGTACTCTTACGGATTTATGGAGAGCCCTGCAGGATTCAGGGTGTCAGTTCCCTCCACCACTACTTTAGACATTAATCAAGTCCATGCTACGTCGTGTTACGGCACTGCAGCGTGCTCGCGGGGTCCCTACAAGATATTAGGCAGGTGCATCAGTTTCTTTGGCTCTTCAGCGCAGTTATAAGTTAATGTATAATTCTTGAAATGTTGCACTGTTTCCGGAGTAGGTAGTAAATTGCTGAAGCTGTTGAAGTAATATACAATATTATATCTCATTAACACACCAAAAATTGATTATTTTCAGGTTTCTTTTTCCTTACAATTTTAAGTCATTGTTAGCAAGCGCTCTTGCTGGAAGATTGTGTAAGGAGAACTTTTTGTTTTCGCCAAGTGCAGACTAAACCCATTTCTCCCGCTTGGTTCTAAATATGGCCTATTCCTTTCACGAAGTGCTACTGCTTCCGTTGTATGAGTGTGTGAGTGTGTCTTGTTATCTCAGATAGGTGTTTACGAGCGGCGACAAGGTCACTAACAGCCTTAGCGTTCCTCACTGCACTTGTAATTCCAGTAATCGATACATTTATGTATATTGCGCGTAAGTTCTCTGCTGACATTCTACACTAGTGTATCTGCAGAGTCAAAATCTTTGGTTGTGTAAACATGTAATAATAATCTTAATTATTTTTGAAGTTCTCTGCTGACATTCTACACTAGTGTATCTGCAGAGTTAAAATCTTTGGTTGTGTAAACAAGTAATAATAATCTTAATTATTTTTGAAGTTTTAAAAAATTATATTGTAACTGCACCTCTTGTTTTATACATAATACTCTGAATGTAATAATTTGTAAAAACTCCGTAAATTTTACTGGTCCATAAGTAGGGAAGCTAAATCTAAAATTTGCAGTAAGACTCCGTCGCTATGGAAGTAGTTTGCGGTATTGGAAAAAGGTGGACTTGAGCAGCAAGGCGCATGATTCCTTTGTGGTGAGAGGGCGTAGTCGAGTTCTGACTGTGATCCTGAGTGGTCAGCTACTGTGGTTAATTTAGATGCATAAATTGAGGCGAGAAGAGCTTGCGAGCATGTAAATCAGCCTCGAATGTGATGTTAAGTGGTCTGTCGACCATGGTATCATTATTGCCCCTGTTTGGTTAAATTTAAGGCATCAAGAAGGGTTACATCAGGGCGTGGCTAACATCAAAAAAGGTGGTTGCTTTACTATCAATTTCATAGCCACTGTAATTTGGCACAAGCGCCATCACCTTCAGCAGAACTGTTATCTAAATATGTAAAACCAATGAACCATGTATTATGTATTGAATAATAACTTTATGTGAAACTTCTAATTTAATGTGGATACACGTGATTATCCCAAGTCAATTCCTAAACAGGGTCCTTTCCAAGTGAATTAATTCCTCTTTTCACTAAACTGACAATTTTGGCAGTAAAACATTTTGCAGTTTTTATTAACTTTGTGGAATACGATGTTTCGTTGGTTTCCTGTACACTATTAAATGATTTACTCCACACGATTTTTCATATTAAAGTTTCCTAAAATGTGTTTATAAAGAAAGCTTGTAATTAAAAGGGAATCTGACACTAAAATAATCAATGACAAAAATATAAAGTGCTTATAGTTGAAAGTAAAAATTATAATAGGACAGCTGCATTACTTCACTTTAAACAGGTTTGTAAACTTGTAACTATTTGTTTCTTTGCGTATGTTGTTTTAAAGTAGTTTTTCAAGTAGTACACTCATTTGCAAAGCCTGTTTGACTTTGAGTCCAATGAGAGACTAGTTGTTAAGTCTCCGTGTTAACTGTTGAAATAAATTTTGCGTTATTCGTTATACTTAAGTATAAGTTTTTACGAAAGGTATTTGCCAATTTCTTATTTTTTTTGTTACCATTTAAAACTGATTATGGTTCTTCCAATCATAGCAGTTTAAGGGATCCCATAAGCTACTTAACTTGTTTGATAAATGAAAGAAAAGTGTCCTTCTGAGCAAGTGTAGCAATCAATATAATCATTTATTCTGCACCAAAACTTTTCCTTTAAGTAATAAGCGTATTGCCCATTTGTATAGAGTAACTTAATATGCAAAATTCTGAGGCCCATAGTAAACAGTACTGATTCAAATCATGATTTTTGTGATAGTTAATTAAAATAATAGTAATTCGTGCTATTGCCAGTCAGACCTTGTTGGTAGTAGCTTCATATGCCCTTCTGCATTTGTTCGTTATACTGCATAGTAGTTTTTGCCAGTAGCAAGTTTTATTGTGAGACAGTGTGTACTCCTTCATTTATTGGCCATTCTATGTTCTACATAAGGGTTAGCTGCTGTGTTGTTTGCTAGAGCAAGATGCTGTATGAGATTGATAGTAACTGTGTTAGAAGAGAATAATTAGGGTGTCAAGCGAGGTTAGTTTTCTTAGATGAAGTTTATTTGCCATAAAACTTGATACCGCTTTTCCTAATTAGGCTGGCGACCTCATGTATATATAATTACAGTTTACTAGTGGAAAGTAAGTTTAAAACCCGTTTCCTTAGCTGATGTTACTCTTTGACTTACTTTGCGATTACCAAATTATAGTCCGATTCCTCGTCATCAGATACAGTCACGTTCAGGCTAAGCCCTTCACACAAGGTTAACATTATCGGCAATTGCCCATTTGGTAAGGGTCGATAGTGTTACACACTCCCTCTAACCCAACAGCTGATAATGTACCAAGAAAATACTCCACTTGTTCTGAGGATGGGTGTTATACGATTTTTGTCGAGCGATTTTGCTGTTGGAGCAACTTATGAAGCCGTTTTACAAGCAATTTTCACAGCTGCTACGATATTACCACCTGAATTCGTACACTTTAGAGAAGTCTGAACTCATTTCCTATTTTGTTCAGTTCATTCTTTATATTATTTTTCTTCTTCTTCTCCTCCATCCTTTTCATATTCATATCCATTTTAACTTTAAATTTCAACGGACCAGTCACTGCTGAAGTGTGTAATTTTACACTGAGTCTTTTGCTTTCACTCTCCTCCATGTTTCTTCAGCTAAAATTGAGTCTGCTTTATGTCTTACAAACAGTCATAGTGGACTGTATAAGTGATGTCATGTTTCTTGCGTGATATTTAGACTCCAACAACACCTCTGTTGAACTGTCCCATCAACCTCGCCCCTGGCCGTCAGTACGGGTCGCGAGGTATATGAAGCTCTACAGGTAACTTGTTCATAACACAATTAAGATATTTCCAGCTTGCTTCTTCTTATTATTATGATTATTCACTTTCTTCTTCATTTTGTCCTTGTCCGCTGATCAAATTGCAACTCACAAGTGATGTACTGCAATACAGACAATGCTCTTACATCTTAGTTGCTGCAAGGCAGTAGAATTCTTAGTGTGGCTGAAGATGTGAATCAAGATGTATGCATTTCAAATCCTCATCAGTTCTATTACTGTGTGTTATAACCACCAAATCACCAATATGGCGGTCAGTTTCCATATCTAATTACATGCATTTTATCTGGTTCTTCCCACTCTGTAAAAACGAATGTGATCATTAAACATCTCTTTCATGAAAATGATCTCAAATCTAAGACCTTATATAAATATCATATTGCTTCATTAATATGAGTATAAACCTTTAACTGCTCGAAAACTTGAATCATACTGGATATTTCACATTTTCGGTTAAGGAAGGTATAATATCACGCGATGAAGCACTATCGCCTTCGATTTTGATTTTTGATGGCATTGCTTGTGATAAGCAAGATCGAAAATTCAGAAAGGAATAGACTGATAATCGTATATATTGTAGCTAAAGACAAATGAATTACGAGCCTGCATGGGTAGTCAATGCAGCAGCTGCAGGTTGCAAAATCACGACAATCGTGGAACAGAAGTTACCTGTTCACGATTTTGAACAAAGCAAAAACTGTTTCGTAATTCGGGAGAGGGTAACAGCTTTGATTTTGCAACAGGACAAAGTGCAAGGATAAAGTAGTGCACTATAATCAGCTTCCGTTCAATCAAATATGTACAGCCTACAAGTTTCTATTTTTCTATATGGAAGCGCACTGATCCTTTCCTACTGACAGAGTAATCGCGACCAAGCAGTGCCAAATAACCTAAACACTTTAACTTAACTCAGCCACGGAAGTAACTGAAATGGTCTTACCTAATTCCTTGTTCATTATAAGTTGTTCACAACAGTGTAGGTTGTCAGGAGACAAAAGCACTGTTCTCTCCAAACACGTCTCTACGGACTAGCATCCAACAGCACCCAGAATAGAACAGAGTGGCTAATAGCCTTTCAAACCACACGAGCCTCGTGGCTTCCAACCTGCAAAAGCTTCCCTTTGATCGGAAAGCAAATTGACCATCAAAGATGTGAAATTGTTATAGTTATCACGCAAAGAGGTGGCTCATAGTGTTAGATTAATCAAAACAGATCAAAGTTGACACATGTAAAGTAATGCAAGCATAGCTGTCATGATATAATAACAGGAAAATATAACGGCAAGAAATGAAAGTGCCGAAAGAACAGATAACTTTTAAGTTATTCCAAAAGAAGGAGAAGACTGAAGAAGATCAAATCAAAGAAACCAATGTATTTATTGAAGCAGAAGGTGGGAACGTTGCAGGACAAAGGAATAAGAAGATGAATTTGATGAAAAAGACTGCGGTCAAAAATAGCCATGAACGAAAGTTACAGCAGAGACAGGAAGTAGACTGGCATTGTCATATTTTAGAAAACCAACAGAAAGAACGCATGATTCTGTATATGGTATCAGATTTGAACTACTATCAGGAGTGAGGAACATTTGTAATTAACATGTAACTGTTGATGGAGATGACCTGATAATTCAAAATATAATATAACCGGGAATGAGAGGATTAGATAGTTTATTGTTTAAAATTAAACCTGCTAATAAGAGTTCTTCAGAATTATGTCAAAATTCTCGAGACTATCATTGCACATAAACAGAACTATCTCGCTTGTAAATCAGTTAATTCAAACAGAGGTTGCAAATGTACCGATATCACTAAGTCTGCTGTAGATAAAAGTGGTAGATCATTATTGACAGATGATGTCGTACACATTGGCATGAGACAGAACGAAAATACAGTTGACATTCTATATTGGAAGACAGTCTCCAACGAAATGCCATCTGGAATAATCTTAATACATTGGTAGAATAATTAGTATTCCTAGTAGGTTTGAAAGTGGTGGGCAATAATTCACATGATCAATAAATTATGCCTGTTGAAGAGGAGCTTCAGGAAGCATGAGTTATACACTCCTGGAAATGGAAAAAAGAACACATTGACACCGGTGTGTCAGACCCACCATACTTGCTCCGGACACTGCGAGAGGGCTGTACAAGCAATGATCACACGCACGGCACAGCGGACACACCAGGAACCGCGGTGTTGGCCGTCGAATGGCGCTAGCTGCGCAGCATTTGTGCACCGCCGCCGTCAGTGTCAGCCAGTTTGCCGCGGCATACGGAGCTCCATCGCAGTCTTTAACACTGGTAGCATGCCGCGACAGCGTGGTCGTGAACCGTATGTGCAGTTGACGGACTTTGAGCGAGGGCGTATAGTGGGCATGCGGGAGGCCGGGTGGATGTACCGCCGAATTGCTCAACACGTGGGACGTGAGGCCTCCACAGTACATCGATGTTGTCGCCAGTGGTCGGCGGAAGGTGCACGTGCCCGTCGACCTGGGACCGGACCGCAGCGACGCACGGATGCACGCCAAGACCGTAGGATCCTACGCAGTGCCGTAGGGGACGGCACCGCCACTTCCCAGCAAATTAGGGACACTGTTGCTCCTGGGGTATCGGCGAGGACCATTCGCAACCGTCTCCATGAAGCTGGGCTACGGTCCCGGGCACCGTTAGGCCGTCTCCGCTCACGCCCCAACATCGTGCAGCCCGCCTCCAGTGGTGTCGCGACAGGCGTGAATGGAGGGACGAATGGAGACATGTCGTCTTCAGCGATGAGAGTCGCTTCTGCCTTGGTGCCAATGATGGTCGTATGCGTGTTTGGCGCCGTGCAGGTGAGCGCCACAATCAGGACTGCATACGACCGAGGCACACAGGGCCAACACCCGGCATCATGGTGTGGGGAGCGATCTCCTACACTGGCCGTACACCACTGGTGATCGTCGAGGGGACACTGAATAGTGCACGGTACGTCCAAACCGTCATCGAACCCATCGTTCTACCATTCCTAGACCGGCAAGGGAACTTGCTGTTACAACAGGACAATGCACGTCCGCATGTATCCCGTGCCACCCAACGTGCTCTAGAAGGTGTAAGTCAACTACCCTGGCCAGCAAGATCTCCGGATCTGTCCCCCATTGAACATGTTTGGGACTGGATGAAGCGTCGTCTCACGCAGTCTGCACGTCCAGCACGAACGCTGGTCCAACTGAGGCGCCAGGTGGAAATGGTATGGCAAGCCGTTCCACAGGACTCCATCCAGCATCTCTACGATCGTCTCCATGGGAGAATAGCAGCCTGCATTGCTGCGAAAGGTGGATATACACTGTACTAGTGCCGACATTGTGCATGCTCTGTTGCCTGTGTCTATGTGCCTGTGGTTCTGTCAGTGTGATCATGTGATGTATCTGACCCCAGGAATGTGTCAATAAAGTTTCCCCTTCCTGGGACAATGAATTCACGGTGTTCTTATTTCAATTTCCAGGAGTGTATATTAGTAGAATTATTAGCTTTGAAAGAGCTGGCCAACAATTCACATGACACTAAAATAATGTTATCGAAAATGTTCTTCTGTATGCAGGAGTTATTGCTCGAAGTGCATTATAGCTGTCGAAAACAAACTGAAAGACTCAACTGTAGAATGAGAAGTTGCGTATGAGAACATTCAATCAGTTGAAAGACAAGTACAAAAGATGAATCTCGTAGCAGATTTGAAAGATTTGGAAAGAGTTCAAGTAATTATTGCCTAAGGTTTCACATACTGAACAGCGTACACTGCGTCTTGGTCACAGATTTGATTTCAGAGAGAACTCAACATAGCGCCAATGCTGCAAGTTCACCACCTCATAATGTTGCTCTTAACAGAATGTACATGTAACAAGTTGTCTGCCGAGACAGTGGAAGCGCGTATAGTATCTCATCTTCTGCGGCAGTGCGCGCTCACAGCTGCCTGTTGTTTCGACACCCGAGGAGCAGCAGCTCGGCTTACCACAAAGCGCTCATGTATCACGCGGAGCAGTTAATTTCCACTGCTAAATTATAGTTACCGCTACAAATGCCGTCAGTGTAAACATTTGCGTTTCTTTATGCAGCTTAAACATGAAGAGATGACATTTGCACTTGAGACTGTGTTAACGCTTCCCTGAATGTGCATGTCTCGAGGACATACCTATATTCGAATTTGCGTTTCTTTTTCCTTGATTGTGCAAAACATGGAAGCTCAAGTGCACCTGTCTTGGCTCACTGAAATATGACGATTCCTTGAAATCAGATCTAAACAACTATCAGCTTCCTGGCTAAGGGCTTCTACATACTGGAACAGGTTCTGACTTCTCAAGCGAATTTTCTCAACTTGCTCGTTCAGCAGGACGAGAGGTCATAATTTTTCAGTACTTTCTTCTTGTACACACACACACACACACACACACACACACACACACACACACACACACAGAGGGAGGGAGGGAAGAAGGGGGAGAGAGAGACAGAGAGACAGAGAGAGAGACCTACAAAACCTAGGTTAGCACTGCAAACAAAATATATATTTTTCTTAATTCAGGAAAGCAGGGATTCTTCTGTTTCAGTGTTGCAGAATTTGAACCACTTGGTGATTGCAGAAGCACACTGAAAGACTGACGGCATTGCAAAGGGAGGAAAGTAGCCAATTTTGAGCATAAGATGCACTAAGATGAAATTTGGAGTGGTAGTGCTGGTTTATTTGAGGGACTATAAGACGTACCCCTACCATCAAGATTCTCTGAAACTGATGGCGAACTTGACTATCACACCACTGCCATTGTGTGCATGATTTATCTCCTTATGTAAAGTGTAAAGTGAATAACATGTCCGCACTTGATTTCGAAATGGTAATACAAACTAATTTCTTCTCCTTTTTTCGTATATGCGGAGTACTAACTGTGTATATATGTGTTATCGCATATTGCAAGGATATAAATTGTCACATCCTGTTAATAAGGTGTCACATGATGGAACTATAGGGGAAATAAATATTTGCTCTCTCAGCGTTTGTTGTGGTTAATTCACAGCGCTGTTCAGCACTCACATATAAAGTAATTGGTTTTAGTTATGATGTACACTTCTGAACTCTCTCAGAAGTGGGAGTGAAAATAAAACAATCACTCAAGAAGGATTGCGTTATAATTTCTGAACATTTCTTTGCTCTTGAAGTATACTAAAAATATGAATGACTGTATTAAAGTTATCTGTTTACAATACAGTATAACGAACTGGATGATACACTGACTATTGGCTTCTGTCTCGGGATCTTCGGCCGACGTTCATCTAATGATTTTTCTGACGTTTCGCAAGCACGAGTGGCTGGCATTGTCAAAGCTTCACCCTCCATTGCCGGTTGTGAACTGGAGCCGATCTCGCGGGCGCAGACTATATGTACCTGGCGCGCCAACGTCCGAGGGCTTCTCCGCGGTCATTTCCGGTGCGGTTCTCCTCTTGCTACCTGCGACGGTCGTTCGCTGCAGTACGGGAAGCCAGGATCCGTTTACCTTAAGGTTTTCCTCTTTCTTGTTGATCTAGATGTGCTGGTCACAAGGGACGGCGAAAACCTGGGACAGCGTGTATCGAAAACCGACTCACACGGACCGATACCTGCACAAACTGTCAAACCACCACCCGAGCCAGAAAAGAGGCATGATTAGTACGCTCGCAACGAGAGCAGGACGAATATGTGAGCCGCAACACCTCAAACGAAAAATGCAACACCTGGAAACTGTCCTGAGGAGCAATGGCTACTCCACAAATTATATTAGAAGTGTAACAGAGCCAAACACTCGGCGAAGTAAGGAACCAGAAAAAGAAATGTCGGGTACGGCCTTTCTGCCATACATTCCCAGAGTGACGGACAGAATCGGCCGTATATTGCGCAAACATGACGTAAAGACGATTTTCAAACCAACAAGGAAGATCAAAGAGTGTCTTAGATCGGCGAAGGAGAAAAGAGACCCACTTGCAATGTCGGGAATATACCGCATACCATGCACATGCGAAAAGTTTATGTCGGAATTACTGGACGATCCATTAACACTAGGATCAAAGAGCATAAGCGACATTGCAGGTTGAGGCAGGTGGAGAAATCGGCCGTGGCAGAGCACGCACTGAATGAGACCGACCACGTAATAAAATTCGCCGACACGGAAGTTCTGGCTGTAGAGAAGCACTATCACACGCGCTTGTTCAGAGAAGCTGTAGAAATACAAAAACACGCGAACAGTTTCAACAAGAGAGAGGAAAGCCTCAAGGTAAACGGATCCTGGCTTCCCGTACTGCAGCGAACGACCGTCGCAGGTAGCAAGAGGAGAACCGCACCGGAAATGACCGCGGAGAAGCCCTCGGACGTTGGCGCGCCAGGTACATATAGTCTGCGCCCGCGAGGTCGGCTCCAGTTCACCACCGGTAATGGAGGGTGAAGCTTTGACAATGCCAGCCACTCGTGCTGGCGAAACGTCAGAAAAATCATTAGATGAACGTCGGCCGAAGAACCCGAGACAGAAGCCAATAGGCAGTTTGTCAACAAGTGGCCACGAAAACCTCAACAATTTTGTGTAACTGGATGATAGTTACATTATAGATATATCTCTAATATTCTACACAGTTTGCCCTTAAAACGCAATTCAATGTTACGTCGGCTTTATTAAGGGGAGATGGAAGGCAATTTGGTCTCTATTTTCCCAATCCTATTTCGCGCTTTGAATGGGTACACTCCTCAAAGAATTATAAGTGTCAAAACAGTGAAACCTTTACTGAATGTATAGAACATATATACCTGCATTTACAAGTGAAATGAACAAAATACCTCTTATGTATTTGAAGAAAATTTTTTTTTATTCTTTTACTAATAAAATTGTACTCTTTTTAATACCTTAATTATTATAAAACAGTTTCTGTTGGGTTGGTGGTTCTCAATTTTCTTGCAGTAACTTATTACCATTCTGAGTACAAACTGACCAAATTTCATATTCCGAACCAAATTAATTTAAAAAACCGTGAACTTGAAAATTAAAAAAGTAGTCTTGAGAAAAATCTATTTAATCTTTAGTACTGCAATTTTAGTATCGTTATTGATGAGAATTACTTACCACTAATATTTTCGTGCACCATATTCAGCATCATCTAAATCATACTGATCTTTTTTCTTCTCTTGATTCCTCTTTCTTCTGTGTAGTCTCTTTTCTGCATTTTAAATTAACAATTTCTGCTTTGCAAATTTTCTCTTTGTGTATTTTCATCAAGGATTTTTCAGTATTTCCACTAGGTTTTTTCCCTGCACTTCCAGAACAACCACTTTTTCTTGTTACACCATCATTGAAGCATAAGCAGCACCATGAACTACAGAATTCAGGGTTGTAATCGGAACAAATACGGTTTTCGGTAACCGTGTCCAAATGACAGAAATCACACAATCACTTGAATTTTGCGTTTTCCCATTAAGACATTTCTTCAACAAAGTATCTTTACAAGGACCTCGAAATGTAGGTTTAATTTCATTCATTATTGCTGCAAGTAAAGAATGTTTATGTGCGCGTCTCCTGCACTTGCGCCAAGTCTCTGGCAAAGGCAGTGCTGAGGATTTTTGTTTATGGAAAGCATAAGCAAAGAGACAGCCCATACAGCTTTTCTCATGTTTCCTACATTCGCAACATTTCTTTATTCGCGGTATTTTTATGAAAACGTGCGAAACCAGAGGAAATATAAATCAACACTTACTTCACTCGCAACAAACTTCACTAAGTACATCCAATAGCCTTCGAAAACAACAACAAACACGATCGGACGATGAGTATCGATAGCAGATACAGGGTAGGAAACCTTGATAGGATTAAACAACAAAGCAGAAAATAATGTACAAGGAATAAACGAGACTTGTGCATTATCTCTGCATGGTGCTAAAAAGAAGGCATGGAATTTCAACGCCAGATCACACAGAGTGTCAGGAAAACCATCATAACTCACGAAAAAATTGTTGTATTTTTATGAAACAAAATGCAGAAAGTAGTAGGCATTTCATTTACAAAAAAAACATTGAAATCCATTTTTTGAGCCCTTTTGCCTTCTTTCTTTCCTTAAAGCAGATATAACTGTTGAAAATTGGTTAACTGATGGAGATTTTTCATATATTTACTCGGGATGTAACAACCAACTTTTCACAATAGATGAAATTCTAAAAATATTCATATAAAGATGAATAAGAACATGTGTTAAAGCCATGTTTCCATTGTGTGAGAAGATAAGATGACAAATGATTTGTGCTGCAATTTGCAGTGTATGCTTGAAAATGTAAAAAGCATTTAATGGGATTTGTAGCTGACTGTGTTAAAACATTAAAAAAATTGAATCTAGAGCATTTTTGTTTGCTTTGCCCATTCCCTACCTGCAATATATTGCTGATCGCTCATCCGAATAAGCATCAGAGAGATAGAGAAAGAGGGAGGGTGAAATTTATTGATGAGGCAGTAAAGTATTTGACATAAACATTTTAGTGGATCATAAAACAGAGAGATTAAGATGAAATTTTATTATGAGACAGTACAGTAATTGACAGAAATATTTTTAGTGAAGTATGTAAACAAGTAGAGAGACAAAGAGCGAAATACAGATTAGCACATTACACACTGTGTGTGTGTGTGTGTGTGTGTGTGTGTTGTGTGTGTGTATATGTGTGTGTGTGTGTGTGTGTGTGTGTGTGTGTGTGTGTGTGTGTGAAAGAGAGAGGGTGGGGGAGATGAACTTCTACATCTACATCTACATACATACTCCGCAATCCACCATACGGTGCGTGGCGGAGGGTACCTCGTACCACAACTAGCATCTTCTCTCCCTGTTCCACTCCCAAACAGAACAAGGGAAAAATGACTGCATATATGCCTCTGTACAAGCCCTAATCTCTCTTACCTTATCTTTGTGGTCTTTCCGTGAAATGTAAGTTGGCGGCAGTAAAATTGTACAGCAGTCAGCCTCAAATACTTGTTCTCTAAATTTCCTCAGTAGCGATTCACGTAAAGAACGCCTCCTTTCCTCTAGAGACTCCCACCTGAGTTCCTGAAGCATTTCCGTAACACTCGTGTGATGATCAAACCTACCAGTAACAAATCTAGCAGCCTGCCTCTGAATTCCTTCTATGTCCTCCCTCAATCCGACCTGATAGGGACCCCAAACGCTCGAGCAGTACTCAAGAATAGGTCGTATTAGTGTTTTATAAGCGGTCTCCTTTACAGATGATCCACATCTTCCCAAAATTCTACCAATGAACCGAAGACGACTATCCGCCTTCCCCACAACTGCCATTACATGCTTGTCCCACTTCATATCGCTCTGCAATGTTACGCCCAAATATTTAATCAACGTGACTGTGTCAAGCGCTAAACTACTAATGGAGTATTTAGACATTACGGGATTCTTTTTCCTATCCATCTGCATTAATTTACATTTATCTATATTTAGATTTAGGTGCCATTCTTTACACCAATCACAAATCCTGTCCAAGTCATCTTGTATCCTCCTACAGTCACTCAACGACGACACCTTCCCGTACACCACAGCATCACCAGCGAACAGCCGCACATTGCTATCCACCCTATCCAGAAAGATCATTTATGTATATAGAAAACAACAGCGGACCTACCACACTTTCCTGGAGCACTCCAGATGATACCCTCACCTCCGATGAACATTCACCATCGAGAACAATGTACTGGGTTCTATTACTTAAAAAGTCTTCGAGCCATTCACATACTTGGGAACCAGTCCCATATGCTCGTACCTTAGTTAGGAGTCTGCAGTGGGGCACCGAGTCAAACGCTTTCCGGAAGTCAAGGAATATGGCATCCGTCTGATACCCTTTATCCATGGTTCGCAAGATATCATGTGAAAAAAAGGGTAAGTTGCGTTTCGCAGGAGCGATGCTTTCTAAAGCCGTGCTGATGCATGGACAGCAACTTCTCTGTCCCAAGGAAGTTCATTATATTCGAACTGAGAATATGTTCGAGAATCCTGCCACAAACTGATGTTAAGGATATTGGTCTGTAATTTTGAGGATCCGTCCTTCTACCCTTCTTATAAACAGGCGTCACCTGCGCTTTTTTCCAGTCGATCGGGGCTTTACGTTGAGCAAGAGATTCGCGATGAATGCAAGCTAAGTAAGGAGCCAATGCAGTAGAGTACTCTCTGTAAAACCGAATTGGAATCCCATCAGGACCTGGAGATTTATTTATTTTCAATCCATTCAGCTGCTTCACAACCCCAGGGATGTCTATCACTATGTCCTCAATACGGGGATCTGTACGAGACTTGAACGGCGGTATGTTTGTACGATCCTACTGCCTGAAAGATTTCCCAAATGCTCAATTTAAAATTTCAGCTTTCATTTTGCTGTCTTCCGTTGCCAGGCCAGACCGATCTGTGAGTGACTGGATGGAAGTCTTCGCCCCGCTTACCGTTTTTACGTAAGACCAAAATTTCCTTGGTTTTCAGCAAGATCTTACTGAGAAGGTAGAACTTTTGCTGAATTACACCAGTTTATACAATTCAGGTGATGCTCATATTTTTCTTACTTGGAAATATTGTAGTAATGATAAAGGCTTTTTTTACATGGCACCATTCTACGCAATTCAGGTGAAGCATATGTATTTTTTCTTTGATAAACAATACTAGCCGTTTGCACCGAAAATGGTGGATACACACTGACTACCAGTTTCATGGTATTTTCAGCACAACGCGAACATTACTGACTATAGCGCTTTTGATGTTATGTTTCTGGTGCCATTGATAAGGGGTATGTGTTGCTATCTCATGTGATGACATTATTGATAAGGGAGGGTATAGCTCCTAACGTCATGCATTCAAGGACAATGACAGCATGCGACATTGCTAATGTTCAAGGTCAGGAAAAGTGACGTGGATGAGATATTACTATACTGCTACAACAGGTTCTCAATGTCCCACAGACGGTTCATATAGAAACATACCATTTGTGAATCAGTATTGTACTGTTGAGTGACGCTGACGTAAGAGAAGTAAAACATGAGGATGTCCTTGACAGGCTGTTGTACTACCAGAGTTCCCTCGATTACTACCTCCAGTAAAGTAAAATAATACATGACGGCTCCACACACGATGAGGCCAGGAGTAACACAGTCATGCTTCTCCAAACTATTAGAAGAATGGGACCTCTCCTCAGGTCGTCGACATACTAGCTGACAATGGGTATCTAGACCAGTGAGGATCTGTGACTCAATGGTGAACATAATGTGATGCCACTCATCAATAGTCCATACTTCCTAGTCAAGTCAACGCTCCAAATACAGCGGTTGGTGTTGAGTGTTAACAGCAGCCTATATATAGGACGTTAATTTCCTAGTAGGACTGCTAACAGTGTATTGGAGAGAGGCAATTGATTGGTTTTGATGACAGATGCAGACTTGAAGTGGATATAATGTGCCTGGCGCACAACACAGTAGTCCTTCCTTGTGGTGGTCAGAGGTGGTCAACCTGAACCTTGGAGACGAGTATGTCTACTCTCACAACCCCAGTGCAATATGTCACGGCTACATTTTTAAATTCCCCCCCCCCCCCCGAAAATGAAAATCTGAATACTGTACAATTCGACCCAGTGCCAAATGGAGTCCCACAAAGAGGTCTCTTTCAAATTCTGTCAAATGCTGATGATGTATTCTCAGTGGTCTATCGACATCTGACGCTATTCATGCCCCATACACACTCTAAGTGAAACATGAACAGTGCTAACACACTCTTCTTTCTGTACTACTTATCATAGAGAATTGCAACTGCAGTCATTAGTATAGCTGCCAATGTTGTGTATGTGTTCTAAGGTACACTGACACCGAACCATGTCTTCTCGGTGCTTCACTTTTTTTGTCAGGCATCGTGGTTGTTTGATATTTTTTCTTGTCTAGTATGATTATCATGGTTTTAAGTACTTATGTAAAACATTTCACATTGTAAAACAATTTACTCTGAAAAATGTAAGTAGTGCTCTGCAACTCTTATTATACCCCTTATCTAAACAAACACCGCCTGTCACTTTAAGCATCACCTCCAGTCTTCTCCGGATCAATGGCCTTATTGTTCCCCTTATATAAGCAAACCAGCCACTTGGCCCAGCATCCTTATGTGAATAAATGGTACGAGCTGTCTTGCTAACATCTGTTTTCGTAAGTTACTGCGTACCACAATGCGCTGTTTATTGCTCAGTCAGCTGCAGAACGGGTGTGCGCAATTATTATTATTCTCGTATCGGAAACATACAGGTATACGTACATACATTTTACACAGTTATGATTAAATTACTTTTGACTAAAACTTTGTTGCTTGTTGAAGATCATCTTCTGTACAGGACACTGGGCACAGTCGACACCGAAGCATGTGCCGAACTGTCTGTTCTTCTCCACAGTCACACAGAATGTCATTTGGATCAGTGTATCACCATCTTACCAATTTAACATTTGATCTTCCAACTCCGGATTTCAGTCCATTCAGGGACTTCCAAATTTTCCCTTCCCCGTCATGGCCTGGTAACCTAGCTTTTGCAGCAGTGGTTCTAAGTTCCTTTCATATCCTAAGGAAACTCTTCCTCGACTTCAGTCTTTACGGATGGAGTTCATGCCCATACAGAGGATGGGTAATTTCCTGTACCGCTGCCTTTCGTTGCTTGTTAGTAGCCATCTCTCTTTGAACAGGTGGTGGTGCTATTCCTGCGAGGTGGTAAAGCCATTTTTTCTTTTTTTTCTTTGTTTTTTTTTTTTTTTTTGTGAGTAACTAGTGCCACACTGAGGTGACAAAGATGTTGGGATACGCACATATGCATACGCCAGTAATACCACGTATACAAGACGTAAAAGAACAGTGCATTGACGGAGCTATTATTTGTACTCTCGTGAGTCATGTGAAAAGTTTGGGACTTGATTACGGCCGCACGACGAGAGTTAGCATACTCTGAACGCGGAATGGCAGTTGGATATAGACGTGTGGGACATTCCTTTTCGGAAACAGTTAGGGAATTCAATATTCCGAGATTCACAGTGTCAAAAAAAGTGCCGAGAATACAAAATTTCAGGCATTACCTCTCACCACGGACAACACAGTGGCCGACGGCCTTCACTTAACGACCGAAAGCAGCGGCACTTGCGCAGAGTTGTCAGTGATAAGATAAAAGCAACAATGCATGAAATAACCACAGAAATTAATGAAGAACGTACGACGAGCGTATCCGTCAGGACAGTGCGCCGAAATTTGGCGTTAATGGGCTATGGCAACAGACGAACTAGCCGAGTTCCTTTGCTAACAGCACGACAGAGCCTGCAGCACCTCTCCTGGGCTCGTGACCGTATCAGTTGGACGATAGACGACGGGAGGACAATGGCATGATCAGATGAGTCCAGATTTCAGGAGGTATGAGTTGATGGTAGGATTCGAGTGTGGCGTAGACCCCATGAAGCCATGGACCCAAGTTGTCAACCAGGCACCGCGCAAGCTGGTGGTGGCCGAAAAGTAGTGTAAGCTGTGTGTACACGGAATGGACTGGGTCATTTTTTCCAACTGAACCAATGATTGACTGGATATACTTATTTCAGGTTGCTTGTAGACCTTTTGCACTCATTCAATCACTTCATGTTCCCTAACAACGATGCTAGGTCAGTCAAACAGCAACCAACGATGGTCTTTTTATAGACGACAATGCACCATGTCACCAGGTCACAATGGTTCGCGAATGCTTTGACGAAGATTCTGGACAATTCGAGCGAATAATTTGGCCACCGAGATCGCCCGACATTCTTCCCATCGAATATTTATGGGACATAACCGAGAGGTCAGTTCGTGCACAAAATTGTGCATTGGCTGCACATTTGCAATAACGGAGGGCTCAGTATTTTTGCAGGGGTTTCCAACGACTCGATGAGTCCATGCCATGTCGAATTCCTGCACTACGCCGGTGCAAATGGAGGTCCGACACGTTATTATGAGGTATCCTACGACTTTTGTCACCTCAGTGTGCAGTATTCTCTCGAAGTAGGTAACTGTATTTCACTTCAGTACGACGCGCCATCCCTGTTTTGTGCTCACAATAAATGACTGCACTATTCTGTTCTTATACAGAGTGTTTCAGAAGTGATGGTCAGTATTCAGGGATTTGACAGGGATGATCATTCGAAACAAAAAAGTAAACATGGGCTCTAGAACCATACCTTAAGAACTATGAGCAATTCTTGATCTTCGATACTGTGAAACAAATCTCTTCTACTGCAAGCTCTTTGCTTTCCACATTTTTGGAAGTGGTATGGACCAAAACAAGGAAAAAAATGGAAATGAGCGGTTGGCAACGTTGGCCGGGAGACCCCTATTCGGGGACATTCGGCCGCCAAGTGCAAGTCTTAATTCATTTGACGTCCCATTGGGCGACTTGCGCGCCCGTGATGAGGATTAAATGATGAGGTGGAAAACACAACACCCAGCACCGAGCGGAGAAAATCCCCAACCCGGCCGGGAATCGCTTGCATGGGAGGCGAGCATGGTAGCACCCAACTAAGCAGGCGGACACCAAAACCGAAAAAAAGTCAAGTAAACATGTACTCTAAACTTCATACCTTAAAAATTATGAGCGCTTGTTCATATGAAGAGTTGTAATTCAAAGAAGCGAAGATGAGCAAGTGAGAGGGTCCTGTAGCCACATTTCATTAGTCCGGTAGCCCACTTTCACTAGCATCTCTCTTTCTTTTCCTTGTTTCTCTTTCTTCATAAGTGAATGAATGAATGTGGTTGTGTGTCACGTTGCTAGACGGTGGCGTAGTCTGCTGCAGGAAGTCTACGATAGTCATACAGATTCAGCAGCAGTTGTACAGAATAGCCAACTCTCACAGTGGTCAATTAGGCAAAGAGGTTTGCGCTACTTGTGAGAAATCTACCTGCGTTAGGTTGGTGGCGGAAATGGCTTCTTTGGGTTTTCCGGGCCACGCGGAGCGTGGAAGAGGCTGGAGATGAAAAAGAGGGGCAGTCTGCCGACGGTACCGGAAGCGTCCACAGCTGTGCTCCAGTCGAAGAAGGGTGAGTTAGACTGACCGCGTGGCGCGTTGTTACTTGGCCAGAGGAGAGCTGTTAGCTTTTGGTCTCGCTTTTCAACTCCGAGAGATTGCTTTGCCTTGTCGCAGCAAGGAAAGCAAAACTTCGGCAGATTTTTCTTTTAGTAAATTTCTATAGCAGACTTGGATCCGCCGGAAGAGCGCCACACAAAGGTGTCGCAACTATAAGAAGTGAGCACTCGCTTCTGTATGAATGCCTGTTTGCCTTCAGCTGTGCCTGTATACGCTTTTATTTTTCTAAGCATTAATAGCTTTGCCCTCTCGTAAATTTTCCTTGCTTTATGTATCTTTCGTACGTGGGGAGCCAACCACGTGGATGAACATAAGAGTTTGTTGGGCTACCGTCATCACTAACTGTCCGATCTCATGTGTGTTTTAAAGAATGTTATCTGTTCATGATTTCGTGATGTGATATTGTTGCAACTTGGTCACGATACCTAGAAATTGTGTCTCCACAAACCACGTGGGCACGCGGGTGTGCTGCGAAACGTGTACCGTGGCATTGCAGGCAGTCATCAGGCAAACGCAGTTGTATGAATGATCCACACCAATGATTTTAGGTGTAGATTATAACGGTGAACGTATCGATGCTTTTCTTTAATGTTTTAGGAATTAATGTTATCAGGACTTGTGTACGTGCCTCACATCCATGTCTTGGGAATAAATGATTTTATCCACAATTTTCTCTTGTATTACGAGGTTACGGTTTTGCACCTAAGCCACTCACCTCGTAGCTTTCCCGTTGTCACATCCAACATGTTTCCTTACGCTCAGGTCCAGTGATTAGTTCCCTCTTTTATTTTAAAACAAATGCTTTAGATTAAGTCTTATTTTCAGGTGTGTTCCCGGAAGCTGATCTTATGTACAGTGTTCATGCACTTTCTATTTTATTTTAAATGTTTAATTCTCGTGATCAGTGCACTGGCTATACTATTAATTACATCGCATCCCATATGAGCGATATCACAATGTATGCACTGTCATGATTTTTTTGTCTGTGATCAAATTAATTTATTTTCCGACGCGGTCAAACCTTGTATGATTAGAGTCGGTGGCGACCCTATTCTTATCGCGTTAATTTCACAATCAATAAGCACTTCCATTCCCAATAATAACGTAATAACCCGTAGAAACAGGTTAGTTACACAAGTGCTCATAGCTCTTAAGTTATGCATTTTAGAGCACGTATTTACTGGACCGTTTTTCTTGTTTTGGTCCATACTACACCGCAAAATATGGAAAGCTAAGAGCTTGCGGCAGATGAGATTAGTTTCACAGTATCGAAGATCAAGAATTGCTCATAGCTCTTAAGGTATGGTTTTAGAGCCCATGTTTACTTTTTTGTTTCGAATGATCGTTCCTGTCATATCCCTGAGTATTGATAATCACTTCTGAAACACCCTGTTTACGATTCAGTTACATTAACCTGTGCGTCAGCCTTTGGAATCGGAGACCTCCAACTCACAAACTTACACACACACACACACACCCACATACACACACACACACACACACACACACCGCATAGTATGTCTAATCGTAATCATACGCATATAGCTTGGAGATATTATCCCTTCTTGAAGGACATGCAAAAGTTTCGCCAATCAGCCTCTTATGCCAAAAGCAGCTGCATATTTGTTCGAGCGGTGTCAGGCCCTCGCGTAAGATGTGGAGTCCGAGTTTCCGACCAGCCTAAGTCTTGCCTACCTGAGCGATAAGAATTAAAACTTGAGCCGTGGCGCGGCTTCCTTTCCCGTCTTCCTTTTTGTGTTCCCCTCCCGCCAGCCGCCTGCCACCGCTGTGGTTAAGTCGTGCGGCGATAAGCGGCCACATTCATTGCCGGCGTGCGGCGCTCCCACCTCGGCCGCTCCTCCAGGGGCAGAACGCGGGACGCGCAAGACGCTTTTTCCCCCTTCCTTCCCTCGTTCTTCTTTCTCTCTCTCTCCCCACTCTGCTCCTTCCTCCCTGCGGCACCCTTATCTTAAGCAGCGTGCGAAGCCCGCGACTCATAATTTTCGTCTTGTCTCTGCGTCGGGTACTGATATCGGGTCACGTGGAATACTAAATCGACATGTCGACCGCACGTGCAGCAGCTGCCTTAAGGAAGAGGCGCTAGTGGTCGCAGGTCGTCTCCATTGTCCTCTTCCTCAACGCGCCGTAACTAATCTTGCAGAGTATCACTAACGTCCCAAAGGCGTAGTGAGTTGCACTCGGCGCACAGGCGGCGTAGGTTAGCCTGAACTGTACCAATGGTACAAGGTGCCCCCAAAGATGCGGTGAAAACATGAAACTGTAGCTATTATAAGCCACTTTTCAGTTTTCTGAAGCTGTATTCAACTTTCTGAGTAAAATCGATGAGACCGGAGAAACTTTGTTAAGAATATCACCCACGTAATCCTGATTAAGGGGAGGGGAGTATAAAGGCTGTGACTATGATGAAATCAACTCAGACATCCATTTCTCTGAATAGTATACAGAAGAACGGAAAACAAAATCCCGGATCTGTTAGGCCATCAGTTTGGCTTTAGGAAACGTGAAGGCACCAGAGAGGTAGTTCTGCTGTTGTGCTTGATAATTAAGGTAAGACTTACGAAAAATCAAAATGGATACGTAGAACTGGTCGTGCTGTAAAGAGCGTTAGTCTGAAGTGTTTGAAAACACTTGCCGCCTCCCCAAAAAAGAAAAGGGAGTACACTATAAAGAAGACGGGGAACACACAGTATACGATAAAGAAGAAGGTGTAAGAAGGTAAAAAGGAGAAAGTGCAAGAGAGGTATGATCTGTTTAAATATAGCGATGGGGTGTGGGGGGGGGGGGGGGGTGTAGTCCTTCTGCTAAACTGATGATCCTGCATATCGAAGATGTAATGAGCGTTTTGTGTTAGCAGAAGAGCCAACACCGTGTTACGAGTGGAGGCCGAAATGCACGCGTTTCAGTTCACGCAGGCTGGCGTGAGGAGGGAAGAACTATACTGACGTGAGGTCTGGAACATGACAAGGAATGAGAATTCAGAAAGCGGACGTAATTAGTTTCATACTTAACTTTAATCCATTAATGATGAACGTCGCTCTTGACGGTACATGATTCACAATATTATCTGTTCAGAATACACTCTTGAAGTAATTATAGTACCTGAATATGGTGCCTTGCTAGGTCGTAGCAAATGACGTAGCTGAAGGCTATGCTAAACTGTCGTCTCTGCAAATGAGAGCGTATGTAAACGGTGAACCATCGCTAGCAAAGTCGGTTGTACAACTGGGCGAGTGCTAGGAAGTCTCTCTAGACCTGCCGTGTGGCGGCGATCGGTCTGCAATCACTGATAGTGGCGACTCGCGGGTCCGACGTATACTAATGGACCGCGGCCGACTTAAAGGCTACCACCTAGCAAGTGTGGTGTCTGGCGGTGACACCACAGAGCGAAATAGAAAAAGGTTCAGAAATTGTATTAAAATGGAGTGAAAACAAGAGCATAGAATTGAACTGTGAATAATCAGAGAAAGTCTAAAGTATTCAGGTGCTGAAGAAATCAGATTAGCGATTGAATTAACATCCTAATTTCGTTCCACGTAGTAGATGAAGTGAAGATGTTTTGCTTCATTGGAAGCAAAATTGTGCACAAGACAAGGAGGATATAAAGAGCAGACCAGCACAGGCGAAGGAAACATACTTCGCCAAATACAATCTGCTAGTATCAAACAAAGGCAATTTGAGAAACAAATTTCATTTAATGGATAGCATTCTATGAAAGTGTCCGCAGCTCGTTGTCTTGCGGTAGCGTCCTCGCTTCCCGTGCACGGGGTCTCGGGTTCGATTCCCGGCGGGGTCAGGCGTTTTCCATGCCTCGGGATGACTGGGTGTTGTGTGTTCTTCATCATCATTTCATCATCATTGCCTCGCAAGTCGCCGAAGTGGCATCAATTAAAAAGGACTTGCAATTCTGCGGCCGAACTTCCCCGCATGGGGCCTCCCGGCCAACAATGCCATACGATCATTTCATTTCATTTCTATGAAAGTGAATTGTGGACTGTAGGAAAATAAAAAAAACGGAGAAGGAAGCGTTTGTAGTGTGGGTTTTCGGCAGAATGCGGAGAACGAGGAGAACGACTAGGTGATTCACAGAATCGGCGAGGGAAAGAAGAGAATGAATGGATAATATTAACTAGAAGATGGTATAAGTGGAACCGTGGACCTAGCCGTAGGTGATGTGGCTTGGCTTGCGTGCCTCAGCGATACAGATAGCTGTACCGTAGGTGCAAACACAATGAAGGGATGTCTGTTGAGAGGCCAGACAAACGTGTGGTTCCTGAAGAGTAGCAGCAGGCTTGTCAGTAGGTACTGGGGCAACAGTCTGGATGATTGACTAACCTGGCCTTGCAGCATCAACCAAAGCGGCCTTGCTGTGCTGGTGCTACGAGCGGCTAACAGCTTGGAGAAACTACAGCCGTAATTTTTTCCGAGGGCATGCAGCTCTGCTGTAGGGTTAAATGATGATGGCGTCCTCTTGGGTAAAATATTCCGCAGGTAAAACAGTCCCCGATTCGGATATCCGGGCGGGGACTACTCAGGAGAATGTTGTCATTAGGAGAGACAAAACGGGCGTTCTACGGATCGAAGCGTGGAATGTCAGTTTCTTTAATGTGACAGGTAGGTTAGAAAATTTAGAACGGGAAGTGGATAGGTTAAAGTTAGATAAAGAGGGAATTAGTGAAGTTCGGTGGCAGGAGGAACAGGACTTCCGGTCAGGTGAATACAGGGTTATAAATATGAAATCAAATAGGAGTAATGCCGAAGTATGTTTATCAATGAATAAGAAAATATCGTAGCCAGGATAGACACGAAACCAATGCCTACCTCAGCAGTACGAGTTTACGTACCAACTAGTTCCGCAGATGATGAAGAGATTGAAGAACTGTATGATGAAAGAAAAGAAATTATTCATATAGTTAAAGGAGACGAAAATTTAATCGTGGTGGGGGATTGGAATATGATAGCAGGAAAAGGAAAAGAAGGAAAAGTACTAGGTCAATATGAACTGGGGGCAAGGAATGAAAGAGGAAACCACCTCGTAGAATTTTGTACAGAGCATAATTTAATCATCGCTAACAGTTGGTTTAAGAATCATAGAAAAATATTATATACTTGGAAGAGACTTAGAGACACCGGAAGTTTTCACACTGATTATATAATGGTAAGACAGATATTATGGAACCAGATTTCAAATTGTAAGAAATTTTCAGGGAAAGATATGAAACCCCGTCGGAGATTCGAGCCCTTCCTTGGCATGGCTGTGTGTGTTGTCCTTGGCGTAAGTTAGTTTAAGGTAGATTAAGCAGTGCGTAACCTTAGGGACCGATGACCTCAGCAGTTTGGTCCGATAAGACCTTACCACAAATCCAAAACATCCGAGGGTAATCGAGCGGTCAGTTCGTGCACAAAATACTGTGCCGGCAACACCTTCGCAATTATGGACGGCTATAGAGGCAGCATGGCTCAATACTTTTGCAGGAGTTTTCTGACGACTTGTCCAGCCAATGCCACATCGAGTTTCCACACTAAGCTGGGAAAAAGGAGGTCCGACATGATATTAGGAGGTCATCTCAGTGTATAATAAAACCATATACGCATCGTCAAAAGATACACAAGAAGTCGGCATAGCATTGTCGCACATATTTAAAATATGATATATCCTATCCACAGTGTCGGTGCAATCATCTTGTTAGTAGCGCTACTGTTCGGATAACGAAGTGGCACTAAAGTAGCCACAAAACGTCAAAACGTTTGCGTGGTGAGCTCTTTAGATGCCGCTACTATAAGCCTCCACATATGCGTCAGTTGTATAACTCTGCGAACTACAATAAGAAGAAGAATACAGCGGCTAAAGCCTATGGCGGGCTTACCAAGTCTGTACGTTATTACACAGATAAAATACAATAAATTAAAAACACGACTTAAGTTAAATTTAGAATGTTTTTAGGGAATGGTGACGATACGCAATTCTGAAACGCTCTTGTCAGGATTTTGGATAAAAATGTGATGACATACATAATATCAAGCGTACGGAGTTAACAGAATAATATAAAAACGAGGAAGTAATTAGGGAAATAAGCCAAATGTACGAAAAAGCAGACCGTAGTAAATAACCAGCACCCTCTGCTGGCGCTTGAGGCCAGAATGTCGCGTAGGCGAGAAATAGTCACAGGAGCTTAAACGCCACAGGGCCGCTCGTACACTGCGACACGCCGTTCCAAGAAAGGAATGACAAAACACCGTACCAGTCAACTAATAAGATTATCTAGTTAATGAAAAGCAAATTAGGCATTGGGTACAAATGCGCTCTGCCCGTTGAGCACTCTTTCTGGCTGTTATTCTTCGCTTGGTAAATTTCAAGCACTTCCAACAAGTTGAGAGCGCGGACTCTTTGCAGCCCTGTGGCGAATACGGATACTGTTGTAGATACTCCCTATAGTGTGACCATTTTCTGATGAATTCAACCCCAAATCAGTTTTGTTAACCAGCTGAGAATGCTCCTTACACCTTACGTTAAAAGAAAGGCCAGTTTGGCTGGTACAGTATTTACCACGGATATTACGCTCAGTCTTGTATAATCCAAAGCCATCAAATTTGTCATATACACTTTTAAAATTATATTTTATTCGACATTTTAGTATGTTGTTAACTTGAAACCCACGGCTAACATTAGAATTTCTGAAATATTTTTGTATTTGCCAGGAGATATTGCCGTGAAATTTCGTTGGTATGGTTTCCATTTTTTTTATTAGTCCTATCTCTTGAGTGAGCTGCTTTTTCCTCCTGTTTCTTTTTCGTTTCTTTACTCTATTGTATAGGCGTATGACATGATTTACAGATAAACCATTAGGTGGTTCATTGAACCCTCTGCCAAGCACTTTATTGTGAATAGCAGAGTAATAACGTAGATGTAGATGTAGATTATGCTAAGCTGACATTGTGTTTACCTTTTGACGATGACACTATGGCTTCATTATATTAGAACATGTTTTAAAACAAGCACGCCTCGTCATATTTTAAGCGCATGTTTTCCAAGCGCGTGTTAGCAATACTTTTTGTTATGGTCTATTTTATTGTTTTAGGATGTAGACACTCCACGAGTTGCATTTTTTGTCATATGTTTTGCTACAGATCTTTGGATGGTAATCGTTGAACAAAACCCACAGTCTGAGGACCTAACAATTTTGTGATCATAAACGAATATTCAAAAATATTATCCCACAACGTACTGGTCTTCAGGCGAAGAGACTGCCCCATGCAGTCGCCGTGCCAGTGTCGGGTGCGAGATTGCCATTCTTACAGTCGTGTCACAGGCAAAGAGACTGCCCCATGCAGTCGCCGTGCCAGTGTCGGGTGCGAGATTGCCATTCTTACAGTCGTGTCACAGGCAAAGAGACTGCCCCATGCAGTCGCCGTGCCAGTGTCGGGTGCGAGATTGCCATTCTTACAGTCGTGTCACATGTGGCTGCAACTGCACCGCTAGATGACGTAGGTTCTTTGTTGCCCGTTGCGCAACACAGCGGTCGTCTGCTGCTGAACGGTCGAACACCACCTGTCCTCAGGGCGTCAGTTCGTCTGGCTCGGAACACTCCCAGTGCACCTGAAACAATGCTGTGAACGATACCATTCTCCTGAGCTACACTCGTCACACTTCTTCCTTCTCCTAGTTTCCTCATTGTTGTTCCATGTGTGAAATCATCCAGGCATTGTCTCCGGGCCATGTTGAGATGAAGAACACCACTTTCCCCGTTCCTTCAATTGCCTCGGCGCTATGGTCACTCTGGCCTCCCGGCCATGTGGCGTCCAGCTTTCAGTGAGCGACTGGGAGGAGACCTGTGGTAATATTGTCCCACAGTTTCAGTTATTTCCGCCTTATTATTAATACGTTGTGCTACTCGCCCGTAGATTGCGCAGAGCATAATAGATCCGGTATGAAAGATTTAGTGATGCATTGCAAAATAAGTTTACCTCTTTTGTTATTGTTATTATCCTGACAATGAGGTTTCCTGTCCACAGATGGCACTGATATGTTCCAGTCACCACCGTGATAACTGGTTGTTTGCCACTCTTTGTGGTACATATTTCCGAGTGCAGGCCAAGTTCCCCTTCGTACTCCTACTATCACTTGGCCCGCTCACGTCATTAAAATCTCCATCGTCGTCCTGCCACAGTGTCTCTCATAAACAGCGACGTTTCCGTACAGTGGTAAGGACCAGTTTGAATGGGTTGGCACTTTGTACGGCTTAGACCATAAGATAAATCACGCACAGCCTATCAGAGTCATGCCGAAGTCATGTTTAGGTTTGAAACCGACACGTAGGTCAAATTTAGAAACCTCCAATATCTTTTCCTGTGATCAAGTCTCTGTTCAGTGCGTATCTTTTATCTGAGAGAACGTTTCGTGACTGCGTAATACTCTGCAATAAAACAAACTCTAGTTTCCAGTGTCAACTCACGGAGAACTTATGGTAGCTAAACCTGATAAATTGGGTTTTTTACTGTTAACAGAATCGTAAGATAGTGAAATGTAATCGAAAGAAGCATCACTCAGGCACTCAGTTTATTAAATGTGAGAATAAAAATATAACGCTCTAGGAGTGGTAACCTACTGTTGCCTCAGACTGCTTCGAAATTTGGAAATTTGTTGTAAGGTCTTATGGGACCAAACTGCTGAGGTCATCGGTCCCTAAGCTTGCACATTACTTAAGCTAACTTACGCTAAGGACAACACACACACACCCAAGCCTGAGGGAGGACTCGAACCTCCGACGAGGGGAGCCGCGCGGACCGTGACAAGGCGCCCCAGACCACTCGACTACCCCGCGCGGCCAGACTGCTTCGAATACAGATATTTGTGAGAGAGAACAGAAAAGAGTTGTGAGAAACGTCATCCGGCTCTGATATCAGAGTATATCATCTGCACTAAATGTATAAAACGCCAGAACAACGATAATAAAAAGACTTGGCTCAAATGGCTCTGAGCACTATGGGACTTAACGTCTGAGGTCATCAGTCCCTTAGAACTTAGAACTACTTAAACCTAACTAACCTAAGGACATCACACACATCCATGCCCAAGGTAGGATTCGAACCTGCGACCGTAGCGGTCGTGCGGTTCCAGACTGTAGCGCCTAGAACCGCTCGGCCACATCGGCCGGCAATAATAAGACTAATATTACTTATTATAGTGATGATTATAATAATAACATAGGGTTGGTAACGCTAACGGTACGCTTCATACTGATCCCCACGTATGGTAACAGCATTACACGTAATATTCAGTAATAGCTTAGCTATTTTGTTTGATGGAAATGAATTTACAAATAACAGTCAGTGCTGTATGTAAATTGCTGTTCCGTTTGTGAATATCAATCTCTCATTTGCAAATATTGAAGTATAGTAATTATTCTCATAAAAACAAATTTTAGCCATACAAAATAAATTCTGCATTCGTTATTTGCGAGCGCATTTTATCTTCTCTTAATGAGGTCGCTCTCTTTCATGTAGTATTTTCTGCTACGTACCTTTCCCACTTCTCAATCTAACTTGAAAAGCTGTGGCTTACGCTCCAGACATGATTTTCTACACATGTGCTTCGTATAGATTTACTTCCTTTGTTTCTGATACTAGTAACGTGGAATTTGTTTTGCGTAAACGTTTGCTTTTATGTTTCAACATTGGTGTTGCGATTCTTAGCAACACAGTTTTTAAGTGCAAAAGTAAGACAGTAACTGTTCCAGTTTGTAGGCTATACTATCATATGCAGTATGTATGGACATACTTTGAGGCAGCTCCTCCCCTAAAAAGAAAGAAACTGTTGCGTAATCGCAGCACCAAAAACACTTCGCTTTTTCGTTAGCATTGGAAGGATATTTCATGTGGCGTTAACGGTAAAAATTGGCTTGATGAACACACCCATGTATTCTATAGATTGTGGTACTAGCAACAACAGTAACTAATAGTTTATGCAACGTTTCATTACAAACCTTTAAAATCTTCCAACTCAGCCGTCTTTGGAAACGTGCAAAAGTTCGAAAATCAGACGATTCCACTGGCGTATAGAAGCATGAGTACGCCATTTTGATTAATGTCACTATTTTTTGTGAAATGACATTAAGAAATGAAAACTGCAAACAGATGATGTGCCCTTGTTCAAAGCTGTTCGAATGACTCAAAATCAACACCTTTCCAAACATATGTTTACATGACTATTTTTGATACTTCCTGTTTAACTATTAATTTATAGCTGCTGCAATAATTTTGAATAAATTGTACATAACTGGTATAATAATTGTATAATGTATTCTCCCTTGTTTCTAGAATGTCTATGGCAGCACAAGTAGCGATACAATACTGCTATATGTTTGTAGACACGTATTACACACACACACCACACACACAAACACACTCTTCAGATGGTGCAGTTTCCAAGCAAGTCCGCTCTTGGTAAGAACAAGCAATGGAAAAATCACGTCACAGACGCCAAAAATGAAATGGGTAGATAAGGACGAGAAATGATCTTCCTTCTGAGCTACCTGGACATAGCCAATGAGCAGATCTACAGGATCAAGCAACCATTACCTCACTTCTTCTGACAATCTGGCCACAAAACATTGGCTGTAGGTAACGGTGAAAGCTTTGGAAGGTTCTCTTCTCATGTCATTGTTCTTCAAATGAAAGCTTGGACTAGTTGCAGAAAACACGCTTTATTTAAAATTCAAGACGACTTAAAGAATATTCTTCATGTAGTCCCTGGAAGCTGTTCCCTTTCATACTTACTCTTTCCATGTCTCTCGAGCCTTCTTGGAAAAGAATGACGATATCTTGCAAACCTGACACACAGTTTACCGACAGGTTGAATTTCTTGAGTTTCTACCTTTATCCTAGCCACAAGCTATCTTTAGGTTTCATGAATTATTGGCTGACTGTGGTTATTTCGTCAGTCTTAGCACATCTTCCCAGTTCTCTCAAATTTTGAAGATAATACTCAGTCATCTGTCGAAATGACCGATGTATTGATCCATCCCAATTATACAATAGTGAGCAAAACTTAATGACGAAACTAACTTTCACATCATGTGTCACCGTCAAGTCACTGGACCATGCATAGAACTACTACGCTACAGTACAGAATGTAATTGAAAGAAATACACAACAGCAAGAACGGAAACGCAACTCTTATTGAAAAACAATAACTACATTGGAGTCACCGCGATTTATGATGGTCCTCTTGGCACCAAAAAAGGCGGGAAATAGTTCTTAATGGGATGTGAACGATCACGTTCGACAATGCTTCTTGGTGCAATATCTCTTGCCAAGTGATGGCAGGTCCAACACAGGCGAACACGATCATTTTGATAGACCAGGTATCTTGGTATGTGGAGCCATAACACTGCATAGGAGTACTGACCTCCAAATGTGTGAACCCGGCGCACTCACCAGTTAACGATATCGTGACACTGTATTCCTTCCCTGTGTACGTCTTTCACGGGTGCATTCGACGATATCGTGACACTGTATTCCTTCCCTGTGTACGTCTTTCATGGGTGCATTCGACGATATCTTGACACTGTATTCCTTCATTGTGTACGTCTTTCACGGGTGCATTCGACGATATCGTGACACTGTATTCCTTCCCTGTGTACGTCTTTCATGGGTGCATTTGACGATATCTTGACACTGTATTCCTTCCCTGTGTACGTCTTTCACGGGTGCATTCGACGATATCGTTACACTGTATTCCTTCCCTGTGTACGTCTTTCACGGGTGCATTCGACGATATCGCGACACTGTATTCCTTCCCTGTGTACGTCTTTCATGGATGCAATCGACGATATCGTGACACTGTATTCCTTCCCTGTGTACGTCTTTCATGGGTGCATTCGACGATATCTTGACACTGTATTCCTTCCCTGTGTACGTCTTTCACGGGTGCATTCGACGATATCGTGACACTGTATTACTTCCCTGTGTACGTCTTTCACGGGTGCATTCGACGATATCGCGACACTGTATTCCTTCCCTGTGTACGTCTTTCATGGGTGCATTCGACCATATCGTGACACTGTATTCCTTCCCTGTGTACGTCTTTCACGGGTGCATTCGACGATATCGTGACACTGTATTCCTTCCCTGTGTACGTCTTTCATGGGTGCATTCGACCATATCGTGACACTGTATTCCTTCCCTGTGTACGTCTTTCACGGGTGCATTCGACGATATCGTGACACTGTATTCCTTCCCTGTGTACGTCTTTCATGGGTGCATTCGACGATATCGTGACACTGTATTCCTTCCCTGTGTACGTCTTTCATGGGTGCATTCGACCATATCGTGACACTGTATTCCTTCCCTGTGTACGTCTTTCACGGGTGCATTCGACGATATCGTGACACTGTATTCCTTCCCTGTGTACGTCTTTCGCGGGTGCATTCGACCATATCGTGACACTGTATTCCTTCCCTGTGTACGTCTTTCATGGGTGCATTCGACGATATCTTGACACTGTATTCCTTCCTTGTGCACGTCTTTCACGGGTGCATTCGACGATATCGTGACACTGTATTCCTTCCCTGTGTACGTCTTTCATGGGTGCATTCGACGATATCTTGACACTGTATTCCTTCCCCGTGTACGTCTTTCACGGGTGCATTCGATGATATCGTGACACTGTATTCCTTCCCTGTGTACGTCTTTCATGGGTGCATTCGACGATATCTTGACACAGTATTCCTTCCCTGTGTACGTCTTTCACGGGTGCATTCGACGATATCGTGACACTGTATTCCTTCCCTGTGTACGTCTTTCATGGGTGCATTCGACGATATCGTGACATTGTATTCCTTCCCTGTGTACGTCTTTCACGGGTGCATTCGACGATATCGTGACACTGTATTCCTTCCCTGTGTACGTCTTTCATGGGTGCATTCGACGATATCGTGACACTGTATTCCTTCCCTGTGTACGTCTTTCATGGGTGCATTCGACGATATCGTGACACTGTATTCCTTCCCTGTGTACGTCTTTCATGGGTGCATTCGACGATATCCTGACACTGTATTCCTTCCCTGTGTACGTCTTTCACGGGTGCATTCGACGATATCTTGACAATGTACTCCTTCCCTGTGTACGTCTTTCATGGGTGCATTCGACGATATCGTGACACTGTATTCCTTCCCTGTGTACATCTTTCATGGGTGCATTCGACGATATCGTGACACTGTATTCCTTCCCTGTGTACGTCTTTCATGGGTGCATGCGACGATATCTTGACACTGTATTCCTTCCCTGTGTACGTCTTTCACGGGTGCATTCGACGATATCGTGACACTGTATTCCTTCCCTGTGTACGTCTTTCATGGGTGCATTCGACGATATCTTGACACTGTACTCCTTCCCTGTGTACGTCTTTCATGGGTGCATTCGACGATATCGTGACACTGTATTCCTTCCCTGTGTACGTCTTTCATCGGTGCATTCGACGATATCGTGACACTGTATTCCTTCCCTGTGTACGTCTTTCACGGGTGCATTCGACGATATCGTGACACTGTATTCCTTCCCTGTGTACGTCTTTCATGGGTGCATTCGACGATATCTTGACACTGTATTCCCTCCCTGTGTACGTCTTTCGTGGGTGCATTCGACGCTATCGTGACACTGTATCCCTTCCCTATGTATGTCTTTCATGGGTGCATTCGACCATATCGTGACACTGTATTCCTTCCCTGTGTACGTCTTTCACGGGTGCATTCAACGTTATCGTGACACTGTATTCCTTCCCTGTGTACGTCTTTCATGGGTGCATTCGACGATATCTTGACACTGTATTCCTTCCCTGTGTACGTCTTTCACGGGTGCATTCGACGATACCGTGACACTGTATTCCTTCCCTGTGTACGTCTTTCACGGGTGCATTCGACGATATCGTGACACGGTATTCCTTCCCTGTGTACGTCTTTCATGGGTGCATTCGACGATATCTTGACACTGTATTCCTTCCCTGTGTACGTCTTTCACGGGTGCATTCGACGATATCGTGACACTGTATTCCTTCCCTGTGTACGTCTTTCACGGGTGCATTCGACGATATCGTGACACTGTATTCCTTCCCTGTGTACGTCTTTCATGGGTGCATTCGACGATATCTTGACACTGTATTCCTTCCCTGTGTACGTCTTTCACGGGTACATTCGACGATATCGTGACACTGTATTCCCTCCCTGTGTACGTCTTTCATGGGTGCATTCGACGAAATCTTGACACTGTATTACTTCCCTGTGTACGTCTTTCACGGGTGCATTCGACGATATCGTGACACTGTTTTCCTTCCCTGTGTACGTCTTTCATGGGTGCATTCGACGATATCTTGACACTGTATTCCTTCCCTGTGTACGTCTTTCACGGGTGCATTCGACGATATCGTGACACTGTATTCCTTCCCTGTGTACGTCTTTCATGGGTGCATTCGACGATATCTTGACACTGTATTCCTTCCCTGTGTACGTCTTTCACGGGTGCATTCGACGATATCGTGACACTGTATTCTTCCCTGTGTACGTCTTTCATGGGTGCATTCGACGATATATTGACACTGTATTCCTTCCCTGTGTACGTCTTTCACGGGTGCATTCGACGATATCGTGACACTGTATTCCTTCCCTGTGTACGTCTTTCATGGGTGCATTCGACCATATCGTGACACTGTATTCCTTCCCTGTGTACGTCTTTCATGGGTGCATTCGACGATATCGTGACACTGTATTCCTTCCCTGTGTACGTCTTTCATGGGTGCATTCGACCATATCGTGACACTGTATTCCTTCCCTGTGTACGTCTTTCACAGGTGCATTCGACGATATCGTGACACTGTATTCCTTCCCTGTGTACGTCTTTCGTGGGTGCATTCGACCATATCGTGACACTGTATTCCTTCCCCGTGTACGTCTTTCATGGGTGCATTCGACCATATCGTGACACTGTATTCCTTCCCTGTGTACGTCTTTCACGGGTGCATTCAACGATATCGTGACACTGTATTCCTTCCCTGTGTACGTCTTTCGTGGGTGCATTCGACCATATTGTGACACTGTATTCTTTCCCTGTGTACGTCTTTCCCGGGTGCATTCGACGATATCGTGACACTGTATTCCTTCCCTGTGTACGTCTTTCATGGGTGCATTCGACGATATCTTGACACTGTATTCCTTCCCTGTGTACATCTTTCACGGGTGCATTCGACGATATCGTGACACTGTATTCCTTCCCTGTGTACGTCTTTCGTGGGTGCATTCGACAATATCGTGACACTGTATTCCTTCCCTGTGTACGTCTTTCACGGGTGCATTCGACGATATCGTGACACTGTATTCCTTCCCTGTGTACGTCTTTCATGGGTGCATTCGACGATATCGTGACACTGTATTCCTTCCCTGTGTACGTCTGTCACGGGTGCATTCGACGATATCGTGACACTGTATTCCTTCCCTGTGTACGTCCTTCATGGGTGCATTCGACCATATCGTGACACTGTATTCCTTCCCTGTGTACGTCTTTCACGGGTGCATTCGACGATATTGTGACACTGTATTCCTTCCCTGTGTACATCTTCCATGGGTGCATTCGACGATATCTTGATACTGTATTCCTTCCCTGTGTACGTCTTTCGTGGGTGCATTCGACCATATCGTGACACTGTATTCCTTCCCTGTGTACGTCTTTCACGGGTGCATTCGACGATATCGTGACACTGTATTCCTTCCCTGTGTACGTCTTTCATGGGTGCATTCGACGATATCTTGACACTGTATTCCTTCCCTGTGTACGTCTTTCACGGGTGCATTCGACGATATCGTGACACTGTATTCCTTCCCTGTGTACGTCTTTCATGGGTGCATTCGACCATATCGTGACACTGTATTCCTTCCCTGTGTACGTCTTTCATGGGTGCATTCGACGATATCGTGACACTGTATTCCTTCCCTGTGTATGTCTTTCATGGGTGCATTCGACGATATCGTGACACAGTATTCCTTCCCTGTGTACGTCTTTCACGGGTGCATTCGACGATATCGTGACACTGTATTCCATCCCTGTGTACGTCTTTCACGGGTGCATTCGACGATATCGTGACACTGTATTCCTTCCCTGTGTACGTCTTTCATGGGTGCATTCGACCATATCGTGACACTGTATTCCTTCCCTGTGTACGTCTTTCACGGGTGCATTCGACGATATCGTGACACTGTATTCCTTCCTTGTGTACGTCTTTCATGGGTGCATTCGACCATATCGTGACACTGTATTCCTTCCCTGTGTACGTCTTTCATGGGTGCATTCGACGATATCTTGACACTGTATTCCTTCCCTGTGTACGTCTTTCACGGGTGCATTCGACGATATCGTGACACTGTATTCTTCCCTGTGTACGTCTTTCATGGGTGCATTCGACCATATCGTGACACTGTATTCCTTCCCTGTGTACGTCTTTCACAGGTGCATTCGACGATATCGTGACACTGTATTCCTTCCCTGTGTACGTCTTTCGTGGGTGCATTCGACCATATCGTGACACTGTATTCCTTCCCTGTGTACGTCTTTCACGGGTGTATTCGACGATATCGTGACACTGTATTCCTTCCCTGTGTACGTCTTTCATGGGTGCATTCGACCATATCGTGACACTCTATTCCTTCCCTGTGTACGTCTTTCACGGGTGCATTCGACGATATCGTGACACTGTATTCCTTCCCCGTGTACGTCTTTCATGGGTGCATTCGACCATATCGTGACACTGTATTCCTTCCCTGTGTACGTCTTTCACGGGTGCATTCAACGATATCGTGACACTGTATTCCTTCCCTGTGTACGTCTTTCGTGGGTGCATTCGACCATATTGTGACACTGTATTCTTTCCCTGTGTACGTCTTTCCCGGGTGCATTCGACGATATCGTGACACTGTATTCCTTCCCTGTGTACGTCTTTCATGGGTGCATTCGACGATATCTTGACACTGTATTCCTTCCCTGTGTACATCTTTCACGGGTGCATTCGACGATATCGTGACACTGTATTCCTTCCCTGTGTACGTCTTTCGTGGGTGCATTCGACAATATCGTGACACTGTATTCCTTCCCTGTGTACGTCTTTCACGGGTGCATTCGACGATATCGTGACACTGTATTCCTTCCCTGTGTACGTCTTTCATGGGTGCATTCGACGATATCGTGACACTGTATTCCTTCCCTGTGTACGTCTGTCACGGGTGCATTCGACGATATCGTGACACTGTATTCCTTCCCTGTGTACGTCCTTCATGGGTGCATTCGACCATATCGTGACACTGTATTCCTTCCCTGTGTACGTCTTTCACGGGTGCATTCGACGATATTGTGACACTGTATTCCTTCCCTGTGTACATCTTCCATGGGTGCATTCGACGATATCTTGATACTGTATTCCTTCCCTGTGTACGTCTTTCGTGGGTGCATTCGACCATATCGTGACACTGTATTCCTTCCCTGTGTACGTCTTTCACGGGTGCATTCGACGATATCGTGACACTGTATTCCTTCCCTGTGTACGTCTTTCATGGGTGCATTCGACGATATCTTGACACTGTATTCCTTCCCTGTGTACGTCTTTCACGGGTGCATTCGACGATATCGTGACACTGTATTCCTTCCCTGTGTACGTCTTTCATGGGTGCATTCGACCATATCGTGACACTGTATTCCTTCCCTGTGTACGTCTTTCATGGGTGCATTCGACGATATCGTGACACTGTATTCCTTCCCTGTGTATGTCTTTCATGGGTGCATTCGACGATATCGTGACACAGTATTCCTTCCCTGTGTACGTCTTTCACGGGTGCATTCGACGATATCGTGACACTGTATTCCATCCCTGTGTACGTCTTTCACGGGTGCATTCGACGATATCGTGACACTGTATTCCTTCCCTGTGTACGTCTTTCATGGGTGCATTCGACCATATCGTGACACTGTATTCCTTCCCTGTGTACGTCTTTCACGGGTGCATTCGACGATATCGTGACACTGTATTCCTTCCTTGTGTACGTCTTTCATGGGTGCATTCGACCATATCGTGACACTGTATTCCTTCCCTGTGTACGTCTTTCACGGGTGCATTCGACGATATCGTGACACTGTATTCCTTCCCTGTGTACGTCTTTCATGGGTGCATTCGACCATATCGAGACACTGCATTCCTTCCCTGTGTACGTCTTTCACGGGTGCATTCGACGATATCGTGACACTGTATTCCTTCCCTGTGTACGTCTTTCATGGGTGCATTCGACGATATCGTGACACTGTATTCCTTCCCTGTGTACGTCTTTCATGGGTGCATTCGACCATATCGTGACACTGTATTCCTTCCCTGTGTACGTCTTTCACGGGTGCATTCGACGATATCGTGACACTGTATTCCTTCCCTGTGTACATCTTCCATGGGTGCATTCGACGATATCTTGATACTGTATTCCTTCCCTGTGTACGTATTTCGTGGGTGCATTCGACCATATCGTGACACTGTATTCCTTCCCTGTGTACGTCTTTCACGGGTGCATTCGACGATATCTTGACACTGTATTCCTTCCTTGTGTACGTCTGTCACGGGTGCATTCGACGATATCGTGACACTGTATTCCTTCCCTGTGTACGTCCTTCATGGGTGCATTCGACCATATCGTGACAGTGTATTCCTTCCCTGTGTACGTCTTTCAAGGGTGCATTCGACGATATTGTGACACTGTATTCCTTCCCTGTGTACATCTTCCATGGGTGCATTCGACGATATCTTGATACTGTATTCCTTCCCTGTGTACGTCTTTCGTGGGTGCATTCGACCATATCGTGACACTGTATTCCTTCCCTCTGTACGTCTTTCACGGGTGCATTCGACGATATCGTGACACTGTATTCCTTCCCTGTGTACGTCTTTCATGGGTGCATTCGACGATATCTTGACACTGTATTCCTTCCCTGTGTACGTCTTTCACGGGTGCATTCGACGATGTCGTGACACTGTATTCCTTCCCTGTGTACGTCTTTCATGGGTGCATTCGACCATATCGTGACACTGTATTCCTTCCCTGTGTACGTCTTTCATGGGTGCATTCGACGATATCGTGACACTGTATTCCTTCCCTGTGTACATCTTCCATGGGTGCATTCGACGATATCTTGATACTGTATTCCTTCCCTGTGTACGTCTTTCGTGGGTGCATTCGACCATATCGTGACACTGTATTCCTTCCCTCTGTACGTCTTTCACGGGTGCATTCGACGATATCGTGACACTGTATTCCTTCCCTGTGTACGTCTTTCATGGGTGCATTCGACGATATCTTGACACTGTATTCCTTCCCTGTGTACGTCTTTCACGGGTGCATTCGACGATATCGTGACACTGTATTCCTTCCCTGTGTACGTCTTTCATGGGTGCATTCGACCATATCGTGACACTGTATTCCTTCCCTGTGTACGTCTTTCATGGGTGCATTCGACGATATCGTGACACTGTATTCCTTCCCTGTGTACGTCTTTCATGGGTGCATTCGACGATATCGTAACACAGTATTCCTTCCCTGTGTACGTCTTTCACGGGTGCATTCGACGATATCGTGACACTGTATTCCTTCCCTGTGTACGTCTTTCACGGGTGCATTCGACGATATCGTGACACTGTATTCCTTCCCTGTGTACGTCTTTCATGGGTGCATTCGACCATATCGTGACACTGTATTCCTTCCCTGTGTACGTCTTTCACGGGTGCATTCGACGATATCGTGACACTGTATTCCTTCCTTGTGTACGTCTTTCATGGGTGCATTCGACCATATCGTGACACTGTATTCCTTCCCTGTGTACGTCTTTCACGGGTGCATTCGACGATATCGTGACACTGTATTCCTTCCTTGTGTACGTCTTTCATGGGTGCATTCGACCATATCGTGACACTGTAGTCCTTCCCTGTGTACGTCTTTCACGGGTGCATTCGACGATATCGTGACACTGTATTCCTTCCCTGTGTACGTCTTTCATGGGTGCATTCGACGATATCGTGACACTGTATTCCTTCCCTGTGTACGTCTTTCATGGGTGCATTAGACCATATCGTGACACTGTATTCCTTCCCTGTGTACGTCTTTCACGGGTGCGTTCGACGATATCGTGACACTGTATTCCTTCCCTGTGTACGTCTTTCGCGGGTGCATTCGACCATATCGTGACACTGTATTCCTTCCCTGTGTACGTCTTTCATGGGTGCATTCGACGATATCTTGACACTGTATTCCTTCCTTGTGTACGTCTTTCACGGGTGCATTCGACGATATCGTGACACTGTATTCCTTCCCTGTGTACGTCTTTCATGGGTGCATTCGACGATATCTTGACACTGTATTCCTTCCCCGTGTACGTCTTTCACGGGTGCATTCGACGATATCGTGACACTGTATTCCTTCCCTGCGTACGTCTTTCGTTTGTGCATTCGACCATATCGTGACACTGTATTCCTTCCCTGTGTACGTCTTTCACGGGTGCATTCGACGATATCGTGACACTGTATTCCTTCCCTGTGTACGTCTTTCATGGGTGCATTTGACCATATCGTGACACTGTATTCCGTCCCTGTGTACGTCTTTCACGTTTGCATTCGACGATATCGTGACACTGTATTCCTTCCCTGTGTACGTCTTTCATGGGTGCATTCGACCATATCATGACACTGTATTCCTTCCCTGTGTACGTCTTTCACGGGTGCATTCGATGATATAGTGACACTGTATTCCTTCCCTGTGTACGTCTTTCGTGGGTGCATTCTACCATATCGTGACACTGTATTCCTTCCCTGTGTACGTCTTTCACGGGTGCATTCGACGATATCGTGACACTGTATTCCTTCCCTGTGTACGTCTTTCGTGGGTGCACTCGATGATATCGTGACACTGTATTCCTTCCCTGTGTACGTCTTTCACGGGTGCATTCGACGATATCGTGACACTGTATTCCTTCCCTGTGTAAGTCTTGCATGGGTGCATTCGACCATATCGTGACACTGTATTCCTTCCCTGTGTACGTCTTTCACGGGTGCATTCGACGATTTCGTGACACTGTATTCCTTCCCTGTGTACGTCTTTCATGGGTGCATTCGACCATATCGTGACACTGTATTCCTTCCCTGTGTACGTCTTTCACGGGTGCATTCGACGATATCGTGACACTGTATTCCTTCCCTGTGTACGTCTTTCATGGGTGCATTCGACCATATCGTGACACTGTATTCCTTCCCTGTGTACGTCTTTCACGGGTGCATTCGACAATATCGTGACACTGTATTCCTTCCCTGTGTACGTCTTTCATGGGTGCATTCGACCATATCGTGACACTGTATTCCTTCCCTGTGTACGTCTTTCACGGGTGCATTTGACGATATCATGACACTGTATTCCTTCCCTGTGTACGTGTTTCATGGGTGCATTCGACGATATCGTGACACTGTATTCCTTCCCTGTGTACGTCTTTCATGGGTGCATTCGACCATATCGTGACACTGTATTCCTTCCCTGTGTACGTCTTTCGTGGGTGCATTCGACGATATCGTGACACTGTATTCCTTCCCTGTGTACGTCTTTCATGGGTGCATTCGACGATATCTTGACACTGTATTCCTTCAATCTGTACGTCTTTCACGGGTGCATTCGACCATATCGTGACACTGTATTCCTTCCCTGTGTACGTCTTTCGTGGGTGCACTCGACCATATCGTGACACTGTATTCCTTCCCTGTGTACGTCTTTCATGGGTGCATTCGACGATATCGTGACACTGTATTCCATCCCTGTGTACGTCTTTCATGGGTGCATTCGACCATATCGTGACACTGTATTCCTTCCCTGTGTACGTCTTTCACGGGTGCATTCGACGATTTCGTGACACTGTATTCCTTCCGTGTGTACGTCTTTCACGGGTGCATTCGACGATATCGTGACACTGTATTCCTTCCCTGTGTACGTCTTTCATGGGTGCATTCGACCATATCGTGACACTGTATTCCTTCCCTGTGTACGTCTTTCACGGGTGCATTCGACGATATCGTGACACTGTATTCCTTCCCTGTGTACGTCTTTCATGGGTGCTTTCGACCATATCGTGACACTGTATTCCTTCCCTGTGTACGTCTTTCACGGGTGCATTCGACGATATCATGACACTGTATTCTTTCCCTGTGTACGTCTTTCATGGGTGCATTCGACGATATCTTGACACTGTATTCCTTCCCTGTGTACGTCTTTCACGGGTGCATTCGACGATATCGTGACACTGTATTCCTTCCCTGTGTACGTCTTTCGTGGGAGCATTCGACCATATCGTGACACTGTATTCCTTCCCTGTGTACGTCTTTCACGGGTGCATTCGACGATATCGTGACACTGTATTCCTTCCCTGTGTACGTCTTTCGTGGGTGCATTCGACGATATCGTGACATTGTATTCCTTCCCTGTGTACGTCTTTCACGGGTGCATTCGACGATATCGTGACACTGTATTCCCTCCCTGTGTACGGCTTCGTGGGTGCATTCGACGATATCGTGACACTGTATTCCTTCCCTGTGTACGTCTTTCATGGGTGCATACGACGATATCTTGACACTGTATTCCTTCCCTGTGTACGTCTTTCACGGGTGCATTCGACGATATCGTGACACTGTATTCCTTCCCTGTGTACGTCTTTCATGGGTGCATTCGACCATATCGTGACACTGTATTCCTTCCAGGTGTACGTCTTTCACGGGTGCATTCGACGATATCGTGACACTGCATTCCTTCCCTGTGTACGTCTTTCATGGGTGCATTCGACCATATCGTGACACTGTATTCCTTCCCTGTGTACGTCTTTCACGGGTGCATTCGACGATATCGTGACACTGTATTCCTTCCCTGTGTACGTCTTTCGTGGGTGCATTCGACCATATCGTGACACTGTATTCCTTCCCTGTGTACGTCTTTCACGGGTGCATTCGACGATATCGTGACACTGTATTCCTTCCCTGTGTACGTCTTTCGTGGGTGCATTCGACGATATCGTGACACTGTATTCCTTCCCTGTGTACGTCTTTCACGGGTGCATTCGACGATATCGTGACACTGTATTCCTTCCCTGTGTACATCTTTCACGGGTGCATTCGACGATATCGTGACACTGTATTCCTTCCCTGTGTACGTCTTTCGTGGGTGCATTCGACGATATCGTGACACTGTATTCCTTCCCTGTGTACGTCTTTCACGGGTGCATTCGACGATATCGTGACACTGTATTCCTTCCCTGTGTACGTCTTTCATGGGTGCATTCGACCATATCGTGACACTGTATTCCTTCCCTGTGTACGTCTTTCGTGGGTGCATTCGACGATATCGTGACACTGTATTCCTTCCCTGTGTACGTCTTTCATGGGTGCATTCGTCGATATCTTGACACTGTATTCCTTCAATCTGTACGTCTTTCACGGGTGCATTCGACGATATCGTGACACTGTATTCCTTCCCTGTGTACGTCTTTCGTGGGTGCATTCGACCATATCGTGACACTGTATTCCTTCCCTGTGTACGTCTTTCATGGGTGCATTCGACGATATCGTGACACTGTATTCCATCCCTGTGTACGTCTTTCATGGGTGCATTCGACCATATCGTGACACTGTATTCCTTCCCTGTGTACGTCTTTCACGGGTGCGTTCGACGATTTCGTGACACTGTATTCCTTCCCTGTGTACGTCTTTCATGGTTGCATTCGACCATATCGTGACACTGTATTCCTTCCCTGTGTACGTCTTTCACGGGTGCATTCGACGATATCGTGACACTGTATTCCTTCCCTGTGTACTTCCTTCATGGGTGCATTCGACCATATCGTGACACTGTATTCCTTCCCTGTGTACGTCTTTCACGGGTGCATTCGACGATATCGTGACACTGAATTCCTTCCCTGTGTACGTCTTTCATGGGTGCATTCGACCATATCGTGACACTGTATTCCTTCCCTGTGTATGTCTTTCACGGGTGCGTTCGACGATATCATGACACTGTATTCCTTCCCTGTGTACGTCTTTCATGGGTGCATTCGACGATATCTTGACACTGTATTCCTTCCCTGTGTACGTCTTTCACGGGTGCATTCGACGATATCGTGACACTGTATTCCTTCACTGTTTACGTCTTTCGTGGGTGCATTCGACCATATCGTGACACTGCATTCGTTCCCTGTGTACGTCTTTCACGGGTGCATTCGACGATATCGTGACACTGTATTCCTTCCCTGTGTACGTCTTTCATGGGTGCATTCGACCATATCGTGACGCTGTATTCCTTCCCTGTGTACGTCTTTCGTGGGTGCATTCGACAATATCGTGACACTGTATTCCTTCCCTGTGTACGTCTTTCATGGGTGCATTCGACGATATCTTGACACTATATTCCTTCCCTGTGTACGTCTTTCACGGGTGCATTCGACGATATCGTGACACTGTATTCCTTCCCTGTGTACGTCTTTCGTGGGTGCATTCGACCATATCGTGACACTGTATTCCTTCCCTGTGTACGTCTTTCACGGGTGCATTCGACGATATCGTGACACTGTATTCCTTCCCTGTGTACGTCTTTCATGGGTGCATTCGACCATATCGTGATACTGTATTCCTTCCCTGTGTACGTCTTTCACGGGTGCATTCGACGATATCATGACACTGTATTCCTTCCCTGTGTACGTCTTTCATGGGTGCATTCGACGATATCGTGACACTGTATTCCTTCCCTGTGTACGTCTTTCATGGGTGCATTCGACCATATCGTGACACTGTATTCCTTCCCTGTGTACGTCTTTCGTGGGTGCATTCGACGATATCGTGACACTGTATTCCTTCCCTGAGTACGTCTTTCATGGGTGCATTCGACGATATCTTGACACTGTATTCCTTCAATCTGTACGTCTTTCACGGGTGCATTCGACGATATCGTGACACTGTATTCCTTCCCTGTGTACGTCTTTCGTGGGTGCATTCGACCATATCGTGACACTGTATTCCTTCCCTGTGTACGTCTTTCATGGGTGCATTCGACAATATCGTGACACTGTATTCCATCCCTGTGTACGTCTTTCATGGGTGCATTCGACCATATCGTGACACTGTATTCCTTCCCTGTGTACGTCTTTCACGGGTGCATTCGACGATTTCGTGACACTGTATTCCTTCCCTGTGTACGTCTTTCACGGGTGCATTCGACGATATCGTGACACTGTATTCCTTCCCTGTGTACGTCTTTCATGGGTGCATTCGACCATATCGTGACACTGTATTCCTTCCCTGTGTGCGTCTTTCACGGGTGCATTCGACGATATCGTGACACTGTATTCCTTCCCTGTGTACGTCTTTCATGGGTGCATTCGACCATATCGTGACACTGTATTCCTTCCTTGTGTACATCTTTCACGGATGCATTCGACGATATCGTGACACTGTATTCCATCCCTGTGTACGTCTTTCATTTGTGCATTCGACCATATCGTGACACTGTATTCCTTCCCTGTGTACGTCTTTCACGGGTGCATTCGACGATTTCGTGACACTGTATTCCTTCCCTGTGTACGTCTTTCACGGGTGCATTCGACGATATCGTGACACTGTATTCCTTCCCTGTGTACGTCTTTCATGGGTGCATTCCACCATATCGTGACACTGTATTCCTTCCCTGTGTACGTCTTTCACGGGTGCATTCGACGATATCGTGACACTGTATTCCTTCCCTGTGTACGTCTTTCATGGGTGCTTTCGACCATATCGTGACACTGTATTCCTTCCCTGTGTACGTCTTTCACGGGTGCATTCGACGATATCATGACACTGTATTCCTTCCCTGTGTACGTCTTTCATGGGTGCATTCGACGATATCTTGACACTGTATTCCTTCCCTGTGTACGGCTTTCACGGGTGCATTCGACGATATCGTGACACTGTATTCCTTCCCTGTGTACGTCTTTCGTGGGTGCATTCGACAATATCGTGACACTGTATTCCTTCCCTGTGTACGTCTTTCACGGGTGCATTCGACGATATCGTGACACTGTATTCCTTCCCTGTGTACGTCTTTCGTGGGTGCATTCGACGATATCGTGACATTGTATTCCTTCCCTGTGTACGTCTTTCACGGGTGCATTCGACGATATCGTGACACTGTATTCCTTCCCTGTGTACGTCTTCGTGGGTGCATTCGACCATATCGTGAAACTGTATTCCTTCCCTGTGTACGTCTTTCATGGGTGCATTCGACGATATCTTGACACTGTATTATTTCCCTGTGTACGTCTTTCACGGGTGCATTCGACGATATCGTGACACTGTATTCCTTCCCCGTGTACGTCTTTCATGGGTGCATACGACGATATCTTGACACTGTATTCCTTCCCAGTGTTCGTCTTTCACGGGTGCATTCGACGATATCGTGACACTGTATTCCTTCCCTGTGTACGTCTTTCATGGGTGCATTCGACCATATCGTGACACTGTATTCCTTCCAGGTGTACGTCTTTCACGGGTGCATTCGACGATATCGTGACACTGTATTCCTTCCCTGTGTACGTCTTTCATGGGTGCATTCGACCATATCGTGACACTGTATTCCTTCCCTGTGTACGTCTTTCACGGGTGCATTCGACGATATCGTGACACTGTATTCCTTCCCTGTGTACGTCTTTCGTGGGTGCATTCGACCATATCGTGACACTGTATTCCTTCCCTGTGTACATCTTTCGTGGGTGCATTCGACGATATCGTGACACTGTATTCCTTCCCAGTGTACGTCTTTCATGGGTGCATTCGACGATATCGTGACACTGTATTCCTTCCCTGTGTACATCTTTCACGGGTGCATTCGACGATATCGTGACACTGTATTCCTTCCCTGTGTACGTCTTTCACGGGTGCATTCGACGATATCGTGACACTGTATTCCTTCCCTGTGTACGTCTTTCATGGGTGCATTCGACCATATCGTGACACTGTATTCCTTCCCTGTGTACGTCTTTCGTGGGTGCATTCGACGATATCGTGACACTGTATTCCTTCCCTGTGTACGTCTTTCATGGGTGCATTCGTCGATATCTTGACACTGTATTCCTTCAATCTGTACGTCTTTCACGGGTGCATTCGACGATATCGTGACACTGTATTCCTTCCCTGTGTACGTCTTTCGTGGGTGCATTCGACCATATCGTGACACTGTATTCCTTCCCTGTGTACGTCTTTCATGGGTGCATTCGACGATATCGTGACACTGTATTCCATCCCTGTGTACGTCTTTCATGGGTGCATTCGACCATATCGTGACACTGTATTCCTTCCCTGTGTACGTCTTTCACGGGTGCATTCGACGATTTCGTGACACTGTATTCCTTCCCTGTGTACGTCTTTCATGGTTGCATTCGACCCTATCGTGACACTGTATTCCTTCCCTGTGTACGTCTTTCACGGGTGCATTCGACGATATCGTGACACTGTATTCCTTCCCTGTGTACTTCTTTCATGGGTGCATTCGACCATATCGTGACACTGTATTCCTTCCTGTGTACGTCTTTCACGGGTGCATTCGACGATATCGTGACACTGTATTCCTTCCCTGTGTACGTCTTTCATGGGTGCATTCGACCATATCGTGACACTGTATTCCTTCCCTGTGTATGTCTTTCACGGGTGCATTCGACGATATCATGACACTGTATTCCTTCCCTGGTGTACGTCTTTCATGGGTGCATTCGGCGATATCTTGACACTGTAATTCCTTCCCTGCGTACGTCTTTCACGGGTGCATGCGACGATATCGTGACACTGTATTCCTTCCCTGTTTACGTCTTTCGTGGGTGCATTCGACCATATCGTGACACTGTATTCCTTCCCTGTGTACGTCTTTCACGGGTGCATTCGACGATATCGTGACACTGTATTCCTTCCCTGTGTACGTCTTTCATGGGTGCATTCGACCATATCGTGACGCTGTATTCCTTCCCTGTGTACGTCTTTCGTGGGTGCATTCGACAATATCGTGACACTGTATTCCTTCCCTGTGTACGTCTTTCATGGTGCATTCGACGATATCCTTGACACTATATCCTTCCCTGTGTACGTCTTTCACGGGTGCATTCGACGATATCGTGACACTGTATTCCTTCCCTGTGTACGTCTTTCGTGGGTGCATTCGACCATATCGTGACACTGTATTCCTTCCCTGTGTACGTCTTTCACGGGTGCATTCGACGATATCGTGACACTGTATTCCTTCCCTGTGTACGTCTTTCATGGGTGCATTCGACCATATCGTGACACTGTATTCCTTCCCTGTGTACGTCTTTCACGGGTGCATTCGACGATATCATGACACTGTATTCCTTCCCTGTGTACGTCTTTCAGGGGTGCATTCGACGATATCGTGACACTGTATTCCTTCCCTGTGTACGTCCTCTCATGGGTGCATTCGACCATATCGTGACACTGTATCCCTTCCCTGTGTACGTCTTTCGTGGGTGCATTCGACGATATCGTGACACTGTATTCCTTCCCTGTGTACGTCTTTCATGGGTGCATTTGACGATATCTTGACACTGTATTCCTTCAATCTGTACGTCTTTTCACGGGTGCATTCGACGATATCGTGACACTGTATTCCTTCCCTGTGTACGTCTTTCGTGGGTGCATTCGACCATATCGTGACACTGTATTCCTTCCCTGTGTACGTCTTTCATGGGTGCATTCGACAATATCGTGACACTGTATTCCATCCCTGTGTACGTCTTTCATGGGTGCATTCGACCATATCGTGACACTGTATTCCTTCCCTGTGTACGTCTTTCACGGGTGCATTCGACGATTTCGTGACACTGTATTCCTTCCCTGTGTACGTCTTTCATGGGTGCATTCGACGATATCGTGACACTGTATTCCTTCCCTGTGTACGTCTTTCATGGGTGCATTCGACCATATCGTGACACTGTATTCCTTCCCTGTGTACGTCTTTCAAGGGTGCATTCGACGATATCGTGACACTGTATTCCTTCCCTGTGTACGTCTTTCATGGGTGCATTCGACGATATCTTGACACTGTATTCCTTCCCTGTGTACGTCTTTCATGGGTGCATTCGACGATATCGTGACACTGTATTCCTTCCCTGTGTACGTCTTTCGTGGGTGCATTCGACGATATCGTGACACTGTATTCCTTCCCTGTGTACGTCTTTCACGGGTGCATTCGACGATATCGTGACACTGTATTCCTTCCCTGTGTAGCTCTTTCGTGGGTGCATTCGACGATATCGTGACATTGTATTCATTCCCTGTGTACGTCTTTCACGGGTGCATTCGACGATATCGTGACACTGTATTCCTTCCCTGTGTACGTCTTCGTAGGTGCATTCGACCATATCGTGACACTGTATTCCTTCCCTGTGTACGTCTTTCATGGGTTGCATACGACGATATCTTGACACTGTATTCCTTCCCTGTGTACGTCTTTCACGGGTGCATTCGACGATATCGTGACACTGTATTCCTTCCCTGTGTACGTCTTTCACGGGTGCATTCGACGATATCGTGACACTGTATTCCTTCCCTGTGTACGTCTTTCGTGGGTGCATTCGACCATATCGTGACACTGTATTCCTTCCCTGTGTACGTCTTTCACGGGTGCATTCGACGATATCGTGACACTGTATTCCTTCCCTGTGTACGTCTTTCATGGGTGCATTCGACGATATCGTGACACTGTATTCCTTCCCTGTGTACGTCTTTCACGGGTGCATTCGATGATATCGTGACACTGTATTCCTTCCCTGTGTACATCTTTCACGGGTGCATTCGACGATATCGTGACACTGTATTCCTTCCCTGTGTACGTCTTTCGTGGGTGCATTCGACGATATCGTGACACTGTATTCCTTCCCTGTGTACGTCTTTCACGGGTGCATTCGACGATATCGTGACACTGTATTCCTTCCCTGTGTACGTCTTTCATGGGTGCATTCGACCATATCGTGACACTGTATTCCTTCCCTGTGTACGTCTTTCGTGGGTGCATTCGACGATATCGTGACACTGTATTCCTTCCCTGTGTACGTCTTTCATGGGTGCATTCGTCGATATCTTGACACTGTATTCCTTCAATCTGTACGTCTTTCACGGGTGCATTCGACGATATCGTGACACTGTATTCCTTCCCTGTGTACGTCTTTCGTGGGTGCATTCGACCATATCGTGACACTGTATTCCTTCCCTGTGTACGTCTTTCACGGGTGCATTCGACGATATCGTGACACTGTATTCCTTCCCTGTGTTGTACGTCGTTCATGGGTGCATTCGACCATATCGTGACGCTGTATTCCTTCCCTGTGTACGTCTTTCGTGGGTGCATTCGACAATATCGTGACACTGTATTTCTTCCCTGTGTACGTCTTTCATGGGTGCATTCGACGATATCTTGACACTGTATTCCTTCCCTGTGTACGTCTTTCACGGGTGCATTCGACGATATCGTGACACTGTATTCCTTCCCTGTGTACGTCTTTCGTGGGTGCATTCGACCATATCGTGACACTGTATTCCTTCCCTGTGTACGTCTTTCACGGGTGCATTCGACGATATCGTGACACTGTATTCCTTCCCTGTGTATGTCTTTCATGGGTGCATTCGACCATATCGTGACACTGTATTCCTTCCCTGTGTACGTCTTTCACGGGTGCATTCGACGATATCGTGACACTGTATTCCTTCCCTGTGTACGTCTTTCGTGGGTGCATTCGACGATATCGTGACACTGTATTCCTTCCCTGTGTACGACTTGCACGGGTGCATTCGACGATATCGTGACACTGTATTCCTTCCCTGTGTACGTCTTTCATGGGTGCATTCGACCATATCGTGACACTGTATTCTTCCCTGTGTACGTCTTTCACGGGTGCATTCGACGATATCGTGACACTGTACTCCTTCCCTGTGTACGTCTTTCGTGGGTGCATTCGACGATATCGTGACACTGTATTCCTTCCCTGTGTACGTCTTTCACGGGTGCATTCGACGATATCGTGACACTGTATTCCTTCCCTGTGTACGTCTTTCGTGGGTGCATTCGACGATATCGTGACACAGTATTCCTTCCCTGTGTATGTCTTTCACGGGTGCATTCGACGATATCGTGACACTGTATTCCTTCCCTGTGTACGTCTTCGTGGGTGCATTCGACCATATCGTGACACTGTATTCCTTCCCTGTGTACGTCTTTCATGGGTGCATTCGACGATATCTTGACACTGTATTCCTTCCCTGTGTATGTCTTTCACGGGTGCATTCGACGATATCGTGACACTGTATTCCATCCCTGTGTACGTCTTTCATGGGTGCATACGACGATATCTTGACACTGTATTCCTTCCCTGTGTACGTCTTTCACGGGTGCATTCGACGATATCGTGACACTGTATTCCTTCCCTGTGTACGTCTTTCGTGGGTGCATTCGACGATATCGTGACACTGTATTCCTTCCTTGTGTACGTCTTTCGTGGGTGCATTCGACGATATCGTGACACTGTATTCCTTCCCTGTGTACGTCTTTCATGGGTGCATACGACGATATCTTGACACTGTATTCCTTCCCTGAGTACGTCTTTCATGGGTGCATTCGACCATATCGTGACACTGTATTCCTTCCCGGTGTACGTCTTTCACGGGTGCATTCGACCATATCGTGACACTGTATTCCTTCCCTGTCTATTTCTTTCATGGGTGCATTCGAACATATCGTGACACTGTATTCCTTCCCTGTGTACGTCTTTCACGGGTGCATTCGACGATATCGTGACACTGTATTCCTTCCCTGTGTACGTCTTTCGTGGGTGCATTCGACGATATCGTGACACTGTATTCCTTCCTTGTGTACGTCTTTCGTGGGTGCATTCGACGATATCGTGACACTGTATTCCTTCCCTGTGTACGTCTTTCATGGGTGCATTCGACGATATCGTGACACTGTATTCCTTCCCTGTGTACGTCTTTCATGGGTGCATACGACGATATCCTGACACTGTATTCCTTCCCTGTGTACGTCTTTCATGGATGCATTCGACCATATCGTGACACTGTATTCCTTCCCGGTGTACGTCTTTCACGGGTGCATTCGACGATATCGTGACACTGTATTCCTTCCCTGTGTATTTCTTTCATGGGTGCATTCGAACATATCGTGACACTGTATTCCTTCCCTGTGTACGTCTTTCACGGGTGCATTCGACGATATCGTGACACTGTATTCCTTCCCTGTGTACGTCTTTCGTGGGTGCATTCGACCATATCGTGGCACTGTATTCCTTCCCTGTGTACGTCTTTCACGGGTGCATTCGACGATATCGTGACACTGTATTCCTTCCCTGTGTACGTCTTTCATGGGTGCATTCGACGATATCGTGACACTGTATTCCTTCCCTGTGTACGTCTTTCACGGGTGCATTCGACGATATCGTGACACTGTATTCCTTCCCTGTGTACGTCTTTCACGGGTGCATTCGACGATATCGTGACACTGTATTCCTTCCCTGTGTACGTCTTTCACGGGTGCATTCGACGATATCGTGACACTGTATTCCTTCCCTGTGTACGTCTTTCGTGGGTGCATTCGACCATATCGTGACACTGTATTCCTTCCCTGTGTACGTCTTTCATGGGTGCATTCGACAATATCGTGACACTGTATTCCATCCCTGTGTACGTCTTTCATGGGTGCATTCGACCATATCGTGACACTGTATTCCTTCCCTGTGTACGTCTTTCACGGGTGCATTCGACGATTTCGTGACACTGTATTCCTTCCCTGTGTACGTCTTTCATGGGTGCATTCGACGATATCGTGACACTGTATTCCTTCCCTGTGTACGTCTTTCATGGGTGCATTCGACCATATCGTGACACTGTATTCCTGCCCTGTGTACGTCTTTCAAGGGTGCATTCGACGATATCGTGACACTGTATTCCTTCCCTGTGTACGTCTTTCATGGGTGCATTCGACGATATCTTGACACTGTATTCCTTCCCTGTGTACGTCTTTCATGGGTGCATTCGACGATATCGTGACACTGTATTCCTTCCCTGTGTACGTCTTTCGTGGGTGCATTCGACGATATCGTGACACTGTATTCCTTCCCTGTGTACGTCTTTCACGGGTGCATTCGACGATATCGTGACACTGTATTCCTTCCCTGTGTACGTCTTTCGTGGGTGCATTCGACGATATCGTGACATTGTATTCTTTCCCTGTGTACGTCTTTCACGGGTGCATTCGACGATATCGTGACACTGTATTCCTTCCCTGTGTACGTCTTCGTAGGTGCATTCGACCATATCGTGACACTGTATTCCTTCCCTGTGTACGTCTTTCATGGGTGCATTCGACGATATCTTGACACTGTATTCCTTCCCTGTGTACGTCTTTCCCGGGTGCATTCGACGATATCGTGACACTGTATTCCTTCCCTGTGTACGTCTTTCATGGGTGCATACGACGATATCTTGACACTGTATTCCTTCCCTGTGTACGTCTTTCACGGGTGCATTCGACGATATCGTGACACTGTATTCCTTCCCTGTGTACATCTTTCATGGGTGCATTCGACCATATCGTGACACTGTATTCCTTCCAGGTGTACGTCTTTCACGGGTGCATTCGACGATATCGTGACACTGTATTCCTTCCCTGTGTACATCTTTCATGGGTGCATTCGACCATATCGTGACACTGTATTCCTTCCCTGTGTACGTCTTTCACGGGTGCATTCGACGATATCGTGACACTGTATTCCTTCCCTGTGTACGTCTTTCGTGGGTGCATTCGACCATATCGTGACACTGTATTCCTTCCCTGTGTACGTCTTTCACGGGTGCATTCGACGATATCGTGACACTGTATTCCTTCCCTGTGTACGTCTTTCATGGGTGCATTCGACGATATCGTGACACTGTATTCCTTCCCTGTGTACGTCTTTCACGGGTGCATTCGATGATATCGTGACACTGTATTCCTTCCCTGTGTACATCTTTCACGGGTGCATTCGACGATATCGTGACACTGTATTCCTTCCCTGTGTACGTCTTTCGTGGGTGCATTCGACGATATCGTGACACTGTATTCCTTCCCTGTGTACGTCTTTCACGGGTGCATTCGACGATATCGTGACACTGTATTCCTTCCCTGTGTACGTCTTTCATGGGTGCATTCGACCATATCGTGACACTGTATTCCTTCCCTGTGTACGTCTTTCGTGGGTGCATTCGACGATATCGTGACACTGTATTCCTTCCCTGTGTACGTCTTTCATGGGTGCATTCGTCGATATCTTGACACTGTATTCCTTCAATCTGTACGTCTTTCACGGGTGCATTCGACGATATCGTGACACTGTATTCCTTCCCTGTGTACGTCTTTCGTGGGTGCATTCGACCATATCGTGACACTGTATTCCTTCCCTGTGTACGTCTTTCACGGGTGCATTCGACGATATCGTGACACTGTATTCCTTCCCTGTGTACGTCGTTCATGGGTGCATTCGACCATATCGTGACGCTGTATTCCTTCCCTGTGTACGTCTTTCGTGGGTGCATTCGACAATATCGTGACACTGTATTCCTTCCCTGTGTACGTCTTTCATGGGTGCATTCGACGATATCTTGACACTGTATTCCTTCCCTGTGTACGTCTTTCACGGGTGCATTCGACGATATCGTGACACTGTATTCCTTCCCTGTGTACGTCTTTCGTGGGTGCATTCGACCATATCGTGACACTGTATTCCTTCCCTGTGTACGTCTTTCACGGGTGCATTCGACGATATCGTGACACTGTATTCCTTCCCTGTGTATGTCTTTCATGGGTGCATTCGACCATATCGTGACACTGTATTCCTTCCCTGTGTACGTCTTTCACGGGTGCATTCGACGATATCGTGACACTGTATTCCTTCCCTGTGTACGTCTTTCGTGGGTGCATTCGACGATATCGTGACACTGTATTCCTTCCCTGTGTACGTCTTGCACGGGTGCATTCGACGATATCGTGACACTGTATTCCTTCCCTGTGTACGTCTTTCATGGGTGCATTCGACCATATCGTGACACTGTATTCTTCCCTGTGTACGTCTTTCACGGGTGCATTCGACGATATCGTGACACTGTACTCCTTCCCTGTGTACGTCTTTCGTGGGTGCATTCGACGATATCGTGACACTGTATTCCTTCCCTGTGTACGTCTTTCACGGGTGCATTCGACGATATCGTGACACTGTATTCCTTCCCTGTGTACGTCTTTCGTGGGTGCATTCGACGATATCGTGACACTGTATTCCTTCCCTGTGTATGTCTTTCACGGGTGCATTCGACGATATCGTGACACTGTATTCCTTCCCTGTGTACGTCTTCGTGGGTGCATTCGACCATATCGTGACACTGTATTCCTTCCCTGTGTACGTCTTTCATGGGTGCATTCGACGATATCTTGACACTGTATTCCTTCCCTGTGTATGTCTTTCACGGGTGCATTCGACGATATCGTGACACTGTATTCCATCCCTGTGTACGTCTTTCATGGGTGCATACGACGATATCTTGACACTGTATTCCTTCCCTGTGTACGTCTTTCACGGGTGCATTCGACGATATCGTGACACTGTATTCCTTCCCTGTGTACGTCTTTCGTGGGTGCATTCGACGATATCGTGACACTGTATTCTTTCCTTGTGTACGTCTTTCGTGGGTGCATTCGACGATATCGTGACACTGTATTCCTTCCCTGTGTACGTCTTTCATGGGTGCATACGACGATATCTTGACACTGTATTCCTTCCCTGAGTACGTCTTTCATGGGTGCATTCGACCATATCGTGACACTGTATTCCTTCCCGGTGTACGTCTTTCACGGGTGCATTCGACCATATCGTGACACTGTATTCCTTCCCTGTGTATTTCTTTCATGGGTGCATTCGAACATATCGTGACACTGTATTCCTTCCCTGTGTACGTCTTTCGTGGGTGCATTCGACCATATCGTGACACTGTATTCCTACCCTGTGTACGTCTTTCACGGGTGCATTCGACCATATCGTGACACTGTATTCCTTCCCTGTGTACGTCTTTCACGGGTGCAATCGACGATATCGTGACACTGTATTTCTTCCCTGTGTACGTCTTTCGTGGGTGCATTCGACGATATCGTGACACTGTATTCCTTCCCTGTGTACGTCTTTCATGGGTGCATTCGACGATATCGTGACACTGTATTCCTTCCCTGTGTACGTCTTTCGTGGGTGCATTCGACGATATCGTGACACTGTATTCCTTCCCTGTGTACGTCTTTCATGGGTGCATTCGACCATACCGTGACACTGTATTCCTTCCCTGTGTACGTCTTTCACGGGTGCATTTGACGATATCGTGACACTGTATTCCTTCCCTGTGTACGTCTTTCGTGGGTGCATTCGACGATATCGTGACACTGTATTCCTTCCCTGTGTACGTCTTTCATGGGTTCATTCGACCATATCGTGACACTGTATTCCTTCCCTGTGTACGTCTTTCGTGGGTGCATTCGACGATATCGTGACACTGTATTCCTTCCCTGTGTACGTCTTTCGTGGGTGCATTCGACGATATCGTGACACTGTATTCCTTCCCTGTGTACGTCTTTCACGGGTGCATTCGACGATATCGTGACACTGTATTCCTTCCCTGTGTACGTCTTTCATGGGTGCATTCGACGATGTCGTGACACTCTATTCCTTCCCTGTGTACGTCTTTCACGGGTGCAATCGACGATATCTTGACACTGTATTCCTTCCCTGTGTACGTCTTTCATGGGTGCATTCGACGATATCGTGACACTGTATTCCTTCCCTGTGTACGTCTTTCATGGGTGCATTCGACGATATCGTGACACTGTATACCTTCCCTGTGTACGTCTTTCATGGGTGCATTCGACGATATCTTGACACTGTATTCCTTCCCTGTGTACGTCTTTCACGGGTGCATTCGACGATATCGTGACACTGTATTCCTTCCCTGTGTACGTCTTTCGTGGGTGCATTCGACGATATCGTGACGCTGTATTCCTTCCCTGTGTACGTCTTTCACGGGTGCATTCGACCATATCGTGACACTGTATTCCTTCCCTGTGTACGTCTTTCACGGGTGCATTCGACGATATCGTGACACTGTATTCCTTCCCTGTGTACGTCTTTCGTGGGTGCATTCGACCATATCGTGACACTGTATTCCTACCCTGTGTACGTCTTTCACGGGTGCATTCGACCATATCGTGACACTGTATTCCTTCCTTGTGTACGTCTTTCACGGGTGCAATCGACGATATCGTGACACTGTATTTCTTCCCTGTGTACGTCTTTCGTGGGTGCATTCGACGATATCGTGACACTGTATTCCTTCCCTGTGTACGTCTTTCATGGGTGCATTCGACGATATCGTGACACTGTATTCCTTCCCTGTGTACGTCTTTCGTGGGTGCTTTCGACGATATCGTGACACTGTATTCCTTCCCTGTGTACGTCTTTCATGGGTGCATTCGACCATATCGTGACACTGTATTCCTTCCCTGTGTACGTCTTTCACGGGTGCATTCGACGATATCGTGACACTGTATTCCTTCCCTGTGTACGTCTTTCGTGGGTGCATTCGACGATATCGTGACACTGTATTCCTTCCCTGTGTACGTCTTTCATGGGTTCATTCGACCATATCGTGACACTGTATTCCTTCCCTGTGTACGTCTTTCGTGGGTGCATTCGACGATATCGTGACACTGTATTCCTTCCCTGTGTACGTCTTTCATGGGTGCATTCGACGATATCGTGACACTGTATTCCTTCCCTGTGTACGTCTTTCACGGGTGCATTCGACGATATCGTGACACTGTATTCCTTCCCTGTGTACGTCTTTCATGAGTGCATTCGACGATGTCGTGACACTCTATTCCTTCCCTGTGTACGTCTTTCACGGGTGCATTCGACGATATCGTGACACTGTATTCCTTCCCTGTGTACGTCTTTCATGGGTGCATTCGACGATATCGTGACACTGTATTCCTTCCCTGTGTACGTCTTTCATGGGTGCATTCGACGATATCGTGACACTGTATTCCTTCCCTGTGTACGTCTTTCACGGGTGCATTCGACGATATCGTGACACTGTATTCCTTCCCTGTGTACGTCTTTCGTGGGTGCATTCGACGATATCGTGACACTGTATTCCTTCCCTGTGTACGTCTTTCACAGGTGCATTCGACGATATCGTGACACTGTATTCCTTCCCTGTGTACGTCTTTCGTGGGTGCATTCGACGATATCGTGACACTGTATTCCTTCCCTGTGTACGTCTTTCGTGGGTGCATTCGACGATATCATGACACTGTATTCCTTCCCTGTGTACGTCTTTCGTGGGTGCATTCGACGGTGTCGTGACACTGTATTCCTTCCCTGTGTACGTCTTTCACGGGTGCATTCGACGATATCGTGACACTGTATTCCTTCCCTGTGTACGTCTTTCGTGGGTGCATTCGACGATATCGTGACACTGTATTCCTTCCCTGTGTACGTCTTTCGTGGGTGCATTCGACCATATCGTGGCACTGTATTCCTTCCCTGTGTACGTCTTTCACGGGTGCATTCGACGATATCGTGACACTGTATTCCTTCCCTGTGTACGTCTTTCGTGGGTGCATTCGACGATATCGTGACACTGTATTCCTTCCCTGTGTACGTCTTTCGTGGGTGCATTCGACGATATCGTGACACTGTATTCCTTCCCTGTGTACGTCTTTCACGGGTGCATTCGACGATATCGTGACACTGTATTCCTTCCCTGTGTACGTCTTTCGTGGGTGCATTCGACGATATCGTGACACTGTATTCCTTCCCTGTGTACGTCTTTCGTGGGTGCATTCGACGATATCGTGACACTGTATTCCTTCCCTGTGTACGTCTTTCATGGGTGCATTCGACGATATCGTGACACTGTATTCCTTCCCTGTGTAAGTCTTTCGTGGGTGCATTCGACGATATCGTGACACTGTATTCCTTCCCTGTGTACGTCTTTCACGGGTGCATTCGACGATATCGTGACACTGTATTCCTTCCCTGTGTACGTCTTTCGTGGGTGCATTCGACGATATCGTGACACTGTATTCCTTCCCTGTGTACGTCTTTCGTAGGTGCATTCGACGATATCGTGACACTGTATTCCTTCCCTGTGTACGTCTTTCATGGGTGCATTCGATCATTACTTCATTCAAGGGATGGCAATGAGCGACCGCATCGTACAGCGCAGGTGGAGCAGCTCTTGGAACGAGAGGATATTCGGCGAATGCGCTGGCCTATCCATTTCCTTGACATAAATCCCATTTAGCACGTGTAGAATGCAATCAGATTACCTACACCACGGTGACTTCGTTATTCCGCTCCCTCGACAGCGTCATGACTCTGGTCCGTCTCCTGTGCTGTGTTATGCGATAACTGCTCGGTGCATCCCGACAGTACATCCGATTTCAGCAGGTAGTCCGTGATGTAACTTGGCCTGGCCAGCCCAGACTGATGTGCTTTTGCGGCCTTTTGCATTAGATGAGGAGCGTGTCTCACTTTAGCTCAGTCGTGTTGCAACGTAACCTTCCAGTACTGGTGGTGGTAAAAGTCTACCTAAGTAGGTAGGTTACCGTCGCTTTGACCTGTCCTACCGCTCCTGCAAGCTACCGTCTGTAGTAAATGGTTTCTAAAATTCGTGTAGTCCACGAAATTACTGGCCCCTGCGAGTTATTGCTGGGTATTAATAATTTCTAGCGGAAGGTTTTAACGAACCGGTAGAAATTTGAACGCAACGGATAACGCAGTTTTTTGAACCACTACAGAAGGCACCTATACAGGGCAGTATATAGCTTTCATTTGCTTTCATGACCCAGAATTCGACTGTGGTACTGACTGCCATCTATTCTTTATGATGGAAGGAGTAAATAATCAGTCGAGGGTAGAGATTAATTGGTATTTATTCAGTACCGATTGTATATCCACAACTAGTCGTGTTTCTCTTGCAATGTACATCATCAAAACCGGTCCCTAGTTAACATGGTTCAGTTTTGCCACGTAATTATGGAATGGGACAGAGGAGCGTAGACCTGGTTTCAATGTAATATTATACAACCGCACAATTATACCTAAACCCTCGGTTATTACATTCAGTTGCTATAGATTACTCAGAACAAGTTCCCCAAAGACACTACAAGCAAAACTAGGTCAGGGTGGAAGAGTATTTCGCAAATCTTTATCAAATCAGTGAACATTAAAATCCGATGCTTTTCTTAGTGCCGCGAGTATTTTACTTAACGCACAACATCGTCAACAAATCAAATCGTTATGGGGGTGCACAAGAAACATCACTTCAACGTTGTTCAACCCACATGGCCAAGTTTCAGTATCCAACAGAAACACAGAAAAATATGGATACACACGATTATTCCTTCCCTATTTTACACTCGCTCACTATCGTATGATTATTCATCGTGTACAATATATTTTCAGATCGAAACTACAATTTATCAATGCTGCGGTTACTCTAACCGACCACGTGACGAGAAAGCAAGTTCACAAAGAAAACACGTGGAAAATAAATAAAAATCCCCAAAATATTACTGTAAATGGAAGAGCAGATTAAAATACATTGCATGAGTGAATTTCCGTTAAGCACAGAGCAATAACGTGACTGTGAGCTTAAGGCACATGGTGCGTTGCCTGAACAAGGCACTAACGCAAGGTCTAGTGAAATTCGAGTATATTAATAAAATCAATTCCCTTATGGGGTTCAGTGGTAATTTCGCACCTGATTTCAACATCTGGACTTCATTACAGAGCAGATTTCAGACAATCTAATACCTATGTTAACATTACCAAAACGAGAGCTGCGTCTCCATGTTTGTCCAGCACCACGACCCAGGAGCAAGTGCTCTTCCAACCGAATTAGCCTAACCGTTCCGCTTACAAACATGGTGGGGGTGGCGGGCCAACCTGATAGAGCCAATACGCGCTTCTACGTGTCATCTTTACCCTGACCTGAAAACTTGGTCACTGCTAAACTTGTTGACGCTTGGGGGGTTGGTACTACCCTACCCCAGAACGACCATTCATGCAGTGTTACAATCTGTGCCCAAAGCCTTCTGCTAGTTCACACACTCACTCACTCATACCGTCCAGGCCGCACAAAGGGAAGAAAAATGGGAAACGTGGCACGCAACAGAAAAAATTCAGTAAATAGCACTGTTTAGTCCATTCTCTCCTTTTGGACACCAGTTGAGGTATTGCCTGCAAGAGAAGAAACTCTTGCTAATAATTTCTGCCTGCTAGCAATTTAATAAAACATTGGAACGGTACAACAAGTTCCGTTTCAGTGTACAGTAAATTATTTGCTGCCAGTTCAAGTATGATGAGAGTTATGTGAGGCGTGCAATGGAATATGTGTAACATAATGGAAGTCCGTTATTAATCACTGCTGTTCAGTGAGTGCTGCTGTCGATCTTGTTTCCCGACGGGAGCTTCGACAGTGAGCTACGCCGGGAGAGCTACAGAGTATTTGTGGAGGGAGCGAGTGGTGTAAGCGAAAAGGTGTTCAGGCCTAAAAGTCCGCAGCTCGTGGTCGTGCGGTAGCGTTCTCGCTTCCCACTCCCGGGTTCCCGGGTTCGATTCCCGGCGGGGTCAGGGATTTTCTCTGCCTCGTGATGACTGGGTGTTGTGTGCTGTCCTTAGGTTAGTTAGCTTTAAGTAGTTCTAAGTTCTAGGGGACTGATGACCATAGATGTTAAGTCCCATAGTGCTCAGAGCCATTTGAACCATTTCAGGCCTAAAAGTTTTCTGGGCATCGTACAGCGTCATAAAGTAAAAAGAAAAAAAAACTATGAAAACAACTTTTGGGCCAAGGTTACAATGGCCTTATTCTAGGCCTGCTGATGTGCTCCAGCTGTGGGGAATAACTTAGGTTTTGTCATTGCCGCTAGTTGAGTATGACGTTACGTTATAATTCTGAAAGGTCGTAGTTGTGATTGATCACTTGAGGAGGATGGAAAGGGGAACTTTGTTATAATAGGTTGCTACGGCGGACGGAGTGGGGATCCGCTGTTGTCCACTGCTTCTTGTACAGGTGTTAACTGGTGCTGAGGATGCTCGGTAGTTAGCTCGACCCCGCACGCTGCAGGCTCAAGAAAACGATCGCCGAAGGATTGATGCGACCCACCGGCCTGTTGTCTACCAGCCTGGTGACCTCGTCTGGTTCTTCACTCCTGTTCGGAAAGTTGGTCTCTCTGTGAAGCTCCTCAGGCGCTATTTTGGACCTTATAAAGTTTGTAAGACAGTTGTCTGATGTTACTTATGAAGTTGAAGATTTCGACCCCGACACGAGACGACGAAAGATCAGAGATACGGTCCACGTCCTTCAAATGAAGCCCTATAAGAATTCTGCAACCCAGGGTAAATTCGAGGCTCCAGCGACAGGCAACATCGGTACGATGATCGTAGCGGAAAGGGAAGTTCTAAGAAGATCACCGCCAGGGGGAACATCAGTCATCGGGAGTCGGAGTATGCAGGACCGATGACTCGTTCCGGGACTAGGACGACGTAACACGGAGACGCTGTTCTCTCAAGGAGGGAGCAATGCCCCAGCAGAAGCCGAGAGCGCAATCGCCTTAGTACAGTGTGCCGCCGGCAGTGCTGCGAGGCGGTCACGCGCCAGAGCGCTGCGGGCGAGGCGCGCTCCGTGTGTTTGTGTTTACCTCGGCCGCTGTAAGTGCCGTTTTCCTTCTAGACCACCATGGCGCACAACTATCGGAAGAAGACATTACGTTTCAACTGTTGTTCCGACTTCGCCCGACCCAAGGCCCTGGAGGCAGAACGATTTATTCGCGATGAAAATACCACCAACGGATCTAATTGGTAACCACTTGTCTGTCCACAGTTAGCAGTACTGTCTACGTCAAAATGATGAACGATGCGGCGTGCGACAAGGTGCTGCAAGAGGCAAAACGTGGACTGCGCTTCTGTCATTCCGACGGCAACGTCGGACCCGTTACCGTCGATCACGCAGGTCTCGGCACACGGACGATAAGGATCTTCGAACTGCCGTTCGAACTACCTGCAGACGTCGTCACCGAGGCGCTCCGTCCCTATGGCAACGTTCTGGAACATGTTGCCGAACGATGGGTCCAATTTCAGACCTATCCAGTTTTAAACGGTGTTAGACAGGTCCGCATCGAGCTGCAGAAACACGTGCCTTCCTATCTACGCAACGGAGGCTGCCATGCCATTATAATGTACGACGGCCAACCTCGGACCTGTTCCGGTTGCGGGAAAGAAGGTCATCTACGGTCTGAATGCATTCAACGACGTGTCGCGCAGCTCCCGTTGTCGGAAGCGTCCGTCACACCCACGATGACCGCCCTACCGGTCACTTGCGCAGCGGCTCTTGCCACGTCTACAGTTTCGTCCAGTCCGTCGCCCGGTCCTTCCGATCGGCACGTCCCTCCGTCCCAGTCACCTATGGACGGTGCAGACGTCCCACCTGACAACCTTGCCGCCGAACAGGCTCCCGCACCGGACGCTGAGGAGACCAGTACTTCTTCACAACACCTGTTTGACACTTTCATTGTACCCACCGTCGCCTTCGAACCAGGTCGACGCTCCTCCTTGCCGTCGTCCGACACTGAGGAACACGTGCGCAAACAACGCTCGCCACGTCGGCGCAAACGCCGCCGCCGTTCACCCTCGGGCTCTCAACGCGTCGCCACCCGCAACGACGAAGACGACACCCAACCAGCCGACATTTCCACGCAGAGGTCGGCTGACAACTTTCACGATGAACAAGACGTTTCGCAGGACGGGACCACCATGGAGGTCGCCACGCGCAATGTAATGATCGGTGAGCAGGTTGAGACGCCTGTCTCCCCGCCGACAACTCCAGATCTCTCTCACCACGACGCAATTCCCATGGACATTGAACAGACCCACGGCGCAGGAGCATGGGCCGACGACATTAAGGAAGATACACCGCCGACAACTCCAGATCTCTCTCACCACGACGCAATCCCCATGGACATGGACAGACCCACGGCGCAGGAGCATGGGCCGACGACATTAAGGAAAATACGCCCCCTCCTCCGGATGAATTGCCTCCGCCGGACGAGGCTGCCTGTTACCATCAAAAGCGAGGCACTGCAGCTAATCGGACGGGACTTCCTGTTGGTGCCCTCATACTCCCCTTGGTGATGGAAGATGCGCGTCCACCACTATTGAAACAAACGTACCGGTTCGCCACAATGAACATCAACATGATCGGTACTGCAGCCAAGCTGCAACTCCTATGTGACACGCTTCGGGCCTCTGACGGCGATGTCGCCCTTCTTCAGGAAGTACGCGTTGCCACACCACCACCAGTATACGCCTACGACTCATACACGTCCACATGTGATCAATCAGGGCGTGGAGTGGCTTTCTACATACGCAAAGGAATCCCACTCAAGGACACGACAATCCTTCCCTGTGGAGGGGGCATGCCTGTTACCATCTTCGACACGCGCGTCATCTATATCTACGTTCCGTCTGGCTCCACGAACCGTCGGCAGCGGTCCACTTTCTTCGGACATGACGTGGCGCCCCTGTTTTCTGGACGCTATAATCGCCTTATCATGGGAGACGATTTCAACTGCGTCCTCCATCCGCAGGACCAAATGCCTGGTTATTCGCCATGCCCGGCGTGGCTCACCTTAATCGAAGATTTTCATCTAGTGGACGTTTGGGAGAAAATTCATGGCAATACCCCCGGTTTTACCCATTATACAGCACATTCTGCGAGCAGACTGGACCGGTTTTATGTTTCTGCCCACCTTGGTAATGAAGTCGCCGAAGTTGAACTATCCCCATAGTGCTCAGAGCCAAGATGAACGATGGCTCCTTGCATTTTCGGACCACTGCGCCGTCATTTGCTCCCTAGCTCTGCCACCTCAGTCAGTGTGGCGCAGCAGAGGTTACTGGAAGCTTAATACCTCCCTCCTTAATGATCCACACTGCCGACAATGTATTGCCACTACATGGGCGTCTTGCGAAAGACGCCTCCCGCAGTACACATCCACGTTCCATTGGTGGCTCAAATGTGCCAAACCTGCGTTCAGAAAGGCCTTCATACAACGTGGCAAGGAAGCAGCAGCATAGCATCGAGACACCACAAATTTTCAGTACGCCGTCCTCCGTGAGCTCGATGCTCTCCCTCCATCACCTGACACCCATAGGGAACGACAGCGTACTAAAGCTCGTCTCCTCTCTCTTCAACGTGCACGACTGCATGGTGTCGTGGTGCGTTCCCGACGACAAGACCTCCTCCGCGACGAAACCCCATCCACAATCCATGCCGCATCCGACCATAGTCGTCGACGTCGAACTTTCGTCCCCAACATCACGACCTCCGACGGTGTTCACCACACAACACAGGCGGTAGTGGTGTCTGCCTTTGCTGAACATTATCGCCAATTTTATGATGATGAACCGATGGCAACGCCAATTCCTGATGATCTCTGTCCTTCCCCTGATCGGACCCTCACCGTAACGGAGTCAACGTCCATGACGTCTACAATCACCGCAGAAGAGGTGGTAGATGGGATCAACAAAGGGGTCAAGAACAAATCACCAGGACCAGATGGTCTCCCAGTGGAGTTTTACCGGCCGTTCACCACGTTAATGCTTCCTCGCTGGACGGAAATGATTCATGAACTCTTCGCTCCGTCCTTCCCATCTGAATTCGTCACTGACATTCTTCTACCTGTGCCTAAGCCGAAGGGAGGGTCTCATGTCTCTACATATCGCCCCCTTACACTACTGAATACAGACTATAAAATCTATGCACGCCTCTTAGCAGCGCGCATGAGCACCGTCTTACCTACGGTCCTTTCACCGGAGCAGACTGCACGTGGTTGTGAGGCCACCTTACAAACAGCCCTAGGAGAATGTGTGACCTCATCGCACTGGCGTCGGTTTATCGCCTTCGTGCAGCACTGGTATCCATCGATTTCACGAGTGCCTTTGATCGCGTTCGCCACCCATTCCTTCTCATGGTGACAACACGTATGGGGTTCCCATGACTTTTTGTCGATGCCATTCGCCGGTTACTATGTGGTGTCACCGCCAGACACCACACTTGCTAGGTGGTAGCCTTTAAATCGGCCGCGGTCAATTAGTATACGCCGGACCCGCGTGTCGCCACTGTCAGTGATAGCAGACCGAGCGCCACCTCATGGCAGGTCTAGAGAGACTTACTAGCATTCGCCTCAGTTGTATAGACGACTTTGCCAGAAGGGGATCACTGACAAATACGCTCTCATTTGCCGAGACGATAGTTAGCATAGCCTTCAGCTACATTTGCTACGACCTAGCAAGGCGCCGTATTCAATTGATATTGAGATTCTATTAATGTATCATCAAGAGCGATGTTCTACAAATGTGGATTAAAGTTAAGTATTATATCAACTACTTACTTTATTTGCTACTATTAATTCCAGACCTCGCGCCAGCCTGCGTGAGCTTATAAGCGCGTGCCTTTCAGCTTCCTCTCATTGTGTCTAGGCTGTCTTGTCTAGACACAACATACTACTTCCCGCGGTCGCGATGGTACAAGTCAATGGGAGGCTTGTAGGACCGATTCCTATACGCCGCTCTGTGCGCCAAAGATGCCCTATGTCTACTTTACTATATGCCATTGCACTTGAGCCCCTCATCACTGGTCTTACCTCTAGACTGCAGGGTCTCACTTTGCGTGACCACACCTTTCACTGCAGGGCTTATGCGGACGACCTCCTCTTTCTCACCTGCTCTTCCACCGAACCCAATGACGCCATCCAATGGATCCACCAGTATGGACGTCTTTCTGGTAACATTCTTAATGCCCATAAATCGACTATGATGCATATTGGGCGCGGCCTCCCGGCTATGGTGCCGACCCCAATCCCAGTCAGTACCCCCCTTCGTTACTTGGGTATCGAATCTACGAGCTCCACACACCGCACAGTGGCCCTCGCTTACCGGCGTCTTTTGCAGTCTACTCGGCACCATGTCCGCGGTCAAGTGCACGGTAATTTAAACCAACTCCAACGTGTGTCCTATGTCAACATGTATGTCGCCCCTAAACTGGTACACGTCGCCCAGATCCTCCCAATCCCGTTACTCCTTGGCTGCCGCATCCAATCAGCCTTTGGATATTTCGTGTCAGCAGGGGCGCTTTTCAAAGTCCGCTACAACACTCTAACACTGCCTCCTGCAAAAGGTGGCCTGGGACTCGTCAATGTGCGGGCACGATCTTCTGCACTCTTTGTCCATACTATGTTGCGGCACTGGCGGGGGCCGGTCGCTACCTTAACGCGCAGTCTCTTAGATATCCTCCGACCAGCTTCTCTCGATCCACCGTTCAATGTGGCACCCATTTCTCCATTATTGTACCACGTCGCCAATTGTTTCATAGAACTCAGCTACGTTCGGGCCGATCTTCCAGTCACCCGTCCTCCCCGTACAAAAGATTATTATCGTTTGTCTATGCTGTCCAACCCTTGCGACCCCATGGTGCTACAGCGTCCTGACATTAATTGGCGAACAGTTTGGGGGTGTGTACATGCACCCTTTTTACCGTCGTCTGTGTCTGCACTCGTATTTTTTAGTCTGTGGCAAATTCCCGACTAATAGTCGACTTTATCGCATAGGACTGGCCACCTCTCCACTCTGCCCTGACTGTCAGCTCGAAGACACCGACGGGCAATGTCTCACGTGCCCCCTGAAACGATACGTATGGCTCGTCATCCAACGAATCGTGGGTTTTTGCCTCCGTGCCCCGCCAACGACGGTAACCCCGGATTTCCTGTTGTTGCCCCAGACATTTCACTACCCTCTTGCTAAGCACCATACCCTAATCTGGTTTCGAGGACAGGCTTTAGAATACCTCTTTCAGAGTGGTCCGCATGCAGTCCTTGACTTCTGGTACAAAGCTGTGACCGCGCATAGCACCTTCACCCGAAAACCATCTTACCGACCAACTTTTGCCGGTTATCTCCGCAGCGTCTTCCTTGACCCCCCTCAAAGTTGGGGTGTGCCATGCTTACCGGTCACATGATGCAACACCCTTATCCACGTTCTCATGCACCGACAAAAAAAAAAATAAATAAATAAATAAAATAAAATAAAATAAAAAAATAAAAAAAGGAAGAAGACAGAATGTTATATTTTGTTGTATTTAATGTTTTTCTAATATTTTTTGTTTAATTAGCAGTCATTTGTATATGTTTAAATGGTACCTTGAAGAACTCTTGCATAGTGTCTATATATGTACTTTTAGTTTGTTCAATAAAGATTATTCAAAAAAAAGGAAGAAGACAGAATATGTTATGTTTTGTTGTATTTAATGTTATTCTAATAATTTGTTTACCTAACACTCATTTGTATATGTTTAACTGGTACCTTGAAGAACTGTTGCTTTGTGTATATATATGTACTCTCAGTTTGTTCAATAAAAAAAAAGGGGTTAGCGTTCAAACCTCGTAATCGCCGGGTCGCTGGATCGAGTCCCGCTCCCCAGAATTTTTTTTTATTTCTAACAGTCATTTTCTTTACTGTTTATATTTCAATTGATGTAATGGGAAAAATACGTGTAAAAAAAAGTATAGTGATTATAATACGGGATTGTTGTATGGAGGGTCGTGAGTTCAAAACTCCTCTGAACTGAAACATTTTAATTTCTATAGTCGGTTCGAGTACATTTTAGAAGTATCCATAAGTGGCAAGAATCATTGTATTGGAATGTTCTGTAGCTGTATATATACCGTATGTGTTCTGGCCGGAGGCAGTCCGCTCCGCGTTCTTGTATGAGCAAGTGCTGAATAAACCTTCGTTAAGTGACGTTAGTGATCGTCATTCATCTACGTACAGCCTCCCTCTACGTGACATTATTTATAAGAGAATCATAAAACTACTTCACAAAAGTAATCCAGTGCCCAAGAAAGTGTTTTGTAAAAGATTTTGTGAAATAAATTGTGAGAAATGAGAAATGTTACATTATGAAGCATCAGTTAACCATTTGTGAAACGCTATGGATATATTCACCACATAATGGATGGAAAATTATTAAAATTTCATTCCATTAGGAATCTACGCGCATCGTGAACATCAGTTTGAGGGGTAACCCCAAGGAACACGGTTAAACTGTTGCATTCCTTGTGGCATGGAAGCAAACTGCCTCCTCACGTCACTTTGACGAATTTCTCGGTTATAAAAGAGTAGGTATTACCGTCGCATTCCAGACGTGCTCGACGGGTGAGAAATCAATGGACTGTGAAGGACAATCAAGGATCTGTACATTCCCAAGCAACTTGTGCTGCGAACTGCGAAGTGAGACCTTCTATTATCCTGCTAGAATGTGTTACTGGGTACCCTGGTCATCAAGGATAAGGCAACAGGGTTTATAATTCTTGCCACATATTGCAAGCACTCAACCCTTGTTTTACTGTTACCATACTAGACCTGTTGTCATAGCCAGTAGCTCCCTGCATTATGGTTCCAGGGCATGCAAAGAATCGCTGATTCCCACGATTTTCCACCAGGTTGTCTATAGACACGTTCACGTCAACCTGCCCACCACGAACAGAATCAAGCGTCGTCGCCGAAGGCCATAGAACGCGGCTCAGTGTTCCAGCTGACTCTGGCTCTGCACTGTGCGAAGCTCTGTTGTCTGTGGTACGGTATCAGCGGTGAACCGTGTGAGACTACTCGGGATTCTAACGCAGCTTCCAGTAATCTGTTCCGGATGTCTCGTGGTGACACACCGCCTATGACCTACGTCCGATTTCAGCTGTTGTCATTCGTGTGTCCGTCAAAGCCAGCAGAACGTAACTGCGATCTTCTCGTGGTGAAGTCCTTCTAGAAGCACCCGTGCCTCCGTGTCACGCCATCCTACTGTCCCGAGGACACTTCGTCAACGCACCTTCTGCAGTCATCGCACTAGAGCACTACGGGCAAATGTCTGTGGGAGCCGGCCGAAGTGGCCGTGCGGTTAAAGGCGCTGCAGTCTGGAACCGCAAGACCGCTACGGTCGCAGGTTCGAATCCTGCCTCGGGCATGTATGTTTGTGATGTCCTTAGGTTAGTTAGGTTTAACTAGTTCTAAGTTCTAGGGGACTAATGACCTCAGCAGTTGAGTCCCATAGTGCTCAGAGCCATTTGAACCATTTGTCTGTGGGATCTGTAAGTGTTATGCTAGGATTTCTTTCATGCCAATGATTGGACTTTTTTCAGGGTCCGGAAGATGGTGGTAAGCTGAACGTTTACATCCTCAGGGCATGCTGTGTTGCGATCTCTACCTGAGACGTCCCAGTACCGTTAGTGATACCTGACAGCAAAAATGGTTCTAATGGCTCTGAGCACTATGGGACTTAACATCTGAGGTCATCAGTCCCTTAGAACTTAGATCTACTTAAACCTAACTAACCTAAGGACATCACACACATCCATGTCCGAGGCAGGATTCGAACCTGCGACCGTGACGGTAGCGCGGTCCCAGACTGAAGCGCCTAGAACCGCTCGGCCATTCCGGCCGGCACCTGATAGCAATCATGTACTCACACGACTCTCCATTTTTAAGGATAGCTTCTCTCTGTACTGGAAATAGTAAGATTAAACTCCCATAATAATGAAATTTCAACAAACATGTCCCATTGTCATGTTAACACTGAGTATCAGTTTGTTACCTCTATTCAAGAAGTCCATGGTTTAACACTTTCCATTCCCGTCTATGTATATTTGACGACGATCTTGTACAGTATGATGTAAGTGTACATTTTTTTCATTCTATCTTTGCTCGAAGCTATCGACAAATCCTCAGTAGATTCCTCATTAAACTGGAGGTTCTGTACATTGTCTTTCCCAGTATCTGAAAATCTTTTGATGTTAAGTACAAATATTACGTAACTCCCCTTTTGGCTTACATCTGTATACTCTTCATTTTACAGTGTACTGAAGTTACTGCTTAGTTAACTAATAATCTCCCTATTCTGAAGTATTCCTCCTGTTTTACGATTCTGTTTCTTTCTAGCATTCTATCTAGCTGTTCTCCGAATGTTACTAGTCTTTGATCACTTGGCATTCCAAAGTGTTGTAGAACTGTCAAATGCTGCATGTTTTTGTTTATTGTTCCATAAAAAGTAATCTGTTTCAGTTCTACACTGTCCTACTACGATATATTTTCTGTTTAGTATCTTATGAAAAATTTATTACAGCGAAATGCGTCTTTTACTAACGATCCCTGTCATTTCTTGTACTCTGTTCGAAGTTTCCCGACGAAGAATCGCTCTTTAGTTTTTGTGAGAAATTACGTTAAAAATATTAATCATACAGCACAATACTGACTACACAGTTCTAGCATAAGACATCCAAATACTGGTTTCTGTATCTCGACCATGCCGGCCGCGGTGGTCTAGTGGTTCTAGGCGCTCAGTCCGGAACCGCGCGACTGCTACGGTCGCAGGTTCGAATCCTGCCTCGGGTATGGATGTGTGTGATGTCCTTAGGTTAGTTAGGTTTAAGTAGTTCTAAGTTCTAGGGGACTGATGACCACAGATGTTAAGTCCCATAGTGTTCAGAGCCATTTGAACCATTTTGTATCTCGACTCGTTTATCAATTAATTCGTTTCCATATCTCGGGCAGTTTATGCATTGATGTTCGAGCTGCAAAAGGTGAGTATCGAGAACCGAGGCTCTATTACTTATTGCACCGGAGTGAGAATTCCCGGGAGCCCTCTGTCCAATGCTGACGAATGCACCACAAACCTATTAGAACCAGTTAAGTAACAATCTGTATGGAGCGCATTATGGGGAATATACATGTGTTACATGTACAGGCTGTTAACTAACTTGCCCTCAAGACTGTGTCAAAGTCTGAAATCCACTCCACCAAATGTATTACAGATGATATATCGACTGATTGAATGAGAATTCAGGAAAAACTTGAAGACTATGATTGGAAGGACAGGAAGAGAAATATACGGTATTGTAAAAATTAACTGAAATTTTTTGGAAAATTAAATAAGGCGCTCCGAAATGTCAGAAAAGGAAAATTCACAATCTGTGCATCTTAGCAGTTCTGACCCACGGTTGCGAGACAAAGACCTTTAATGCGTACCGCATTCAAAAATTGAGGGTTGTTCAGAGAGCAATGAAGATATGCATTTTGGTAATTACTTGCAGAGACGGTAAAACAAATACATCGGAGAACAGAATCCAGTGAAAGCTATAACTATGGTAGAAATCAAAACGAAATGGAGATCAGTGGGACATGCAGCCAGATAAATGAATGTTGTATCTACAATTCAGACAGATGCATTCCTCTACCGGAATAATAGCTGAGTACTCCCTCCTCTCTTTGCCCAATTTACTCCTTCAAAAGTTCTGCAACTGTGTAGGTCAGCCAATGATAAAACGTGGAACATGATGGTAAGATGTCAGCTGCAGTCTTCATCACAAACAACGTCGTGCGACCAAGTGCGCCCAGAGATGGAAGTAGGTTGGGAAATTTCCTAGATGGCATCCGACATCTTTATGATTGTCTCTGTAAAATAATTAGATAAGCATTTCGAAAATGCTGAAATTATTGTTGACATCAATGTATTGTGAAGGAGCGCCAGCTGTTAGTATTTAATGTATAATCTGAATTGAAGAACTCCAAACAAAGAGAAAACAGCATATCTTCCTTAAGACAGATATCATTTCAGACTTAAAAGTAACTTCAGGCGTGCCCCAAGTGAATATTGCAAGACGATTACTTTTCACAAAACATGCAAACGAGTGGATGACGTCGAAGGTTCATCGAGGCTCTTCACAGATGACCCTGTTATGCAGGGCGATTCCGTCATCACGCTACTAATTTTCAGGGATGATGGAGAAGTGTAAACGTACCAGTTTGAGATAAGGGTCCTCGGATCAGAAACGACCGAGTCGAACTATACAAGCGAAAATGTTTCTTATACCTCTGATACTGCAAAACACGTACGGGCAGTAGTGCTGTTGTTAAGAGTGTAGGGTAGGCTACTTTCAGTGGTGGTAGTATGGACCAAAACAATAAAAAATTGCCCAGTAAACAAGAGCTGTACAGTGCATACCTTAGGTACTGTGGGTACTTGTTCAGTGGAAGAGAGGTGTTCTTACAGTATTGTAGATGAATAAGTGCCAATAGCTGTTAAGATATGCATTTTAAAATTCACATTTACTAGACATTTTTTCTTGTTTTGGGCGATCTACAACCTTTAAAAGTTGCCTACCCTACAATCTTAGGAATCACCAGCCCTTGTATTCCATCGTCAGAGGTATCAGGACGATTTTCGTTTATGATTTTCGACTGGGGCGTTTCTAGGCCAGGAGCCCTATTCTCTATCTTTCCGCCATTTTGCCGATCGGTTCGGTACTCTAGCACACCAAACGGTCTTGTTTTCGAAGGAGAGTCCCAACATTATTCTGTAAGCATTTCGGAAGCGATGCCGAACGGTTCTAGCGAGCCAAAACGCTGTTGTCAGTTCTCCTCGCCTCAAATAGTCAAAAGCAATCTGCCTCAGATCCGCGCATGCGCACTGTAGCGCCACAGCGGCACGAACCCGAAGTGGCTGGCAGCCGACACAGGCACTCTATTCTTCGCAGTACCGAAAAGTGTGGTTAGAGTACGTAATACTGTTCAAATTTCGCTGACCACGTGCTTCCACGAATGCATGATAACGATAGAGTATTCACTGTGTTCTGGAAACTGTCATAAATGTCACTTAATGTCATTTTATTCTCATTCACATCGATCTGTTGTTTTGGATTTTATGTTTCGGAATATGAGTTAGGAATGGAGTGTACTACCACATTGTACAAATACATGCATCGAAACACCAGAAAAATTCGTCACTTTTTCTGTTTTCCGTCGTTCCTTAGTTGCTTCAAAATTCATGGAGGTATATTTCGTCTAAGCAGCTGCCATTCGCGTTTCGCTTCTTTTATTCCTGAAGATGCTTCACAAATAAAAGAAGCAAAACGCACATGGGTCTAAACAAACTGTCTTCAGTTAGTTGCATAGACGGAACACATCTCCACGAACCCGAAAAATTGTCTAAGAGAGTGTCAAAGAATAAGAACATGCATAAAATGTGTTTGTAACTCGCTCCTAGAGATTCAGATGATGAAGAAGCCTACTTCCCTATGTGATACATCAACGATTTGGTTCATAAAAACAAAATTTTAAAAAAAAAACGTCTTTTCGAGAGCGTTTGGTGAGTGCAGCTATAGAAGTTCGGTGTAGTTTATAACATGTATCTGATGAATCAAAATTTTTCATTTATGATGGTATAGCTAAAAATATTGTGGCAGGAATCTTTCATCTCTGTCTACTATTGTTAAGGATTCGATCGCAGATAAATACTTGTAACAAGCTAAAGCCGGCTGAAGTGGCCGTGCGGTTAAAGGCGCTGCAGTCTGGAACCGCAAGACCGCTACGGTCGCAGGTTCGAATCCTGCCTCGGGCATGGATGTTTGTGATGTCCTTAGGTTAGTTAGGTTTAACTAGTTCTAAGTTCTAGGGGACTAATGACCTCAGCAGTTGAGTCCCATAGTGCTCAGAGCCATTTTTTGAACAAGCTAAAGTATAAAGACGACTACTGCTAGTTTCATTCGCAGTAATTTAAGTTGCGCTCATATACTCCTGTCTGATCACACACTCGGAAATTGCTACGTATTCAGAAAGAAGTGGTGAATTATTTATCAAAAGAAAAAGTATAAATTTCACTGTCAGTTGATTCACACACAGCAATTTCGTCATTAATTTCACAAACATATGGAAGTCACGAAATCTACGATACTCATTACTGAGAAAGCGCCCTCTTACGTGTAAAGGACAACAAATATATCAGAAAAATGCTGGACGTTGACGATTAACCAAGTCTCAGAATGTGTTACAAACACGAAGGGGGGAAAATATTAGTACCCATCCTTTTTTTACCTTATTTTTGTTCTATAATATACTGTTCGCTGAATTTGTTCGTGCCGGACGTCCGATGACACTCGTTCAGGTTGTTCGTCGATCCGTTTAGTCAGTTTTTTTATTACAGAGGGTAACTAAACCCTCTGACCTAACACGCTGAGCTACCACGCTGGCTGCTCAAAACTGCTTTGCATTGTTACTTAAAAGTATTAATCGCGTTTCGATAGTTAATAAGTAAACCATTTGCGGAAAAAAGTACGCGAAGTCGCTAGTAATTTCAGCTAACACTCATGTGATATACGTAAGCAGACCCTACATTTCGAAATTTAATGATTTTTTAAACTCTTAATTACGTAAAAATAAAAGGTATTTTGTGAGAATATTGACCGAAACTGTTTTTTATGTTAAAATCATTCACAGTAACAGCAATACAAACCATATATCTAACAAAGGAAAATAGTCTATTATGAACTCAATTTCCACCCAGATGCGCCCTGGTGATTCTTCGGTAACACAATCACTATATCCGAAGCTAAAACCGCTCAATATGTTTAAAATAACAAATTCTAGGTGTTAATAAAACTCACCTAACTGAACGAGAGGGCCATACCGAAATTGAAAACCTCTCGGTACAGTTGTCGGAATATCGGCAGGAGGACCAATCGGTAACAGGTCTCAGAAGGTTACTGAATAGGAACTTCGGATAAAGAACCGAAAATGACGTCACTACTGAGGCTGACCTACTGCGCCGATCGGTATGAACGATACAGAGTAGGACCCCGAAAGAGATACATTTACCCCCTACATGATCCTTGAAAGTTCGTAACATCATGATGCAATCATTCCATACGAATGAAGATTAATTTTGCACATGTTACTGTCTCTGACGCAGAGCAAATGACTGGATGATATGCAATTCAGACTGCATACGAGCGCCATCGTGTGCCTACATCCTGGCGCGTCTCAGGGGCTTAATCAGTTTTAAACGATACCTGGCGTTGCCGGGAAGCGACAGCCGACATTGCATCTCTAACAACAGATGTTCCCCACGACGCGATCTTTAACCCCTACACATCCCAAAGACGTTGAAACACCCTGTATATGGAGCGCTCATTGAAACTGGAGATTAAGCTCGATTTGGGTGAAAAGGACAGTTCTGTCTTTTCGCTTGGAGCCATCCCAGAGGTTGTCTCAAAGGAGTGACACCACGTGCAGCCAAAAGCTGAAATGGTTGTAGCGGACCCGATCCAGCGTCCTCCTAAATAGGGGTCGAGTGTACTAAGTACTAATTACTGCCTCTCCCCGCTCTGTAAACCGGAGAGAGAGAGAGAGAGAAAGAGAGAGAGAGAGAGAGAGAGTGGAGAGAGGGGGGGGGCAGAGAGAAATAGAGGATCGTACTGTTTTCATGGTTGTGGCGAATGAAATGAACTGGCTTCGCCGTGTCCCACGTATGCAGAGTGGGACACGCGCTGTTTGGCCAGCGGGGATTACTGGCGAACGCCGGCGGCGGCGATGAGTCCCGGACCGTTTACCGGGGCATGGCAAGGGGGGGGGGGGGCTTGGTGGGGGTAGGGGGCGTGGCATCGATTCCTGGCGGCCGCTTCTGCAAACATATCGCTTACCGCGCCGCGCCGCGCAAAGCACAGCACAGCCGACAAGCCTCTCACTGCAAACGCGGCGCACCTCTGATGAGGTGTCCTCGCCGGCGCGGCGTGGTGCGTCCGATAGTGCCAGCACTCCGGTCCATTCAGTCTCAGTTACACCCGGCCTGCCGGCGTCTCGCGCTCCGTGGCAGCAGTCACACCTGCAGGGAAGTGCAGGGCGGCAACGCTACGACGAGTGTCCCTAACACACTAGTGTTGCACACTGAAGTGACAAAGCTCATGAGATAGCGATATCCGCACGTATGGTGGTACTGGTATAAAAGCGCAGGACCTTGACGGGATTCCATTTATACTAAGGTGACTGATGTGAAAATGTTTTCGACGCGTTATGACCGAGCGAGAATTAACAGATTTGATCACTGCTTGGAGCTAGACGCATGGAACATTCCATTTCGGAAATCGCTACGGAATTCAATAGTCCGGTATCCACAGTGCCAAGATTGTTCCGAGGACACCAGATTTCTGGCGTTACTTCTCACTATGAACAAAGAAAAGGCCAACGGCTCTTACATAACGACCGAGAGCAGCAGCGTTTGTGTAGAGTTGTCAGCTCTAACAGACAAGCAACAAGAGCCGTGGCGGCTAACGCTAGGGTGTTCTACACTCCTGGAAATGGAAAAAAGAACACATTGACACCGGTGTGTCAGACCCACCATACTTGCTCCGGACACTGCGAGAGGGCTGTACAAGCAATGATCACACGCACGGCACAGCGGACACACCAGGAACCGCGGTGTTGGCCGTCGAATGGCGCTAGCTGCGCAGCATTTGTGCACCGCCGCCGTCAGTGTCAGCCAATTTGCCGTGGCATACGGAGCTCCATCGCAGGCTTTAACACTGGTAGCATGCCGCGACAGCGTGGACGTGAACCGTATGTGCAGTTGACGGACTTTGAGCGAGGGCGTATAGTGGGCATGCGGGAGGCCGGATGGACGTACCGCCGAATTGCTCAACACGTGGGGCGTGAGGTCTCCACAGTACATCGATGTTGTCGCCAGTGGTCGGCGGAAGGTGCACGTGCCCGTCGACCTGGGACCGGACCGCAGCGACGCACGGATGCACGCCAAGACCGTAGGATCCTACGCAGTGCCGTAGGGGACCGCACCGCCACTTCCCAGCAAATTAGGGACACTGTTGCTCCTGGGGTATCGGCGAGGACCATTCGCAACCGTCTCCATGAAGCTGGGCTACGGTCCCGCACACCGTTAGGCCGTCTTCCGCTCACGCCCCAACATCGTGCAGCCCGCCTCCAGTGGTGTCGCGACAGGCGTGAATGGAGGGACGAATGGAGACGTGTCGTCTTCAGCGATGAGAGTCGCTTCTGCCTTGGTGCCAATGATGGTCGTATGCGTGTTTGGCGCCGTGCAGGTGAGCGCCACAATCAGGACTGCATACGACCGAGGCACACAGGGCCAACACCCGGCATCATGGTGTGGGGAGCGATCTCCTACACTGGCCGTACACCACTGGTGATCGTCGAGGGGACACTGAATAGTGCACGGTACATCCAAACCGTCATCGAACCCATCGTTCTACCATTCCTAGACCGGCAAGGGAACTTGCTGTTCCAACAGGACAATGCACGTCCGCATGTATCCCGTGCCACCCAACGTGCTCTAGAAGGTGTAAGTCTACCCTGCCCAGCAAGATCTCCGGATCTGTCCCCCATTGAGCATGTTTGGGACTGGATGAAGCGTCGTCTCACGCGGTCTGCACGTCCAGCACGAACGCTGGTCCAACTGAGGCGCCAGGTGGAAATGGCATGGGAAGCCGTTCCACAGGACTACATCCAGCATCTCTACGATCGTCTCCATGGGAGAATAGCAGCCTGCATTGCTGCGAAAGGTGGATATACACTGTACTAGTGCCGACATTGTGCATGCTCTGTTGCCTGTGTCTATGTGCCTGTGGTTCTGTCAGTGTGATCATGTGATGTATCTGACCCCAGGAATGTGTCAATAAAGTTTCCCCTTCCTGGGACAATGAATTCACGGTGTTCTTATTTCAATTTCCAGGAGTGTACTTGCATCGCTGATATCGATATTCGGCTGTCTCGCTATCTTTGACTGCTCCCCCAGGCGTGTTTACCGGGTGAACGTGTGACGGAAGAGTCTCCGGTCGGCGTTCATCGAGCCAACTTGTGTTGAAAACAAGCCGGCGTCCCTAACCGTGGTGCATGGGCCTCGCCGTCCTTGGCTTTCGTCGCCGATCATTTGGCGCCTTGACTTTGTGGTGAGTCCGTCGTCTCACGCTGACCAGATTCCCAGCTCGTAATTTGGAAGCTCCAAGTTATTCTGTGTTTAACTAAGAAGATTGTTGAAACTTATTGTGGCATGGGTAGCTGCCGGAGATGATTCTGAACTTGTTTCCACAGTGGCTGTTTTAAGGAGGCTCATCATTTGTGGAGTGTGTGTTTTAAGTGGTTTTCATGCAAGTTTTAACTTGTTTTAGGACGTATTGACCGCTTGGGGACTTGTTGCCGTTGTGTACGCGCCCGGCAGCCGTAGGGTTAATCGTTTAATCATTTGTCACGGCAGAATTTGGTATGTTTATTTAATGTGGAAAGTGCCTTAAGGCAACTGCAAGTGATCTCTAAGTTTCCTGCTAATTTACTGGGAGACGGGTACTGTTAGAGTATTGCTCCATAAGAATTTTGGGGCATGGTTATTATATATTCTAGTGTCGCTGTGATTTGACCTCGTTTTCATTGCAATCTATTTGTGCTGCAGGCCATTTGTTAAGTCTACTCGTTTCGTGGTGTCGGTGCGGTTGTGGATTCTTGTCAGGACCGCGTATTGTGAGGCCGGTCGGACTATAAATAAATATATATCGCCTGCTTGTGAGCCTGTGCACAAGACGTGGGGGGTGAACGCTCGTATTGCCCGCAGGCCGTAGCGTTATTGCTTCCAAATACTGCTGTGGGCCTTAACGCTGTTGTCTAAAGTTAAGTGAGGCCACTTTGTAAATATTAGCGTTTCTCTAAGTTATTTTACTTGTTATTACTAGCCATTCTTATTCAACACTTATGTTAATTATTTGTGTGTCTTTAATGAATGTGCGTCCTCAGCTCGTGGTCGTGCGGTAGCGTTCTCGCTTCCCGCGCCCGGGTTTCCGGGTTCGATTCCCGGCGGGGTCAGGGATTTTCTCTGCATCGTGATGACTGGGTGTTGTGTGATGTCTTTAGGTTAGTTAGGTTTAAGTAGTTCTAAGTTCTAGGGGACTGATGACCATAGCTGTTAAGTCCCATAGTGCTCAGAGCCATTTGAACCATTTTTTAATGAATGTGCAACTTGTTATTTTTCCTGTATGCCAGTTTTGCGACCTTGGCTGGTCCACGTTGCATTTTTAGTATAAGCATGTTTCACTGTGGACCCTTATGTGCGCAGTTTAGTTTCATTAAGCTTTATGATCTTATTTTTTTTAATTTTTTTTAGTGAAGTTGTGGTATTATGTGGCTGTGTAACTGTGGGTTGGAAGTGTATAGTGTTACTAGCCTTTTGAGATATGGTTAAACAAGAACGATTGTTTATGATTGATTATTCACTATGCCTACTATCTATGTTTTGGCTGCGGATGCAAAATATGATTCTTATTCGTGTTTATGTAATTCATTTAAAGTGAAAATTTGTATATTGCATCAGTAGGAGGGTAAATGTCCGAACTGAAGTTTATAAGAAAGTCTGATTTGAGCCAAATTAAAATTGTAAAACAACCACAAGCTTGTCCATCACCAGTGATCCCGGGCTTCCTATTTTCTTTAAATAACTGTAGTGAGGTTGTAATTTTGATTTTGTAAAGGATTGAGTAGTACCACGGCCACAACACTGCGTAAAATAACTGGAGAAATCAGTGTGCGACATACAGTGAACTTATCTGTTAGAACACTGCGGCGAAATTTGGCGCTAATGGGCTATAGCAGCAGATTACTAAGCGAGTACCTTTGCTAATAGCACGACATCGCCTCCAGCGTCTCTCCTGGGCTCATGACCTTATCGGGCGGACCATAGACGACTGGAAAACCGTGGTCTGGTCAGATGAGTCCCGATTTCAGTTCGCAAGAGCTGACGGTAGTGTCCGAATCTGACGCAGATCCCATGAAGCCAAAGACCTAGGTCGTCAACAAGGCACTGAGCAAGCTGATAGTGGTTCCAAAACGGTGTGGGCTGTGTTTACATGGGACTGACTGGGTCCAATGGTCAACCGAGCCGACCACTGAGTGTAAATGGCTATGTTCGGCTACTTGGAGACCATCTAAAGCCATTAATGAGCTCCATGTTCCCAGACATGTCACCGAGCCTCAATCGTTCGCGATTCGTCGGAACAACATTCTGGACACACAGATCGCCCGAAATGAATCCCATCTAACATTTATGAGACGTAGTCAGTTCGTACACCGGCCACAATTCCGCAATTACGGAAGTCTGTAGAGGCGGCACGACTCAATATGTCAGCAGGAGACTTCCAACGGCTTGTTGAATCCATGCCACGTACAGATGCTGCACGACGTCAAGCAAAAGAGGGTCAAACACGACACTTGGAGTTACCACAAGGCGTTCGTCACCTCAGTGTAGCATTGCTTCAAGAAGCTCAAAGTTTGGTTCATGTGTTTTATTTTACGCACTGTATATGATAATGATTACAGTTCGCAGAACAAAATAATATCTGGGGTACACTGGAGAGACCTGCTTGCCTCTGGCGGGTGAGTGATAGCGACAAAACGACTGCCACACTTGCTATTGCAATCTTGCTAGTTTCTTTCAGAACAGAACACGGCGAAGTGTGGAGCGGCAGTATCATATAAACAACATGTACTATCACACACTCTTAATGAAAGTGTCGCCACTGGATGTTAATCATATAGATTACAAAACAAAAGTTGTTTATATGGTTCCTGTTAATTTCACACGTATCAGCTGTTTATTTCACTAACTATATATTTTTATCGCCCATGTTTAGGGCATTAGCCCATAGACGTGATAAACGGTGAGTTAATGACCCAAAACACAGGTTCCAAAAAACAATTAATTGAAGCCATGACTTCCAAAACATTACAGGTCCATTTACTTTGTGTATCGCTGAATCTTTATTGTACTGGTACTTCTTTACAGTTATCTGGTATACAGGGTGGTCCATTGATCGTGAACGGGCCAAATATCTCACGAAATAAGCGTCAAACGAAAAAACTACAAAGAACGAAACTTGTCTACCTCGAAGGGGGAACCAGATGGCGCTATGGGGGGCCGGCTAGGTGGCGCTGCCATAGGTCAAACAGATATCAACTGCGTTTTTTAAAATAGGAACCCCCATTTTTATTACATATTCGTGTAGTACGTAAAGAAATATGAATGTTTTAGATGGACCACTTTTTTCGCTTTGTGATAGATGGCGCTGCAATATGGCTCCCAATTTTAGACGAACAGCTGGTAACAGGTAGGTTTTTTAAATTAAAATACAGAACGTAGGTACGTTTGAACATTTTATTTAGGATGTTCAAATGTGATACATGTACCTTTGTGAACTTATCATTTCTGAGAACGCACGCTCTTACAGCGTGATTACCTGTAAATACCACATTAATGCAATAAATGCTCGAAATAATGTCCGTCATCCTCAATGCATTTGGCAATACGTGTAACGACGTTCCTCTCAACAGCGAGTAGTTCGCCTTCCGTAATGGTCGCACATGCATTGACAATGCGCTGACGCATGTTGTCAGGCGTTGTCGGTGGATCACGATGCAAATATCCTTCAACTTTCCCCACAGAAAGAAATCCGGGGCGTCAGATCCGATGAACATGCGGGCCATGGTATGGTGCTTTGACGACCAATCCACCTGTCATGAAATATGCTATTCAATAACGCTTCAACCGCACGCGAGCTATGTGCCGGACATCCAACATGTTGGAAGTACATCGCCATTCTGTCATCCAGTGAAACATCTTGTAGTAACATCGGTAGAACATTACGTAGGAAATCAGCATACATTGCACCATTTAGATAAAATGGGAGCCAATCATCCTTCCTCCCATAATGCCGCACCATACATTAACCCGCCAAGGTCGCTGATGCTCCACTTGTCTCAGCCATCGTGGATTTTCCGTTACCCAATAATGCATATAATGCCGGTTTACGTTAGCGCTGTTGGTGAATGACGCTTCGTCGCTAAATAGAATGCGTGCAAAAAATCTGTCATCGTCCTGTAATTTCTGACTGGCCGGCTGGTTTTGGGGAGGACACCAGACAGCGAGGTCATCGGTCTCATCGGATTAGGGAAGGACGGGCAAGGAAGTAGGCCGTGCCCTTTGAAAGGAACCATCCCGGCATTTGCCTGGAGCGATTTAGGGAAATCACGGAAAACCTAAATCAGGATGGACGGACACGGGATTGAACCGTCGTCCTCCCGAATCCGTAATTTCTCTTGTGCCCAGTGGCAGAACTGTACACGACGAACAAAGTCGTCGCCATGTAATTCCTGGTGCATAGAAATATGGCACGAGTGCAATCGATGTTGATGTAGCATTCTCAACACCAACGTTTTTGAGGTTCCCGATTCTCGAGCACTTTGTCTGCTATTGATGTGCGGATTAGCCGCTACAGCAGCTAAAACACCTACTTGGGCGTCATCATTTGTTGCAGGTCGTGGTTGACGTTTCGCATGTGGCTGAACACTTCCTGTTTCCTTAATTACCGTAACTATCCGGCGAACGGTCCGGATACTTAGATGATGTCGTCCAGGATACCGAGCAGCATACATAGCACACACCCGTTGGGCATTTTGATCACAGTAGTCATACATCACCACAATATCGACCTTTTCTACAATTGGTAAACGGTCCATTTTAACACGAAACAAATACCGTCCGCACTGGCGGAATGTTACGTGATACCACGTACTTATACGTTTGTGACTGTTACAACGCCATCTATCACAAAGCGAAAAAAGTGGTCCAACTAAAACATTCATATTTCTTTATGCACTACACGAATATGTAGTAAAAAATGGGGGTACCTATTTAGAAAAACGCAGTTGATATCCGTTTGACCTATGGCAGCGCCATCTAGCGGGCCAACCATAGCGCAATCTGGTTTCCCCCTTCAAGCTAGACGAGTTTCGTTCTTCGTAGTTTTTCGTTTGGGCTTATTTCGTGAGATATTTGGCTCGGTCACTATCAATGGAGCAGTGTTTGTATTGAATACAGTCCAGAGACAGGTAGTGCTTATTTTCATTGTTTTCAACAAGAAGTGTCTAGTAACCACAGTTTAGTTAGCTATCAACCGCCTTTAGTGAATTAGTCTAGTTAAAAGTTGATTAACTCTCTACAGTAAATTGTTGATTTCTTAGGATGGATCGGATGTGTGACTGCTGTGTACGGACGCAGGAGGAGCTGGCCACTGCTCACGAATGGCTGAACGTGTTGATGGCCACAGTCAGCCGTCTTCAGGCTGCTGCCTCTGAGTGTATCGGCAGTGGGGAGTCTGGTGTCTCGCATGGTGCACCCCAGGTGTTACATGCTTCACCCACGGTCCCTGCTGTCGAGACATCTTCGCGGGTACCCGGAGCGGTTGGGCCACCCTCTCCCCAAGGGGAGTGGCGGGTTCAGCGGCGTTTGCAGCGCACGAGGCTGAGGGTCAATGTGGAGGCTGGCCGTGTGGCATCGCCCGCTCTGCCTGTGAGTGGACATGTGGCCGCTCCTTCGGGCCCAAGGTCCGATCAGGCACGCGGGGGGAGGGGTTTATTAGTGAATGGGAGCTCCAACGTTAGGCGGGTGATGGAGCCCCTTAGGGAAATAACGGAAAGGTCGGGGAAGAAGGCCAGTGTTCACTCTGTCTGCTTGCTGGGGGATCTCATCCGCGACGGGGAGGAGGCCCTGCCGGTGGGGATAGAGAGCACTGGGTGCACCCGACTGCAAATTGTTGCTCATGTCGGCACCAATGACTCCTGCCGTCTGGGTTCAGAGGTCATCCTCAGTTCATACAGGCGGCTGGCGGAGTTTGTGAAGGCGGAAAGCCTCGCTCGCGGGTTGGAATCTGGGCTAACTATTTGTAGTATCGTTCCCAGAACCGATCGCCGTCCTCTGGCTTGAAGCCGAGTGGAAGGCTTAAACCAGAGGCTCAGACGATCCTGCGGAGATCTGGGGTGCAAATTTCTCGACCTCCGCTATCGTGCACTACACGCAGGAAGCGGCTACAAGGGTAGCGGAGTACGTGTGGAGTGCACATGTGGGTTTTTTAGGTTAGAGAATTCCCTCCCTAGGCCCAACAAGACGCCTCCTGAGACGAGACAAGGTAGTAGCAGGCCAAACGCAATAGGGAATAACAATATTAATGTGGTAATAGTAAACTGCAAGAGCGTCTATAGAAAGTTACCAGAACTGCTCTCATTAATAAACGGTCACAATGCCCACCTAGTACTAGGGACAGAAAGTTGGCTGAAACCAGATGTAAACAGTAATGAAACTCTAAACTCAGATTGGAATGTACACCGTAGAGACAAGCTGGACAGTGAAGGGGGAGGCGTGTTTATAGCGATAAGAAGTGCAATAGTATCGAACGAAATTGACAGAGATACGAAATGTGAAATAATATGGGTGAAGGTCAGGGTTAAAGCAGGCTCAAACATGGTAACTTTATGTCTCTATAGGCCCCCTGGCTCAGCAGCTTTTGTGGCAGAGTAGCTGAAGGAAAATTTGCAAAATATTTCGAGTAGATTTCCCGACCATGTTATAGTTCTGGGTGGAGATTTTAATTTGCCGGATATAGACTGGGAGACACAAACATTTATAACGGGAGGCAGGGACAAAGAATCCAGTGAAATTTTTTAAGTGCATTATCTGAAAACTACCTTGAGCAGTTAAACAGAGAACCATCCCGGCGATAACATATTAGACCTCCTGGTGACAAACAGGCCCGAACTATTTGAAACAGCTAACGCAGAACAGGGAATCAAAGCGGTTACTGAATCAATGATTTCAGCCGTAAATAAAATATTAAAAAAGGTAGGAAGATTTTTCTGTTTAGCAAAAGTGACAAAAAGCAGATTTCAGAGTACCTGACGGTTCAACACAAAAGTTTTGTCTCAAGTACAGATAGTGTTGAGGACCAGTGGACAAAGTTCAAAACCATCGTACAATATGCATTGGATGAGTATGTGCCAAGCAAGAACGCAAGAGATGGAAAAGAGCCACCGTGGTACAACAACCGAGTTAGAAAACTGCTGCGGAAGCAAAGGGAACTTCACAGTAAACTTATACATAGCCAAAGCCTTACAGACAAACAAACATTACGTGAAGTGAAATGTAGTGTGAGGAGGGCTATGCGAGAGGTGTTCAATGAATTCGAAAGTAAAAATCTATGTGCTGACTTGGCAGAAAATCCTAGGAAATCTTGGTTTTATGTCAAAGAGGTAGGTGGATCAAAACAAAATGTCCAGCCACTCTGTGACCAAAATGGTACTGAAACAGAGGATGACAGACTAATGGCCGAAATACTAAATGTCTTTTCCCAAAGCTGTTTCACAGAGGAACACTGCACTGTAGTTCCTTCTTTAGATTGTCGCACAGATCACAAAATGGTAGATATCGAAATAGATGACAGAGGGATAGAACAACAATCAAAATTGCTCAAAAGAGGACAGGACGCTGGACCTGATGGGATACCAGTTCGATTTTACACAGATTACGCGTAGGAACGTGCCCCCCTTCTTGTAGCGTTGTACCGTAGGTCTCTAGAAGAGCGTATCATTCCAAAGGATTGGAAAAAGGCACAGGTCATTCCTGTTTTCAAGAAGGGACGTCGAACAGATGTGCAGAACTATAGACCTATATCTCTAACGTCGATCAGTTGTAGAATTTAGGAACACATATTATGTTCGAGTATAATGACTTTTCTGGAGACTAGAAATCTACTCTGTACGAATCAGCATGGGTTTCGAAAAAGACGATCGTGTGAAACCCAGCACGCGCTATTCGTCCAAAGACTCAGAGGGCCATAGACACGGGTTCGCAAGTAGATGCCGTGTTTCTTGACTTCCGCAAGGCGTTCGATACAGTTCCCCACAGTCGTTTAATGAAGAAAGTAAGAGCATATGGCTATCAGACCAATTGTGTGATTGGATTGAAGACTTCCTAGATAACAGAAGGTAGCATGTCATTCTCAATGGAGCGAAGTCTTCCGAAGTGAGAGTGATTTCGGGTGTGCCGCAGGGGAGTGTCGCAGGACCGTTCCTATTCACAATATACATACATGACCTTGTGGATAACATCGGAATTTCACTGAGGCTTTTTGCGGATGATGCTGTGTTATATCGAGAGGTTGTAACAATGGAAAATTGTAGTGAAATGCAGGAGGATCTGCAACGAATTGACGCATGGTGCAGGGAATGGCAATTGAATCTCAATGTAGACAAGTGTAATGTGCTGCGAATACATAGAATGAAAGATCCTTTATCATTTAGCTACAATATAGCAGGTCAGCAACTGGAAGCAGTTAATTCCATAATTATCTGGGAGTAGGAATTCGGAGTGATTTAAAAAGAAATGATCATATAAAGTTGATCGTCGGTAAAGCAGATGCCATTCATTGGAAGAATCCTAATGAAATGCAATCCGAAAACAAAGGAAGTAGGTTACAGTATTCTTGTTCGCCCACTGCTTGAATACTGCTAACCAGTGTGGGATCCGTACCAGATAGGGCTGATAGAAGAGATAGAGAAGATCCAACGGAGAGCAGCGCGCTTCATTACAGGATCATTTAGTAATCGCGAAAGCTTTACGGAGATGATAGATAAACTCCAGTGGAAGACTCTGCAGGAGAGACGCTCAGTAGCTCGGTACGGGCTTTTGTTGAAGTTTCCAGAACATACCTTGAACGAGGAGTCAAGCAGTATATTGCTCCCTCCTACGTATATCTCGCGAAGAGAGCATGAGGCTGAAATCAGAGAGATTAGAGCCCACGCAGAGGCATACCGACAATCTTTCTTTCCACGAACAATACGAGACTGGAATAGAACGGAGAACCGGTAGAGGTACTCAAAGTACCCTCCGCCACACACCGTCGGGTGGCTTGCGGAGTATGGATGTAGATGCAGATGTAGGTGAATGTCCTTGGTCGAATATCCACACAGCTTTACACAACAGAAACGTGTCTCCCATGACGTTGTCCGTGATGTGTCTACACGAATTACCCAGAGTCGTCGTAACGACTGCTTGGAGAAGTGTAACGTCACTGGGCCAGCACCGGCGAGCGACGGCTGACGTGCTGCTGCAGACCAGGACGAGACGGGCCGGGTCTGCCGGCGTGGAGCACTCAGATGAAACTACTACTCGTACGGCAGACTGGTAGCGCTAGCACTAAACTGCTGTTACTGGCAACACGAGGCAAAGAGCGTAACTGACTTCGCGAGGTGCGCCACTGGTCTAAAAAGTCGCAAGCGGACGGATATCTGCGTGGCACTGCGATCGCACGTGACCTGGCGTGGCAAAATATTGACCTCCCGCCAGCACTCTATGTTGCGCCGGTCGGCAAGATTGGCGACCATAGACGGCGTGGAGGCGACCTTTAATTCCGCGCCAAACAGCCCAGGTCATACAAGGAAAATATCTCTGATTTCTTGAGAGCTGTTTACGCATATCATCCGGGCAAGACGGCTGCCCACATGGCCTACGTGGTGTGTGGACTAATCTGCTAAGAGGCGAATACATATATTGTGTTGTACCGTCCAGTGCGTTTTAGCGCTTTATCAATTGAGTTCAAGCAAAGGCACTCCTTGTTATTGTGAGACATTCTCCAGAACACAAAGGTGCTGTTTTTAAGTGTACTGTTTCGTTCTGAAATGTGTGTCCTTTTTAAATCGTGACTAGCAGCTGAGGGACCCCGCCAAGTTCCCGAGGACGTAACCTAAAACAATTTATTGTGGAGGTAGGAGGGCTCTTGCGAAACACGGACCTGTTGTTAAGCTGTACTCTTCTTGGCGATTCAGCAGTACAGAAAGAGGGCCTGGGTGCAGTTACAATAGTTTATTTTGGGGTATATGACGAGTGAACTGCCAGGGAATCTGCCACTTGCAGTGGCTGGCACCACCACTTGAGGAAGTGTGAGGCTTACGTGGGAATGAGACCTGCGTTGACACGCTCTGCGCTGTCCACTGTCCAGGCATTTTTCAAAGCAAAATGGAAAAGGTTGGCGTCCTGCTACCAAGACTGACAACTTGGAGAGACCCGGCTTCCATCGTTCAATGAGGACATTGCAGACTGAGCCCCAAAATTTAAAGGCAGTAAAATGGGAAATTCAGTGGCCTGAAGGACATGAAGGGGGAAAGAACAACAAATATCCCGAGAAGGAACCTTCATAGGAGGCCACAGAGGATGCATTCAGTTGATTCTGGGAGTGAACTTGTGTGAGTCATTCTGGAGGGATTTTTTTCTTTTAGATTTTTATTGAGGGTCTACCTAAATTAAAATTCAGTAAAACAATCAGAATCGCACCAGATGTTTATTTTGATGAAAACCTCTTTCGGTCTATAATTTAGACCATCTGCAGGCCGCAAGTAGGTTGATGGCGACAGGTGGCAGTGGACGGAACAAGATACTTAAGACCAGAGACATCATCGGCGGACACCGATACCGGTTGCCACAAAAATAAACTCAGTTGGCTCGTGACTGTTTTACTGAATTTTAATATTTTAAACCGATCGCTGTTCACTCTCCATCGAAATAATGCTTTCTAAATGTTTAGCCAAAAGATTCACACGCTGCTTCGTGCAGAGCGTTCTGACTTTGTATTCTGGAGTCATTTGAATCCGTTTTCTAGTCACTTTTCTAACTTTGAGACTAATTTCTGTATTCACCCCAATGTCTATAGTCTTTCTGCGACATCCTCAGTTTCCATCCCGTGTCGCATAGTCTCCGTCTCGGTTCTATTTTCAAATCCACGAACATTCGACTGTGTTCTCGTTATCCACAGCAGTCTAATTACCACAAATAAACGATGTCGAATGTTCAGCGGGAAAATGTGAGTGGCCCACACGGCAAGGACATTTGTGCTTCACCTGGAGAACGACTGAGGCAGGAAGCGGTGGACAGGATACGGGCTAAAGTCCCTGCTCTTAGTGTTGCCCATAAAGTCGTGGTTAGACGAAGGTGGGAGGATAAAAGGTGCTGGTTTTCCATCAACAGCTACGGAACAAGACGCTGGTCGCCTGCAGATGCCAACTGCCTACAAGCCCATGCCCTGCCGATTCCATCATGTGGTGAGATGATCGCCCTCGCCCTACTTATGTAATTACCGATCCCTGTCTGTGTACACGTCCAACCGGGCCTGATACATTTGTGGTTACAATAATTTGTGTACTACAATAAATGCAGGTTTTAATGCACGATTTCTCCTGTTTAATTTTGGAACCCAATGTCGGAGCATTTCAGTTCATCTCCAAAGCACTACTTGGCACTATATATATATATATATAGTGACAAGTAGTGCTTACAGTATATATATACTGAAGAGCCAAAGAAACTGGTACACCTGCCTAATATCGTGTAGGGCCACAGCGAACACGTAGGAGCGCCGCAACACGACGCGACATGGACTCGACTAATGTCTGAAGTAGTGCTAGAAGGAACTGACACTATAAATCCTGCAAGGCTGTCCATAAATCGATAAGAGTAGGAGAGGGTGGAGGTCTCTCCTGAACAGCACATTGCAAGGTGTCCCAGATATACTCAATAATTTCATGTCTGAGGAGTTTGGTGGCTAGCAAAAGTGTTTAAGCTCAGAAGAGTGTTCCTGAGGCATCCCTGGTCGTGTGGTTTGTCACATTATCCTGCTGGAATTGTCCAAGACCGTCGGAATGAACAATGGGCATGAATGGATGCAGGTTATCAGATAGGATTCTTGCTTACGTTTCGCCTGTAGGAGTAGCATCTAGACGTACCACGGTCTTGCTTTCACGCAGTGTCCTTGGATTCATGACGTTGTCTCCATATGCGTACACGTCCATCCGCTCAACACAATTTGAAACGAGATTCGTCCGACCAGTTAATATGTTTCCAGTCATTAACAATCCAATGTTGGCATAAAGCTTTGTGTCGTGCACTCATCAAGGGTACACGAATTGACCTTCGTCTCCGAAAGCCCATGATGTTTCGTTGAATGCTTCACACGTTGACACTTGTTGATGGCCCAGCATTGAAATCTGCAGCAATTTGTGGAATGTCTGCACTTCTGAACGATTCTCTTCACTCTTTGTTGGTTCCGTTCATGCAGGATCTTTTTCCGGCCGCAGTGTTGTCGTAGAGTTGCAGTTTTACGGGATTCCTGATATTCACGGTACACTCGTGAAATGGTCGTTCGGGGAAATCCCCACTTCACCACTACCTCGGAGATGCTGTGCCCCATCGCTCGCGCTCCGACGTTCAAACTCATTCACATGTTGATAACCTGGCATTGGAGTAGTAGTAACCGATCTAAACTGCGCCAGACACTTGTTGTCTTATACAGCCGTTGCCGACGGCAGCGCCGTATTCTGCCTGTTTACATATCTCTGTATTTGAATACTCTTGCCTATACCAGTTTCTTTGACGCTTCAGTGTCACGCTGAACGATTCTCTTCATCCGTTGTTGGTCCCGTTCTTACAGCGATGTCGGAGATTTGATGTTTTACCGGATCTCTGTGACCTTTTGTTCAAGTTATGTGTTCCATATCATAAAGTTTATCGTGAATGTAGTATAATGCAACGTGGAGGTAACTAAAAACACTCTCTCTTTCTCTCTCTCTCTCTCTCTGTCTCTCTCGTACAGTGGACTACGTGGGGATTCCATCAGTAATAACGAAGTGGAATTTCTGAAACGAAAAGGGAAATTATTTGTGATGCACTCTTGAAATATAATCTGTTAATCTCATGCTGATCCTCTCGTTTCCGGTTGTAGCGAAATCGATAAGTACAAGCACGATAAGGCACTTTATGCTTTACCCTCGTGGCACTCAACTGCTTTAACCACTTGGGCAATAAGACGCAATGTCTCAAAATTCCAAACGAGAATGCTCAAAAAAAAAAAAGGCTGGACCACCAGTTTCATACCTGAACCCGCGAACGCGAATGTAGAAGAAAGAGGAGGGACGATGTGAGAGCGGCTTTATCGGCTAGCGTGGACAGACGCCGGCCGCGCGACAGCTGGTACGTGTCCTCGAGCGGCAGGTGTCCGGGCCTTTCAGTGCGCAGGCGCACCAGAGGCTGCAATCTGAGTGGCGCGGAGCACGCCGGCCCGCGCTCAAAAGGCAGCGGTGGGCGCCGTGAAAGGAGGCCCTCCCGTCATTCAGTCCGCCGGGCCCACTCCCCCCGGTCGGCATGCCGCCAATTTCCGGCGCCCGCGCACGCCCCCGCACTCTTGCGCTCATCTCAGCCAGCGGACGCTTCCAGTGCGGTACGCGGGACTCTTCTACTCTGCTCCGTTCACACGAGAATCCAGTAGGTCCTACTTTTCTCTCTACCTTTCTTCTGGAAACGAATCTGGTGGGGCTATCTGTCTCTTTCTTATTGTTTCACATGAACATTTATAAGGCCTAAAGGACTTCAGCTGTCAGTACTTGTTTTCTTCATCTACTTCGACATCTACAAAACTACCACGCACAAAAAGCACTTCCAAGCAGTTTACAGCGACTTAATGACTAGATAAACATTGGAAGCCACACACTATACAAAATAGTAGGATATATAACATAAAAATTTCACTTTATCTCTCTCTCTCTCTCTCTCTCTCTCTCCTTCTCTCTCTCTCTCTCTCCCCAATTCCCTCCCTCCCTCTCACCCTCTTCCCCTCTCTCCTTTCATCTACCAGCCTTCCTTCCGTTTCACCTCTACCCCTCTCTTTTTCTTCATCTCAATACCAACTCAACTCTCCCTAACCGTAAGTTACTTTCAGTGATCACTGCCTTTACTCATCTTTGGCCTGCCCTCCCCTTCCCCTGTCAAATATCCATTCAAATCTTTACCTCCCACACAACTCTTTTTTCCAAGTACATATTCCATAGACATACACAAACATAATTAATACACATATGACGAACCAATACGAAGAGAATATTTTGAGATCGAATAAAAACCGAAAGTAGTGGTTAACTTTCCAACGTTACACACATAAAAATTTCACAGAGACACGTTACCAGGACGGTGAAAACAAACGCTAATGGTGCTATATTGTGTCGTATTTCACGTCAGAAGATGTGCAGTAACGCATAGTAACGTGAAATGAGGTAAACGACATCATTGCCAACCGAAGGATTACCTCGAAAATGTGCAAGCAGATGACACTTGCTGATTTAAGAGAAAATCGGACCTCAAATGCTGAAAGAAAAATTCTCCCCTCAATATCTTCTGTAACGAACTGTTTTTATATCTATGAAACAAACAAAAATTGCAAATATTTTCTCATTGCAAACAACTGACGACGTTTTATATCAATAAAACGAAGATGGATTTAAATATTACATTTCATAGATCTACGCTGGCATCTACTCAAGAGAAACAACCTTACCATGTGTCGTTGAGGGTACTCTCGTATCACTGTCACTTCCATTCGTAAATGGGGTAGGGGACGAGTCACTGTCACCATCAGACGGAATTTCACTGATTTTCTCATCATCACTTCGCGAGATGTCTGTGCGAGCAAGCGATAACCTTTGTGACTCATCTTGAAACCTTACAACGAATATACTAAATATGGGATGATGGTGATTACTGGGAAACCAAAGGAAGGAACGATGACTGGGGTTTAATATTGCATCGACACCGAAGTCATTAGAGACGGGGCACAAGCTTCGATTGTTTCTAGGATGGGGAAGGAAACCGGCCGTGGCATTTCAAAGAAACCATACCGGTATTTGCTTGGAGCGATTTAGGCAAATCACGGAAACCTAAATCTGAATGGCCGGTCGCGGAACTGAACCGACGTCCTCCCCAGTACCAGTCGAGTGTACTAACCGCTTTGACAAACCACTCGGTGGGGAGAAGGCTTTGCAACAGTCCGCATATTAATATTAGGTTGTTAGCAAAGTCGGCACGAGGATACATTCCAGAACGAGAACTTTCTGAAAACAAAGTCACAATTATTATCGAGATACGCACAAAAGTGTACAACTTTGCTTCCGCCGTTTGCCGATAGGTGGCGCCAACGATGAGTAGCGGTCGATAAAACGGATCGCAGATATCAGGCAGATAGCTTGGACCTCGATCAACATAGCCTCATTCAAACGTTAGTCGATCTGTGTCTGCATCGTAAAGCTGTTCTTGATTGAAAATGTCTGTTTACGAGCTTAATTCTCGTCATTTTCGGGAGGTGTTACTGTTTATTTTAGTATGAAGAAAACAGCGGCTGAGTCTCATAGAATGCTCTCAAGTATGTATGGTAAGGACGCCATTAGTGAAGCCGGCCAAAGTGGCCGTGCGGTTAAAGTCGCTGCAGTCTGGAACCACAATACCGCTACGGTCGCAGGCTCGAAACCTGCCTCGGGCATGGATGTTTGTGATATCCTTAGGTTAGTTAGGTTTAACTAGCAGTTGAGTCCCATAGTGCTCAGAGCCATTAGTGAAAGAACGTGTCGTGAGTGGTTTCAACGCTTCAAGAACGGGTGATTAACGTCGAAGACCGGCATAGTGTTGGAAGAGGGAATGTTTCCGAAGATGCAGAACTGGAGACATTGCTGAGTGAAGACTCGCGTCAAACTAAAGAAGAATTGGCACGATTAGTGGGAGTGACACAGCAAGCCATTTCAAAACGTCTCAAGGCTATGGGCGTGATTCCGAAAGAAGAAACTTGGGTCCCGTGCGAGCTGAAACCAAGAGACGTTGAACGGCGTTTGTGTGTTTGTGAACAGTTACTTCAGAGGCAAAAACGGAAGGCATTTCTGCATCGCATTGTGACTGGGGACGAAAAATGGGTTCATTACGATAACCCTAAAAGCAAAAAATCATGGGAATATCCCGGCCATGCTTCCACGTCGACGGCCAAACCGAATATTCATGGCTCCAAGATCATGCTCTGCATTTGGTGGGACCAGCTCTGCGTCGTGTACTATGAGCTGTTAAAATCAAGTGAAACAATCACAGGTGCTCGTTATCGAACGCAATTAATGCGTTTGAGCAGAGCATTAAAAGACAAACGGCCGCAGTACAGCGAGATGCACGATAAAGTGATTTTGCTGGACGACAACGCTCGACCCCACGTTGCAAAAGAGGACAAAACGTGCTTGGAAACGTTAAAATGGGAAGTCCTACCCCACCCGCCGTATTCTCCAGACATTGCTCCCTCTGACTATCACATATTTAGATCAATGGCGCATTACCTGTGAACCGTCAATTACGGCGGTTCACAAACAACAACTCAAGTGCACATGTCGTTATCATGGAAGTAGGTGCCAGGAGATGCTGGTGAAATAACACACACTGCTAAGGTTATATTTTTATTTTAAAAGGCTTTCTCAGTAATAAATTTTTAAGTCTGGCATTAAAAAATTTCAAAAACAATTTCGAATAGCTGACAAATTTTCTTTATGAAAAGGAATTGCCAGGTATGACATTAACACCTTCCCAATTGTAAGATTTTAACTTATATATATATATATATATATATATATATATATATATATATATATATATATATATATATATATACAGGGTTGTTACAAATGATTGAAGCGATTTCACAGCTCTACAATAACTTCATTATTTGAGATATTTTCACAATGCTTTGCACACACATACAGAAACTCAAAAAGTTTTTTTAGGCATTCACAAATGTTCGATACGTGCCCCTTTAGTGATTCGGCAGACATCAAGCCGATAATAAAGTTCCACCGGCCGCGGTGGTCTCGTGGTTCTAGGCGCTCAGTCCGGAACCGTGCGACTACTACGGTCGCAGGTTCGAATCCTGCCTCGGGCATGGATGTGTGTGATGTCCTTAGGTTAGTTAGGTTTAAGTAGTTCTAAGTTCTAGGGGACTGATGACCACAGATGTTAAGTCCCATAGTGCTCAGAGCCATTTGAACCATTTGATAATAAAGTTCCTCCCACACTCGGCGCAGCATGTCCCTATCAATGAGTTCGAAAGCATCGTTGATGCGAGCTCGCAGTTCTGGCACGTTTCTTGGTAGAGGAGGTTTAAACACTGAATCTTTCACATAACCCCACAGAAAGAAATCGCATGGGGTTAAGTCGGGAGAGCGTGGAGGCCATGACATGAATTGCTGATCATGATCTCCACCACGACCGATCCATCGGTTTTCCAATCTCCTGTTTAAGAAATGCCGAACATCATGATGGAAGTGCGGTGGAGCACCATCCTGTTGAAAGATGAAGTCGGCGCTGTCGGTCTCCAGTTGTGGCATGTGCCAATTTTCCAGCACGTCCAGATACACGTGTCCTGCAACGTTTTTTTCGCAAAAGAAAAAGGGGCCGTAAACTTTAAACCGTGAGATTGCACAAAACACGTTAACTTTTGGTTAATTGCGAATTTTCTGCACGAATGCGTGAGGATTCTCTACCGCCCAGATTCGCACATTGTGTTTGTTCAGTTCACCATTAAGAAAAAATGTTGCTTCATCACTGAAAACAAGTTTCGCACTGAACGGATCCTCTTCCATGAGCTGTTGCAAACGCGCCGAAAATTCAAAGCGTTTGACTTTGGATCGGGTGTCAGGGCTTGTAGCAATTGTAAACGGTAAGGCTTCTGCTTTAGTCTTTTCCGTAGGATTTTCCAAACCGTTGGCTGTGGTACGTTTAGCTCCCTGCTTGCTTTATTCGTAGACTTCCGCGGGCTACGCGTGAAACTTGCCCGCACGCGTTCAACCGTTTCTTCGCTCACTGCAGGCCGACCCGTTGTTTTCCCCTTACAGAGGCATCCAGAAGCTTTAAACTGCGCATACCATCGCCGAATGGAAAATGGCTCTGAGCACTATGGGACTCAACTGCTGAGGTCATTAGTCCCCTAGAACTTAGAACTAGTTAAACCTAACTAAACTAAGGACATCACAAACATCCATGCCCGAGGCAGGATTCGAACCTGCGACCGTAGCCGTCTTGCGGTTCCAGACTGCAGCACCTTTAACCGCACGGCCACTTCGGCCGGCCGCCGAATGGAGTTAGCAGTTGGTGGATCTTTGTTGAACTTCGTCCTGAAGTGTCGTTGCACTGTTATGACTGACTGATGTGAGTGCATTTCAAGCACGACATACGCTTTCTCGGCTCCTGTCGCCATTTTGTCTCACTGCGCTCTCGAGAGCTCTGGCGGCAGAAACCTGAAGTGCGGCTTCAGCCGAACAAAACTTTATGAGTTTTTCAACGTATCTGTAGTGTGTCGTGACCATTACGTAAAGGATATTGCAAGGTATGATGTTAACAACTTTCCAATAATAAGATTTTAAACTTGTTATATCTATAAGAGAACAATTCCTTAAAAAAACCTTTAAGTAGCTAGTTTTTACTAAAGCTAAAATAGTTGTCTCTCGCCAGTTAAATAACTTATATTATACCTGTCAGTTGTTACAAGATAAATGTGAATAAGCCAGCACACAAACCTTCACATTAAAGGCAGTTCCCAAAAAAATTTTCCTTAGCTCGGTGAGGGAGTGACACGTGTAAAGGGGCCCAAATCACAATAGGCGGAATAGTTATTGGTGGTCTACAGGGCGACAGCAGATCAGCCCCAAAACTTCCATTACAAGCCACTACCTTCCCGAGTTACCCAAAACCAGAATATGTAGCAAGGACGGTGCCTGCACAGACTCTGAACCACAGAGACGCGCGACACCGACCCTAAATCAGCCAATGGAGGTGTGAATGAAACGGCCTGACCAAGAAGCAATTACCACATTCCAGCGGACAGGCAAACGAAAACTGTGGTGGAATGACCCCAACAAAACCACTGGTGAAGAAACTCATACACTTCACTAGAACTTGAAAAAAAAACCATATATATATATATATATATATATATATATATATATATATATATATATATATATACTGTTACATAAAAATAGTACTCAACTTCTGACACTCCACCATAGCGCCGGGAACACGTTGCACTTCCAAATGCTCGTCAGAGCCAACCGCTCAACCGCTGCCAGTGGTTTCAACGGCCGATATGAAGACATACGGTCCCACACGCTGATCTCCTGCACCACGGCTTCTCAGCTTCATACGCCACGTACATGCGGGTAAGGCAGACGTAGGCCCTGACAGCCAAGAGGTCGGGCAAAGCACGTGGCGAGCAGTTGGCAACCCCAAACAGCAGGGCCCCGCTCGCACCACCACCTCTCTCGGTCACCGCTGAGTACTTACTACCCGATCGTCGCGCGACCGTACACTTGCTCCAGCTCCCGCCAGAGGGCGGTAGCGACGCAAACAGCGCGCCAAACCGAAAGCGCCACCGCAAACGCTAGACGCGAAGCGAAAGCACTCCGCCTGGCGCGCTTTCCGGAGAGCCGGACACAACTACGGCTCAGCCTGGCTGACCAAGACTCCCGATCTCATGAAGACGTCACAAATTGAATGGATTCGTGGATCGCTTCAAAAGATAAACAATTTTTTTTGACGTGGGATTCGTACACTGCCCAAAAGATGGGAGAAAGTAGTGGACAGCGATGGAAAATACTTTGAATGACACATGTATAACCAATTTGTTTCTTTAAAGCCTCAAATGTTGTGGAAAAACGGCGGAAGCAAAGTTGTACACCTTGTAATAGAATAAGCTTACTCTTTTCCGTTAGTACTATTAATACATTAGCTATCTGAGTTCAACCACAGAATTAAAGCCCATTACTTTTGACTGCCAAAACTGGAAAAATCAAAGACTATGGACAGTATTCGACTTAGAGGATTGAGCACTCAGAAACATACGATGTTTTTTTTTTTGCTACTTCAGTCTAGTGACTGATTATAGAATCACTTGGAGGAATGCGCGCTAGAGAGCACCATAAGCAGTTCCCGCGATATTCTACGATTTTTTGTTGTTGTTAGACAAGATGTGGTGGTTTGTGCAGTATTTATAACTATTTCGCTTTTTACAAGTTTAAGTGCTGTGAAACATGTTAAATTTATGTCGAGTATATTGTTAATTCTTCAGGTACAGAATTTTTATGGAGAGTAATGTGGTATATATTTTTAAAACTAGGTATATAACTTGTGGACTGTTAAGCCGTACTTCGTCGGTCGTGCACATCTTCTACCTCGAAACAGGACAAGTTATTTTACAATGAAACATGTGACAGTTGCAAATGAACTGAGTTTCTTTATACCTTAACAGTCTTACCAGTCTTGAAAATGGAAATTTGCGTTAGTTTCCAAAGGCTTCAATTTCAAAATATATTTAACTTGTAATTGGTTTTGATACTGCTGCTTAAACTCATTTCTCTTACTGGTTATTGGTGTCTAATAGAGTAATAATGTAACCTACACACGATTAAATACACTATTCATAAGATTGTCTCGATTAAAAAGCTTTTACATTTCAATAGAATATTTGTCCATAGGTACGCGACCATATTGTTCCACAGACCATGTTTTCATCATCATCATCATCATCATCATCATCATCATCATTTAAGACTGATTATGCCTTTCAGCGTTCAGTCTGGAGCATAGCCCCCCTTATACAGTTCCTCCATGATCCCCTATTCAGTGCTAACATTGGTGCCTCTTCTGATGTTAAACCTATTACTTCAAAATCATTCTTAACCGAATCCAGGTACCTTCTCCTCGGTCTGCCTCTACTCCTCTTATCCTCTACTGCTGAATCCATGAGTCTCTTGGGTAACCTTGCTTCTCCCATTCGTGTAACATGACCCCACCATCTAAGCCTATTCGCCCTGACTGCTACATCTATAGAGTTCATTCCCAGTTTTTCTTTGATTGCCTCATTGTGGAGATCCTCCTACCATTGTTCCCATCTACTAGTACCTGCAACCATCCTAGCTACTTTCATATCCGTAACCTCAACCTTGTTGATAAGGTAACCTGAATCCACCCAGCTTTCGCTCCCATACAACAAAGTTGGTCGAAAGATTGAACGGTGCACAGATAACTTAGTCTCGGTACTGACTTCCTTCTTGCAGAAGAGAGTAGATCGTAGCTGAGCACTCACTGCATTAGCTTTGCTACACCTCGCTTCCAGTTCCTTCACTATGTTGCCATCCTGTGAGAATATGCATCCTAAGTACTTGAAACCGTCCACCTGTTCTAACTTTGTTCCTCCTATTTGGCACTCAATCCGTTTATATTTCTTTCCCACTGACATTACTTTCGTTTTGGAATTGCTAATCTTCATACCATAGTCCTTACATTTCTGATCTAGCTCTGAAATATTACTTTGCAAACTTTCAATCGAATCTGGCATCACAACTAATTCATCCGCTTATGCAAGACTGCTTATTTTGTGTTCACATATCTTAATCTCACCCAGCCAGTCTATTGTTTTCAACATATGATCCATAAATAATATGAACAACAGTGGAGACAGGTTGCAGCCTTGTCTTACCCCTGAAACTACTCTGAACCATGAACTCAATTTACCGTCAACTCTAACTGCTGCCTGACTATCCATGTAAAGACCTTTAATTGCTTGCAAAAGTTTGCCTCCTACTCCATAATCTTGTAGAACAGACAATAACTTCCTCTTAGGAACCCGGTCATATGCCTTTTCTAGATCTATAAAGCATAGATACAATTCCCTGTTCCACTCATAACACTTCTCCATTATTTGCCGTATGCTAAAGATCTGGTCGTGACAGCCTCTAAGAGGCCTAAACCCACACTGATTTTCATCCAATTGGTCCTCAACTAATACTCGCACTTTCCTTTCAACAATACCTGAGAAGATTTTACCCACAACGCTGATTAAAGAGATACCTCTGTAGTTGTTACAATCTTTTCTGTTTCCATGTTTAAAGATTGGTGTGATTACTGCTTTTGTCCACAATTGGAAAAAATTTTCCAGGGTACGTTGGGTGATTTCAAGAAAGACTGACTGGCTCCGTTCGACACACCTCTGAAAGCCCAACGGTAACGTCCGACCGCCGTGTCGACCTCAGACGATAAGCGTCATTGGACGCGGGTATGGAGAGGCCGCGACTTAAGTAGCTCCTCAATTGTTCTCAAACGAATTGAGTGCCAACAGCGCTGCGCATACCCGGACGGTCACTCGTCTAAGTGTTAGCCAAGCCCGACAGCGGTTAACTTCGGTGATCTGACGGGAACCTGTGTTATAACTGCGGCGAGAGCGTTGGCTCCAGAAAAAGACTGCAGCACATAAAAAGTGAATACCATCGATTAAAAATAGAGTAATGAAATGTATTAGATTTCTATTATAGGGCTGGCTAGAGGCGAAAGTGTGAAAAGTGTTGCACGGTACAACACTCTCCCCTGCTTTTACGTATTCGTCCTCAAGTTTGAAACTCGTCCTTTTCCATCCTAGAGTAATGAAATGTATTAGATTTCTATTATAGGGCTGGCTAGAGGCGAAAGTGTGAAAAGTGTTGCACGGTACAACACTCTCCCCTGCTTTTACGTATTCGTCCTCAAGTTTGAAACTCGTCCATTTCCATCCAGAGCAGCGAGCAAAGTAACCGTCCCTGGCGTTTGAAACGGTCCTCCTCTGTCTCCCACGAAACGTGGTACGAACTGACTGATCACGAGGCCTCATTCCCCTCACCATGCTACCTTCCCATCCTTAATTCCTTAATTATTTCAATTGTTATGATTAAATCGAGATACTTGCGGTAACTTCCGACTTTAAAATGTGAGAGAGCTACACTACGTCTTCCCCCCTATCACCTTTTGTCCTTATAATTAATCACGACATAACTTTTGGTCGTATGCATGCCTCAGTGACAGTCCACCGAGGCCACTGGTAACTTATACAGTTGGGTAAATTTGCTGGAAAAGGGAGGCACACCTTCGTTAAGCTTATCTTACAAATATGAATGCGAGCACCGATCTCGCCCCACCTTCGACGGCAACAGCTGTCGATTCCTCTGTGAAATTAACCAAATTCCTCCTCCATCACTACAGAAGGAACTCTCCAATGATTTGAATGGCCTTACTTTATTCTCTTATTTTGTGATACGTCACAATACCAGCTTTCATAATTTTTAGAGTTAGACTATTCATAATTTCCTCGCTTCTCTTGTAAGAGGAAAGCAATTAGAAGTAGCAGAAATGAGAACAGCGAGAAACTTAAGAGTAAGACTGATGGTCAGGAAATAGATGAAGTTAAAGGAATTCTACCGCTTAGATAGCAAAATAACCAATGACAGACTGAGTAAGGACAACATAAAAAGCAGACAAAACTGCCCCCCGAACAGGCCATGGAGGCCCATGAGGTACTGCAGACTAACACCGGTAAAAAGGGCATTCCTGCCCAAGAGAAGTCTACTAATATCAAAAATACGCCTTAATTTGAGAAAGAAATTTCTGTGAATGTTCGTCTGGAATATAAGGTAGTGAAACATGGACTGTGAGAAAACCGGAACAGAAGAGAGTCGAAGCATTTGAGATGTGGTGCTACAGATGAATGTTGAAAATTAGGTAGACTGTTAAGGTAATAAATGAGGAGGCTCTGGGCAGAACCGGAAAGGAATATATCGAAAATCCTGACAAGGAGAAGGGAGAGGATGACAGGACATAAGACATCAGGGAATGACTTCCATGGTACTAGAGGGAGCTGTAGAGGGCAAAAACTGTAGAGGAAGGACTTGGAATACATCCAGCAAGTAATTGAGGACGTAGGTTGCAAGTGCTACTCTGAGATGAAGAGGTTGACACAAGAGAGAAATTCATGGCGTTCCGCATCAAACCAGTCACAAGACTGATGACTCACAAAAAGAAAGCACTCTTTCCGTGACCCTCGAACTTAAATCACGAGACTGTTGCATTTTTGGTCAGAAGAAACAAGTTCTTCTACATATTTTAAGGTTTTAACTGTTTCCAGTTCCTTATAACCAATAGCGTAATCGAACAATAATGTATGTTGGCCTATTTACGTGTAATGCGTTACATACAGGGTGTTTCACTAAATGTGTTTGCCTCGTTGAGTTACGAAATAATAGGCTACGAAAATATTTATCACGGTAGGTCACCATAAGAAACTTTACAGTGTCTGCGGAGCTATGAACACAGTTTATTGTGTTATTATCCAAAGAGTTACAGCAAAAAGATACAATTTTTTAAATGGAACAATAGTTTTTTCTATCATGCACTGGAATCAGTAACACCAGCAGTGTATACATCAATTTAAATTACATTACTATCACTTTTAGTTTGAGAGCTACAAACCTTCATAGTTTCAGGGGCAGATACCACACGCTGTACATAATACATGGCTGTGTGGTGGGTGATGGATGTACTGGCGTTGGTAAGTTGATTTAAATGAGATGTTCAAATGTGTGTCCATGTTCCTGAATGCACAACGCGATGTGCCTTCTAAAGGATCTGCGGACGAGATGTAACATCGCCGGTGTCACGGAGCAATATACGTTCTCGATGCGCCGTTTTAGATCATCTAGGGATGTGGTCCCAGTGACATAAACACGATCCTTTAGATATCCCCACAAAAAGAAATCTAATGGTGTTAAATCTGGCGACCTTTCGGGCCATGAATGATGACCATGGCGCCTCAACCAGCTTCCTGCAAACCTGTTGTTTAGTTCTTCCACAACAGCACTCGAAGAATGGACTGGGTGACCATCGTGCTGCATCCACATATTTACTCTCGTGTGTAGACACACATGTTCAAGGAGACCACTCAAACTGTCGACTATAAACGCGCGATGTAGCTCACCTATCAGTGTACCTGGGAAGTAGTGTGGACCGATGATTTCATCCCCAAGGATTCCACACCATACACTAATAGACCAACTACGTTGACGGTCGACAGGTCGTACCCACCGAGGATTGTCTGCGGCCAGTAGTGCACGTTATGGCGATTCACTGCACCATAATTTGTGAACGTGGACTCATCAGAGAACATAACACCTTTTAAAGACTCCAGATTGAAATTGCGCATGGCCCATTCACAGAATGTAACTCTCGCACGGAAATCGTTCCCATGCAGCTCCTGGGTCAGTGACAAGCTGTACGGGTGAAACCTGTGGCCGTGTACTGTACGCCACATAGATGTGAGACTGACACCAGCGACTTCAGCAACGGCTCGTAAGCTGACATGAGTATCGTGGTGTACTGCAGCTAAAACAGACACCTCCGTCTCCTCACTTCTTTCAGTTCTTCGTTACTGCGGCGCATTATCAAGCTGCCTGTTTCCCGAAGTCGTTGTTACGCACGTAAGAACGTAATGGCTGCCGGAGCTCTTCGCCTAGGATATATTGAGCCCCGTTTGTTTGTGTGGCTCGAACTATCGGGTATACGGCCGTGTGCGGCGACAGTCGGCAGTCCAACAGCGCTTCGAGGAAACTTCTCCCTCCGTGACACCGGCGACGTTACAACTCGGCCGCACCACTTTTAGACGGCGCATTGCGTTATGCGCAGCGTGTGTGGTATCTTCCCCTTTAACTTTGAAGGATTGTAGCTCCCAAACTAAAATTGATAGGAATGTAATTTAAATTCATGTATACACAGCTGATGTTACTGATTACAGTGCATGATAGAAACAACTATTGTTCTAATTGAAAAATTGTATCTTTTTGCTGTAACTCTTTGGATATTAACACAATAAACTATGTTCGTGGCTCCGCAGACAGTGTAACGTTTCTTATGGTGACCTACCGCAATAAGTATTTCCGGCGCCTGTTACTTCGTAACTTACACACGCAAACAAATTTAGTGAAACACCCTGTATATAGGGGTTGAACAAAAATATGAAAATATCAAAAACACAACACATTATCATACCTATAATTATGTATAATACCCATTGGCATGCCAAACAGCTCCCAGCCGTCTCGGAATGGATAAAATACAGGTCTGTATGGTTTTAATGGGAATATTATACCTTTATGCCTGTAAATTAATGGCAAGCTGAGGTAACAACGATTGAGGTGGATAGTCACTACGCATCCTTCTCTCCAAAGCAGACCACAAAGGCAAATCTGGTGACTGTGGCGACCAAGAGACATGCGATAATTCGTCTTCACGCTCACAAAACCAGTTCTGCACTGCACGGGCTGTACGAACAGGAGCTCTGTCGTCTTCGAAAACAGCATCACCATTGGTGAAAAAGCATAGTACCAAGAGATGGACCTGATCATCCAAAACTGTCGCATAATCCTTGGCAGTAATGCGAACCTGCAGAGTAACAATGAGGACCATGGAACATCACGATATTGCTGCCGAAGTCATCACCGAACCCACGCCATGATTCGCACTTGAGACGCAAACTCTGCCAGAAGTGAGAATAGTGTGAACCAAGACACATACGACCAGATGGCTCCCTTCTATTGCTCCACAGTGTAGGTTTTATGGCTACGGCACCACGTTTTCCTATTACGGGCGTTTGAATCACAGATGTGAGGTTTTGAAATCCAGCTCGCCCCGTAATTTCCTGCTTCTGAAGCTCCCTTTATGTTGTTTTCGTGCCAACAGGGTTCGCGAGTATGACATTCAGTTCTGCAATGACTTTTTTAATGGTTTTCGTTTTATTTTTCCTCGAAATCCTGTTCAATGACCGTCTGCCACGATCACTCAACACACACTTTTGTCCACGTTGTGACTTATTCGATGATGCTATTCCGCTTTCGCTGTATGCTGTATAAATCTTCGATACGTTGCTGTTGAAACATTAAACACTTGCGTTGCTTTGGCTACGGAAGCATCTACCATATGACCACCAACATTTTTCTCACATTCGAATTCATTTAGCTACGACATAATCGGCCTAAAACTGCACAGAACACTGTTCTGAACAATACTGTTGCTTTCCAGGCCCAGTTCGTGATCATATACAACAGCGTAACCTGCAGACATGGCTAGCATCTGTATTAATCTTCAAGCATTCATTTCTGCTCTGTCTGCATACTTTCGTCAAACAAAAAAATGGTTCAAATGGCTCTGAGCGCTATGGGACTCAACTGCTGTGGTCATCAGTCCCCTAGAACTTAGAACTACTTAAACCTAACTAACCTAAGGACACCACACACACACACACACACACACCCATGCCCGAGGATTCGAACCTGCGACCGTAGCTGCAGCGCGGGTCCGGACTGGAGCGCCTAGAACCGCACGGCCACCGCGGCCGGCTTTCGTCAAACCCCTGTACTTACGCTGACAGTCAAAAGCCAGCTCCTGCAATAGTAGTCGACCCTTTGCAACCCCTCCTGGGATTCACTGTAATTTTCTACTACTGCAACTTTCGTATCTACGACAGCATCATCATCAAACAGTCTTACTAAGGTTCCTATGTTATCCAGTAGATCGTTCGGTCAATGTCTGACAAAAGAAGTGTACCGCCCAGAAGATACGGCTGGATTCAAGGTAACTTTGTACAGGTATACACCATAGGCAGATACCTTAGTGGTTCGACTTGAAACGCTTTGTGACGGCCAACAGTTTTGTAACCTCCCAACAGTAAAAATAATTATATCATTCACATTCAGTGCAACCTCCCAACAGTTTATTATTTCGTAACCTCGCAATAATAACGTGACTAACCTCACAATAAAAATGTGGCTCATATATAACCTTTCAATAATTAGCTAACCGTGAATCTAAACTGGTAAATTTTGACGTCAGCACTGCTGCGTCATGGCCCTGAAAGATCATTCTGAATAAATTGAAAATTCTTACCTCAAGGAAGTCGCCGGATAACGCGTATATATCTGCTCCTATAATAAATTTTTCTGGCACAGCCCAGTGCAATGCTGGCTGCTAGATTTGCCATGTATAAAAAGAAACAACAGATTTTTTTATGATAATCAGGATGACCATGGATAGGAAAAATTAGTAAAATCTGTAGATTCAGATGAATGATTGTCAAAAGTTAATTTTATAAGAAAGATTATTATTAAAAGATTTTTTAAACTTTTACATGGGTCTTGATATATCAATAGTACAAATTTAGTTGTAACAAACTACATATGCGCGCGGCTGCTTTTACGTTATACTACATCACTCAGGCACCGCCATCGCTCCCCACGACCGGCCCCGCCAACTCCATACACCCGACTGCTAGCTACTACTTACTCCTACTGCCAGAGATACAACTACTACTGCTGCCGACACTGCTTTCTGGCCTGCGATTCTATTACAGCTTACATATCGCAGGCAGCGCGTGAGCAATACATCGAAATTACATCTGCTCGAGTGCGCTTTCAATAAATTCCTAAGTCATGGACCTCTTACGGCGTACATTAGTGTCGTTCGTGTTTATTGACATTGTCGGGCCTGCCAGGGTATACCAAGGGCGTGAACACTGTTAGATTCTGAATGGTCACTGTGAAGGCCCCGTACTCATTTGAGACTTCGTCATCAGCACCTGACAGACATTGTAACGGGGTTCGCTGTGAGTCTCCATTTGGCCGGCTGGTCTAATCGTGCAACATCCAGATTTGTTTAGGGAATCGGATGTGACAGTCGCCCTGTGTTGGACTGCATGCCGACGTAGGAGTAGCCATACCTGCCATTAAGGGCTCACCACACATCTGCACTACACATACGAGAACCCCTGCAACAATCTGTGACCTCCCGCACTTTGGTTAGAGACAAGCAGCAGATGGACTAGAAAATTACAGTCCTGTGTGTGGGCCACCACAACACAGACGGCTACTTTCGAGTAGTGCCGTGACCACATATCATGGACTCCTTATGAATGGCGTCTCACTGCGTTCCGCGACGAACTGCGGCTCTTTCCTATCCCAGACGACCATCACCGGCGAGCACGGCGGCGCCTTTGGGGGTATGCCGTTTCTCAAGCGTTTTAGAGAGGCAAGGCGGTGTTACTCCTGGCATCACGATCTGGGGGGACACGGTGTACTACACTCCTGGAAATTGAAATAAGAACACCGTGAATTCATTGTCCCAGGAAGGGGAAACTTTATTGACACATTACTGGGGTCAGATACATCACATGATCACACTGACAGAACCACAGGCACATAGACACAGGCAACAGAGCATGCACAATGTCGGCACTAGTACAGTGTATATCCACCTTTCGAGGCAATGCAGGCTGCTATTCTCCCATGGAGACGATCGTAGAGATGCTGCATGTAGTCCTGTGGAACGGCTTGCCATGCCATTTCCACCTGGCGCCTCAGTTGGACCAGCGTTCGTGCTGGACGTGCAGACCGCGTGAGACGACGCTTCATCCAGTCCCAAACATGCTCAATGGGGGACAGATCCGGAGATCTTGCTGGCCAGGGTAGTTGACTTACACCTTCTAGAGCACGTTGGGTGGCACGGGATACATGCGGACGTGCATTGTCCTGTTGGAACAGCAAGTTCCCTTGCCGGTCTAGGAATGGTAGAACGATGGGTTCGATGACGGTTTGGATGTACCGTGCACTATTCAGTGTCCCCTCGACGATCACCAGTGGTGTACGGCCAGTGTAGGAGATCGCTCCCCACACCATGATGCCGGGTGTTGGCCCTGTGTGCCTCGGTCGTATGCAGTCCTGATTGTGGCGCTCACCTGCACGGCGCCAAACACGCATACGACCATCATTGGCACCAAGGCAGAAGCGACTCTCATCGCTGAAGACGACACGTCTCCATTCGTCCCTCCATTCACGCCTGTCGCGACACCACTGGAGGCGGGCTGCACGATGTTGGGGCGTGAGCGGAAGACGGCCTAACGGTGTGCGGGACCGTAGCCCAGCTTCATGGAGACGGTTGCGAATGGTCCTCGCCGATACCCCAGGAGCAACAGTGTCCCTAATTTGCTGGGAAGTGGCGGTGCGGTCCCCTACGGCACTGCGTAGGACCCTACGGTCTTGGCGTGCATCCGTGCGTCGCTGCGGTCCAGTCCCAGGTCGACGGGCACGTGCACCTTCCGCCGACCACTGGCGACAACATCGATGTACTGTGGAGACCTCACGCCCCACGTGTTGAGCAATTCGGCGGTACGTCCACCCGGCCTCCCGCATGCCCACTATACGCCCTCGCTCAAAGTCCGTCAACTGCACATACGGTTCACGTCCACGCTGTCGCGGCATGCTACCAGTGTTAAAGACTGCGATGGAGCTCCGTATGCCACGGCAAACTGGCTGATACTGACGGCGGCGGTGCACAAATGCTGCGCAGCTAGCGCCATTCGACGGCCAACACCGCGGTTCCTGGTGTGTCCGCTGTGCCGTGCGTGTGATCATTGCTTGTACAGCTCTCTCGCAGTGTCCGGAGCAAGTATGGTGGGTCTGACACACCGGTGTCAATGTGTTCTTTTTTCCATTTCCAGGAGTGTATTTCAGGTCACGGCTGCTACTAACTGAGGGAACGCTGATGGCACGACGGTACGTCATGGACATGCTGTGCCCTCTTGTGTTTTGTCTCACGCGACAGTATCGATATGCCATTATTCAACAGGACAAAGATCTTCTGCACTTGGCATGATGCTCAGTTTCTCGTGTGACCAGCAAGATCTCCAGAACTGTACCCGGCAGAACACGTCAACCCCATCCCAGTGTCAGTATCCAGGATATTAAAATGAAATTTCACACTGTGGGCCAGCATGCTTAGGGAGAGGACACAACGATCTTATAACACTATTCCCAACTCAGTCAGCGCGTGGATCCAGGTCAGGAGAAGGTGCAACGTCATACTGATATGTAACCAGCTACTGCCGAATTATCTGTAATTTTCCCTCAATTTTGTAATCTGTGCCTCTTAACCCATGAAGTTTCATTTCGTTTCTTCCTCCCCTTCTGGAAGCTCCTGCCAAAGTACTTTCACACTAAACAATTTCACTCCGTTGACAGAGCTGTAATGAGTTCTGGCTGCTCTAACGTTCTGAATACGGTCACGTAGCTGTCCTGATATTCCGTAAGCTCGCCTTATGTTCACTAAGCGAATGCGCGGAATTATATCGAATGTCTTTCGGAAGTGAAGGATCACTGCATCGATCTGGGCACCCTTTTTAGGGCCTTCTGTAATCCATGAACGAAAACAAAGGGACCTAAGTTTAACAAGAATGCATGTTGATTCCTATAGAGGAGTTTTCCAAAAACATGAAAACACGAGACCATAAAACCTGATGTTACCAATACAAGCCTAATAACGTGATGGCCTGTCATGAAAACGAGTACGACGCGTAGTTTTTCTTCCAATGAAATGGGACTCTTTTGTTCTTTCAGCTATCTACGTTGAACTGCTGCCACAACTGTATCAAGTTCTTTGGCGTATGTTTACAGTCTTCTTCACTTCAGGTTCAAAATGGTTCAAATGGTCTGAGCACTATGGGACTTAACTTCTGAGGTCATCAGTCCAAGAGAACATAGAAGTACTTAAACCTAACTAACGTAAGGACAGCACACACATGCATGCCCGAGGCAGGATGCGAACCTGTGACCGTAGCGGTCGCGCGGTTCCAGACTGTAGCGCCTAGAACCGCTCGGCCCCTTTTGCCGGCTCTTCACTTCAGGGATTAGTTGACTGCCTGTACCGGGTTCAGACTTCGATCCATCTGTCTCTTGTTATCTTTACGTTCTTTGTGTTCACAGGACGGGGTTGAATCATTTGTTTACTTAGCCAGTCGTTACCCATTCGCTCCAAATAATTTTTACATTTTTTGTTTACAGTGCTACACATCATCATTTAAGACCTGCATACCTACTTCTTGTATTTTTTCACTTCATTCCCCTATCTCTAGCAATGTATAACCTTTATGCAGGAGCTTCATTTCAACGGCCAGCTTATTTGGCTGTTTCTTTTGCGAGGGGACCGAGCATTCACAACCCAGCATTGTTATGTATTGTAGTTTCATATTTTTCTAATGTAGTTCCTTTCTAGCACTATTCTGTAGTGTTCTCTATATAGTATCACAAATATATTGAGATGTATGTATGTTATTTTGATGTTATACTCCGAGTAATAAAATTACGCCATAATTGATGTGAGACATCTATAAATATTTGTTCTGATAACACACACTCATGTATTACACAGTTGATTCAGTTGATAGGGTGCCTTTCGGTGCTCGTAATGCATGTGAAAGAGATAGAGAGAAAAAGAGAGAGAGATGTCAATAAGGTAAGAAAACGATGAGTTTAAATACACCGGTGAGCAAACCTTAAGGACGAAAGTAACTTTTGCATGACGTGTCACTGTCAAGCGAAATAGTTCGATCAAACTTAGATGAGTAAACGTAAGATCCGAAAACTAAAGTAAGCGTATTAACGTATGAGAAACAAATTGAAAGACCTGCTGAACGCAGGATAAAGTGCAGATAAATAGCAGGAGAAGATCGAATAACATCATAATGGAGAAGAATTCTCCAAAACTGCGACAGGAGGAAGTTGATTTGGAATAAACATATGGTACCCTAAAGCAGTCAAAGTGTGACAGACCATTAAATGACCTATCTCCAGCAAGTCAGTCGTAGTCGATGAGACACCTTCAGACACAGTGAAACTCGTATGAGGTTTGGCAAATGGATTATCTGAGCTGGTGTAAGAAATTTGTGAAATTTGTACCTCCCCATCAGCTCGTCAGAACATCATGATCATCATCGAAAACTGAACAATATGATAAATTAATAACTATCAATCTGGCATGTGATGTCTGTAGACCTCTGACGGAAGTAACATTCTCAAGAATAGAAAGACAAGTTGAGGAAGAAGGAATATTACCAATTAACGTCCCGTCGACGCCGAGATCATTACAGGCAGTATACTAACTCGAAGTGGAGTAGAAGGGTGAAGGAAATCTGTCGTGCCCTTTCAAAGAAACCACTACAGCAGTTCACTTAAATGGCTCAGGGACAGATGGTCAGAAGAAGATCTGAACCACCGCCCTCCCGTATACGACTCCATTATCTATCATACCGCTACACCAACCCGCTCAGTAGGTTAAAGGGGTGCTGTGGAAAGATAAGTATAATCACAGTAGAGAAAAATGTCCGAGACAATCAGTTATGAGTTTGAGTTTAGTAGAGAGACGGATTACTAAAATAGGGGGCGCTTCGTAGCATCTGTGTATTTTCGGTGCAAGAAAAAATCTTAGAGACTGTGAGGTAGAATAAGATGTTCGCGATGTTGGAACATGTGCAGAGAAAGCATAAAAAGTTACATTTGATATTCCATCAGCAGTAAGGTCATTTAACAAGGAGCTCGCCGTCAGAGAGAATACGGAAAGAAAGGAAATTGAATGCGTTTCTTTCAATGGAACTACCCCGGAAGTCGCCACAATCGATTTATAAAAATTTAAATTTGGAGGACGATATACCAGTCCAATGTCTTAACCATTATGCCCTCTTCCTCAGTTAAAATTCAATGACAGATGTGTGTGTGTGTGTGTGTGTGTGTGTGTGTGTGTGTGTGTGTGTGTGTGTGTGTGTGTGTGTACACGCACGCGCGCTCGTGCGCGAAAAGATGAATCCGCAGCTCAGCTGTATAGTTTCGAAAGAAGCACTGAACACTGAACTTCCTACTCTGACCACGCCATAGGCATCGAATTGTTCTTTAACTGCAGGTGTTATTCGGCACTGTAATCAGAAACACAGTGGATAGATCACAAATAAGAATGCAAGGAGGTGAAACAAATATATTGAAGTAAGAATCGACCACAGAATCAGTGGAATATGTATATTTCCATAAAGACCCACAAATACATTAGCAACGAATCTTATAGATCTGAAACGGTAAACAAAGATATTACGACTGAATCTCGTAGATCTGAAAGGGTAAAATGCACTTGCTGTTTAGTCCGAAGACTGATTTGGTGCAGCTCTTATGCTACACTATCCCACTAACTACTGCAACCTACATCCTTCTGAATCTGCTTACTGTATTCATCTCTCGATCTCCGATTTTTACCCTCCACGCCTACCTCCAACACTAAATTGCTGATCACTTGACATCTCAGAATGTGTTCTGTCAACCGATCCTTCTTCTAACTAGATTGTGCCACAAATTTCTCCTCTCTCCAACTCTATTCAGTGCCTCCTCATTACTTACGCGATCCACCCACCTAATTTTCAACATTCGTCTGTTGCATCACATTCCAAAACCTTCTATTCTCTTCTTGTCTAATCTGTTAATCGTCCACGTTTCACTTTCGTATATGGCTACACTCCATACAAATACTTTCAGAAAAGACTTCATAACACTTAAATCTACATTCGATTTAAACAAATTACTCTTCTTCAGAAACGCTTTTCTTGTCATTGCCAAACTACACTTAAAATCCTCTCTACCCATGCCATCATCAGTTACTCTGCTGCCCAACAACAAAACTCATCTACTACCTTCAGTGTCTCGTTTCCTAGTTTCTCTCAATGTCACCCGACTTAATTGGACTACATTTCATTACCCTTGTTTTTCTTTTGTTCATGTTCATCTTATATCCTCCTTTCAAGACACTGTCCATTCCGTTCAATTGCTCTTCCAAGACGTTTGCTACTTCTGACAGAATTACAATGCCATCGACAAATCTCAACGCTTTTATTGCTTCATCCTGAACTTTTAATTCTGCTCCAAATTTTTCTTTTGTTCCCTTTACTGCTTGCTCAACCTAGAGACTGAATAACATCAGAGATAGACTAGAACCTTGTCTCACTCCCGTCTCAAGTCCGTCGTCTCTTATATCTGTCGTCTGGTTTCTGTACAAGCCGTAGATTGCCTTTCGCTCCCTGTATTTTACTCCTACCACCTTCCGAATTTCAAAGAGAGTATTCCAGTCAACAGCTGCAAATACTAGATACGTATGTTTGCCTTTCCTTAACCTACCTTCTAAGATAAGTCGTGGGGTCGATATTGCCTCGCGCGTTCCTTCATTTCCCTGGAATCCAAACTGATCTTCCTCGAGGTTGCCTTTTTTTTCCATTCTTCTGTAAATAATTCGTGTTAGTGTTTTGGAATCATGATTTATTAAACTGATACTCCGGTAATATTCACACTTATCAGCGCCTGCTTTCTTTTAAATTGGTAATATTACATTTCTCTTGAAGTCTGAGGGCATTTCGCGTGTCACATAAATCCTTACCGAAATAAATGGCAAAAGAGAAGGGAAACGATAAAGTTATTACTTACACTTATTCAAAAGAGAAAAGCCACACACATAAGAAATCAGAGGACACAAAATGAAGAAATAAAACAGATACATGACGGTGAGCGAGAGAGAAATACCATTGACGCCACATGGGAGTAGAATGCGGCAGATTAGTTTAGCCGCGACATACAGCAGTCGGTAGTCGGGGGGATGCGGTCGTAATTGCTGCTAACGTCGTGATCTCGGATGATATGACTGTCACAAGTAGCGAACAATCAGATCATTAACTGCTTCTCCTACCTACTGGCACTCTTTTATGGATACTTTCTGTTCCCATGACACGCAATGAAACTGCGTCAGCTTGGCGCCTAAACGTCTACAGACTAACTGCTACAGCCACGCCTCTTGACGACAAAAAACTCAGGTCCCAGAGCTATGGGATTAATATAACGCTTCGGGTTTCGGAACAAAACGGCCGACTGTGCAGAGGGCGCTCCTCTTGATAGCTGACGTATCGGTGCTCTCTGGCACAGTTTTGGGCAGGCTGTCTAATTGCGTTAGTTTCCGACTGGCTCATTTTAAATACAAGAACGGTTTCTTTGGCACCTCTGGCGGTGGACCTCCCAGACTTAGAAAAAAATGGCTCCCTGCACCGAAAAAAGCCATATAGGCGAAAATCAACGATTTTTTAATAAATTGCAATTACAATGAAAAGAAAGTACGGACAATACCTCCACAACAGGGAACAATTACTGGCTACTTGGGACTTCTCGTTCTCCATCCCTAAAGACATAAAACACATACCAGTGTATAGAAAAAATTAATTAATATCTGTGCTAGCCTCAAAGCCTTGTTTAGGTCCAATTAACCTAACTGTGATGTAGCGATAATAGATTGCCATCGCTGGAGAATGTGATATTGCAAGTGATATACAAAATGTACAAAAATAAAATATGATTCCTGAAGAGAAAGATCGAAAGAATGTTGTAAGGATGTGTTGCAGTTTAACCATCACTGTTCTTTAGCTTGGGCATCGAAGAAGCAATGAAGGAAACGAAAGAAATTTTCAAAAGGCTCAAAAAACGTTTTAATGGAATGGACCTCATACTTTGCACTTAATACAGCTTCAAACTAAACTTAGTTCAGACGAAGATGATGCTGTGCGGTAAAAACAGACCAATAAGTCACTCTTACACAGGACAGATGAAGAAAGAAATACGTAACGAGTGACACAGATGAACAGTCTTCAGCTAAAAAAGCTCACTGGTGGATAATACCAATAACGAAGTGAGAAATAAATTCATCGAAGAGAGTACACAGGTTATATCTGAAATGAAGATAGAAAATGAGAGAGTTGGTGGAGTGGATTACAACAAGCATATTTCACGTGGCAACCCATGTGCGCATCCATTAGCGTACGGCGCTAGGCGTAGTTGAACAGCGCCGCACCCCTCCAAGAGGGTAGGCACACAGCATGCCAGCCGAGTCGCCGTGGTAGCAGGCCTGCAGGGCAACGAATTCAATGTACGAGGGCAGTTCAATAAGTAATGCAACACATTTTTTTTTTCCGGCCAATTTTGGTTGAAAAAACCGGAAATTTCTTGTGGAATATTTTCAAACATTCCCGCTTCGTCTCGTATAGCTTCATTGACTTCCGACAAGTGGCAGCGCTGTACGGAGCTGTTAAAATGGCGTCTGTAACGGATGTGCGTTGCAAACAACGGGCAGTGATCGAGTTTCTTTTGGCGGAAAACCAGGGCATCTCAGATATTCATAGGCGCTTGCAGAATGTCTACGGTGATCTGGTAGTGGACAAAAGCACGGTGAGTCGTTGGGCAAAGCGTGTGTCACCATCGCCGCAAGGTCAAGCAAGACTGTCAGATCTCCCGCATGCGGGCCGGCCGTGCACAGCTGTGACTCCTGCAATGGCGGAGCGTGCGAACACACTCGTTCGAGGTGATCGACGGATCACTATCAAACAACTCAGTGCTCAACTTGACATCTCTGTTGGTAGTGCTGTCACAATTGTTCACCAGTTGGGATATTCAAAGGTTTGTTCCCGCTGGGTCCCTCGTTGTCTAACCGAACACCATAAAGAGCAAAGGAGAACCATCTGTGCGGAATTGCTTGCTCGTCATGTGGCTGAGGGTGACAATTTCTTGTCAAAGATTGTTACAGGCGATGAAACATGGGTTCATCACTTCGAACCTGAAACAAAACGGCAATCAATGGAGTGGCGTAACACCCACTCCCCTACCAAGAAAAAGTTTAAAGCCATACCCTCAGCCGGTAAAGTCATGGTTACAGTCTCCTGGGACGCTGAAGGGGTTATTCTGTTCGATGTCCTTCCCCATGGTCAAACGATCAACTCTGAAGTGTATTGTGCTACTCTTCAGAAATTGAAGAAACGACTTCAGCGTGTTCGTAGGCTCAAAAATCTGAACGAACTTCTGCTTCTTCATGACAACGCAAGACCTCACACAAGTCTTCGCACCCGAGAGGAGCTCACAAAACTTCAGTGGACCGTTCTTCCTCATGCACCCTACAGCCCCGATATCGCACCGTCGGATTTCCATATGTTTGGCCCAATGAAGGACGCAATCCGTGTTAGGCACTACGCGGATGATGAAGAAGTTATTGATGCAATACGACGTTGGCTCCGACATCGACCAGTGGAATGGTACCGTGCAGGCATACAGGCCCTCATTTCAAGGTGGCGTAAGGCCATAGCACTGAATGAAGATTACGTTGAAAAATAGTGTTGTGTAGCTAAAAGATTGGGGAATAACCTGGTGTATTTCAATGCTGAATAAAACAACCCCTGTTTCAGAAAAAAATGTGTTGCATTACTTATTGAACTGCCCTCGTACTTGTGGCATCAAGATAAATAAGAAGTCGCGGTGAAGCTTTATAACCTTTATTTGAAAACAGTTACAAAAAAGTGCTCGAAATTACGCCCTACTGCTTGAATGCACGCCATCCAATGATGCTGGAGAGACCGTTGCACCCTTTCAAACAGTCCTGGCAAAGTGGAAATTGGGTCGTAAGCTGCCACAATACCCGCTATTCGCTCTTCATCAGTCTCGATAGGTGTTTCTACTGACTTCAGGTGGCTCCAAGAGAATAAATCAACGGGCGTCAGTGCCCTGCCCAATTCTCATCAAAGGTTTCACCCCAATGCATTCGCACTGCGTGTGTGAAGTGCGCAGGTACACCATCGTCTTGGCACCACATTCGCTGTCGCGCATTGAGTGGAACATGTTCCAACAACTCTGACAGAGTTTCTCGTAAAAGGATTAAGTATCTGTTTGCGCACAGTCGCCGGAGAAACATGTATGGACCGACCACATTATCGTCTACCAAGCTGGCCCATATGTTAACAGCGATGCAATCTAGGTGACCACGAACAAAGGCGGCGCGCCCATTGTCCTGTCCCCACAAGTGTTGACTGTTGCTGTTGAACATACCCTTTCGTGAATGGATGCCTCATCCGTAAAAAGTACATGGTTCGGAAACCCCAGTTGAATGGCACATCTTTGCAAAAATCACTGGCAGAATTCAATTCGGCGTGGGAAAGTCACCTGGATTAAGGCCGTGAACCTTCTGAAGGCGGTAGGGGTGCAAATCATCTTGATGCCACACAAATTCTTCAAATTGTCGAACGGCCTAACACCGATTTCGGGTGCAACAAGCCGTGAGATTGTTGCTAACGCTTCCTCTTCAAGCCCTGGTGTACGCACGGTACGTTGACGACCGCGTCAGTGAGCCCTTCGCATCACTAACACAAAATGAATACACTGGGCTTCGAAGTAGGTCTCAAATGCTGATTTGCCAATGGAAAACGCAAGTGAATCTGTCTCTCGTAGGGACCTGTGGATGGCAGTAAATGTGAGTGGATCTGGCACTCGACGATTCGGAAACCTTCCAACGTGCAAACGTAGGGCAGCGTGAGGATTTCCGTCCGCCGCTCCTTAAGCGCAGTGCATGTCTGCCCTTTTCTCCTGAGAATAGCGCTCCATTTCCTGTGCGCTCCACACAGTAACAAACACAAGAGTGTCCCCGTTTGATGACAAATTGATGTAGGGTAGGCCAGACTCCGCAGTGTGCACATGCGCTGCTCTCTGTGCAACACCTGTCAAACAGGAATTTGCACTGCCAAAAGCAACGCGTTCACGGCATATTCGCAACTATGTCGACCACAGCGTTTGCAAATAAAGGTCACAAAACTTCAACCCAACGTCTCCCTTATCTTGTTGCCCTGCAGACCTGCTACCTCGCTGACTCGGGTGGCATGTTCTGTGTCTACCCTCTTGCCGGCGCTCGATGCTGTGCAACGACGCCTAGCGCCGTACGCTAAGGGATGCGGACATGGCTTACTATGTGAAATACGCTTGTTATGACCCACCCTTCAAGCCCTCTCATTTTCTACTTTCATTTCAGTTACACCCTGTACATAAAGCGCAATTGCATGAGTGTCAAATTGTAGGAAACGGTACATGAGGAGAAGAAGAACTTCACGCAAGTGGAATCTGTTCCTAATAAATTAAGTGCGCAGACCGAGTAAGAAATAAAGAGATACTAAAAAAGAGAAAAGGAGATGAAACATAGCGATTGAAAAGTCATACCGCAAGAAGAGAGAAACTCATGGAGCGTACATCGCGGCATCCACGAATAGCTAATTTGCCACCGAAACGAGAAGAAGAGGGGAAAATCTGTAAGATAAGACGTAGGCTATAAGATAATGTTAGAGTATGTTGTTTTGAGTAAAGTAGACACTAATATCTTAGCAGAAGATAGGAAGAAGCTATGAAAGGCACAACAACCACTCAATGGAAAGATGGATGACTTCAGTAGGATGAATTAATTGGTACGAGCACATACCCCGACTCTGAAGTAAGCAGATGGAAGACTGCGATTTATTGGGAGAATCTGGACATTCATAGCGCATCTGTAGCAATTACCACGCGTAACACCATTCTACGACTCATTCTTGAATAGTCCTGGAGATTTTTGTGTTTTGGGCAGGTCAAAAAAAAAGTAAAGAGACGAATGAAATTCAGAAGAGTCTTACAACATTCATAACTAACTCACCAGTCTGTCTGGGTGTGTCCCACAGATTCTCAGATATCTCGCGCGACACTCTTTGATATAAATACGACGCTCTTTACGTGATTCACAGTTGAGGAAATTACGATAACCAAATTCGATACATTGTGGCGTCTCTTGCGGATTACATGAGAAATTCTTGCAAACACGCTGTAATTCCACCGACTCTGTACACGTGAGCGGGTGAAACCAGGGAGTGACCAATAACGGTACTGTGGCTCCTCTACCGTGCCCTACACTATTACATGTAAGTAAACACCTGTAATACAGCGTTATCAGGACATTCATGCCGTATTCGTTGAGTCTTCATACACCTGATAGCCCTCACTACAATCGAATACCAAGAGCCCATCACAAAACGAAGAATAAGTTCCCCTCGCTTTAGCTGCTGTACTCTCACATCACCCTCTGTATCGGTTTTCAATGTTGGTTCTTAGACGCTTCCAGGTAAATTTTTCGTGAAACCGCAGATAACAACTCGCTCTCGGAAAACATACTTTACGTGCAAACCAACGAATCAGAGAGAAACTCCATGCTCCAGCATTCGTAGTTTCATTTCCCTTAATTAATATTAACGGACGATATCAGTTTCCTACGTTACTCATTTATAGATTTGGCTTTCTAGATGGAGTGTTAAATAATGTCAGGAAGAAGTTGTCACAAAAAGTTAAGGTGCAACGCTTGTGTACTGCGCTGACAACCGTCCTTCAATTGTACCGACATATTACAACATAATACTACACAATTTTGAGTCCAGAATTACTCATTATGGATTATTTAATAGGTTCTTTATTGGCACTCGGAATGTTAATCATACTGTCATGTTCGGCATACTTATTACGTAAAACCTTATAGAGCATAACGTGTTATTTTTGTTATTCACAAAAATTACCTGAATGACAAGGAAGCCACCTTTACATTGTCAAATAAAAACTTAATGCGCACTAAAGGTTATTCTAGTCCTCCCATCAATATTACATTATAAGCAAAATATCTGTGTTATCTGAATTAAATGTCTTGTATAAAATGAATTTCTGTACTAATAAATGCATTAAGCAAATGAAGTAGCATCAATGAGTATTTAAAATGAGTTCTTACGTTGGAAAGAGGACTTATAACCGACATATTCCTAGCCAACAACTTGCATGCGTAACTTTTGCAAAGAAATTTTTATACTTTGTATTCTCATTTAGTACTTCGTCTATTTTCAGATACCGGTATTTGATAAGGAACTCCCCTAAAAGAATAAATTAATTTTGTGAAAATATTTTATCACTAGGTTATAGGGGCATTTCAGGATGCTAAGAGATAAACAGTGGACACGATGAGGGGGATTTTGATCTTATAGTACATTCTTAATTACGCTTTCTTGTTGAATTCCTAATACAGGATAAGTTAAGAATGAGTGTTTCAAATCGGCAACTGCTGTTTTTCCGCACGCAAACTAAGATGTCTCACAAAGCCCTTTCTCTTGCAGATTACTTAGAAAATAATCGTGGTAATGCCGTCCTTTTCAAGCTTTGGAATTTTTTTCTCTTGTACTAAATTTTGAAGGACCAAGTAGTCGATGGCATTGAATTGCTACGAATTAATTGTCTTTTGAGAGTCTACTGTTAGCCACACAATCCTGTGGTCACCGACGCTTTAGTGCTATCTGAATGACTTCAATATACCAATGTCAGAAGCTATTTCATCATATCTATGCAGCTTCCCCGGACGCGTTAAAACTTTCTTTTCCTTGTCAGAACGTGACAGTTTTAGTGTATTATCAGAGTAGCGAATTATCCCAGTTATTTTTAAGTGACCAGCAAGTCACAATTCTCCGAACTATCCTTCTAGCCTCTGTGCTCCAACACAAAGTCTTTGAAGATAACTTTTGTCGTGCCCTTTGGATTATTTATGTTTTATAAAGCGCTTGCGAGCTGTTATCTGTTAAGTGTTGCAAAATCAACGTCACTGGAATACATTCGTCACGTTTTCCAGAATACTGTGTGATGCACGAACGAACTAACAGATACTAAGTAACGCAACTAAATCGATCTCATAATGTGAATAATTCTCGCCACATTCAGTACTTACATGTTTCGTTTTTACGTCTTGCCACTGCTACACGACCCCCACTATTCTGCAAACAAGCAATAAATCCATACCAACAGGAGATGAATCTCTAGGCGATTCGAAACCGGTAGTGGAAAACACAAATTGAAGAATAAGGCAAAAGACGACTGGTTGCGGTAAAATCTGGAAACCTTTTTAATAGTTCATTTCAACATTGACAAAGATGATAATTTTACGTTATTCGTGACTATGACAGTAGGTGAATGTGAGTGAAACAGGAGAGAATAATTGTCATTTTAAGTGAAACTGTATTCTACGCATTTTAAACGAAGTTCCTCTCGGACTGTTTTATCAAAGGCGTAAATACGCTATTGAGCCCCTGTATCCGCAAACATACGCATACACACAATTCGTAAAATTGGTGCAGCAATTGTTATTTCTTAAGACACAGGCAAAGAAAGCATCCAACCATTTTCCTATTCTGGAAAGTTGTACCCTGGGAAGATATTTAGTAATTACTAAAACAGTTATGACTCACAACTTTGAAGTGTTATACAGGATGTTGAACAACAACCTGATAATACTGTCAAATCAGTGTAGGAGGTGTCGAATCCAACGAAACTTCCCAAATGACCATAGGTAAGACGTGCACTGTTGAGGAGTTTCGGCGATAAAAAGACAGCCAACCAGCGTTAAATTCAGGGTAGCTTGTGGATTTAAAGTAACTTGTTGCAACTTGTTCTTACTGTAGTAAAGAGCACAGTTACTGATTAGCTGAATGTAGTGGTTTGAGACGAACAGCTAAACCAAGGAAACTTTTAAATTGCTATCCATGGCTGGATCCTTTATAGGAGAATTTTCCGTGATGCTTTGGGTAAAGCTTGACTACTTAACCACCTACGCAGAAGGTACATTGATATGCAGAGCACCACAGCAGAGTAGCAGCTTAGGCGGACAAAACTGTTGTGCTACAAGAATGCTAACACGGTAGATTAGGGAATAAAGTTCCGTGCTCCCTTCGCTGATTAGCTATAATTTTAAAGCCGTAGCTCCAACGTGCAGGTATTTGGAAAAGTTTGGTCGATCCGACGTTCTCTTCCCTACTTTTGACACATTTAGCAGGTTATTCTTTGCCAACCCGTAAGTAGGTGCGGGAGCAAGTGTTTACAAGACATTAACCATCATCAACCCCAGCATGCCCAGGTTGGGACTGCGCTATAGTGCGATCCACGAACGATGGAGGTCGGCGCATGTCGAGGCACGGACGCGGATTGCATTGTAGAAGATTCCGAGTGACAGTTGCGGTATGTGTATACGCGTGCTCTCCGCTCGAAAAAAGCGTATATCCTGCAAATTATGTCTCTCGCTTGCTCATGCAGAATTTTTCACGTACCATCACAAACGGCGATGACAGTTCGCAACAAATGGAATCGAAATTCACTAAAAAAAACTCGCTACCACCGCGTTTAATGCTTATATTAGCTACGTCATTCACAGCAGAGCCTTCAGAATATGCTGAACGCTCATTGGCTGTCGGAGAAAGAGTGACGTAGCTTCGCAGAACAAGCCTAAACTCGACCGCCATCGTTTGTGAGTCCAATTATAGTTACAACATGAAATGTTGGGAGCTCCCAGGGCCCTTGTTCAATGAAAGTTGTCTGGCTTGATCGTTTTAGCAGGTGTGTGCAGCGTACTGTACTACCGAAAGAGTAAAGATACAAACAAATGCAGAGAAATAAGCGTGATCGTGACGTCATAGCGGCTCTTTCTGTAATTCGCTCCTTACTTGGTAGGCGAAACTAGTATTTTTCTTTTTTCTTGAGGTTATAAAACTTCCGTCCGCTACTGTTATACCATAACCTTAAGTTGGAGTCGGGTCGTGAAATAAAACTATCTTGTTAAAGCAATTATGGTATAAAGCAACAGAGCAGTGTTACGCTCTGAGAGGAATTTTGTTATGTTGACCGTGTTGTACCTAACGGAGGTGGTTTATCGGAAGTGAAAGTCAGAATTACGTAAATATTTAAACAGTAACAAACAATATTTTACCTATCTACCCTGTTCAAAGAATAAAGAAAACGGTCGCCAGCCTAATTAGGCTTGAGAATGATTAACATTCTTGTTCAAGAAAATAGGTATGAGTAACTTTAGTGGACAGACACAGCCTATACTTTGCCACACGCGAGTGCAATGAACTCTGGCACCTGAATGCAGTATGTTCACGTCAAGCTTGGAGCTACCAGATCAGAACAAACCACTTGCATAAATATAACAGATAAAAAAACACACTATTACTTTGAGGGCTTGGTCAAACTGAATGGTCTCAATAACGTTACTATTAATATTCACTGTAGAATCGTAAATTGGACATAGGTTTAGTATTATTTTTCAAACAAATTCCTATCTGACATGAAGTATGGATATGGTTCACAGCAAATTTAGTTACTGCACATAGATTAATTCTCTCACTACCAAACACCTTTCTACTTACAATGAAAATTAAATGAAGTTCACTAACAAATTACTTTTCACTATCCTTTTAATAAAGAAGTTACTGTTTTCACGGATAGTGGTTTTTCCGTTACTTGTTACCTAGCATAAGCGCAATAGACAAACTGTTAATCCTGTTACAACATTAATATGCACTTTTAATACACAAGAGGAACCCAATATTGAACAGAATTTGACTTGAATAGCAAGAGTAATTGAAACTTTTTTATAATTAAGTACTTGGTGCATTTGAACTACTTTCAATGGAGGGGGCCCTTAATCTTGACCACTGTAGCAGAGCAAACTAAACACACTTTCAATATATTAGAGAAACAAGTACTTAGCAAGGATGAACATATAACTCTCAACAGTTGCAGTTCTGAACTTTTACTATAGTGAAACACAAAATTGAGATATTTGTAAGATCCTTTCAACAAACAGTATTAATTTTAGCACATTCTATTGCCATATTAATTTTAATATGCCTTCAATGAAGGACACTCGGCAAACACTTTAGCGTGGGAGGGGCCCTAAATGGATATGTAACTAAGGATAAATCACGGTAGGTCCAAGAGTTCAGTCAAATTTTACCTTATATTTGGGTACACTGTAACATCCTGTGAGCTGATCCTTCACTGTACATTACTATAGTGTTCCATTACAGTGATTGCGCAATGTGGTGGCGATTGCATGTTGGTAGGTAGATTTGCAGGTAGAGTTGCTGGACTCTGTCATTTCTTGGTGGCGATGATAGATACCAATTCCAGAATAGTTCCGGCTCTTTATCCATCCATCCGAGGCATTGGAAAGCGTCAGGAAAAGCCTCTCTCGGAACCAGCACAATACACAACTTTTACATGAGCAGTTAATAGTTTGGTAGCTTGTCCCCGACTGACTCTTGGTTCCACATTTCTATCCATGCCAACCACATTTTGCGCGCGCTACTAAGTTCCTTTCCGAAGGGGAACCACACCATTTTTTACATACAAAATAACTAAGAACCCTAAGTGAAGATCAGCAGTTTATATAACAGCAACCAAAAATATAAGATCAGCAGTTTACATAACAGCAACCAAAAATATTAAATAAAACAGAACATTTGCACACATCGGTAGTTCTACACAAAATTATTTAAATAATACTGTTTAATTTTAAAGACAACCAAAGAGATTATATGACAAAGACAAAACATATAATTTGCTCATATTGTACATATTACAGAGATTACATTTCATACACTCTAAGAGACATCAGAGTTTTTACAAAGAAAGGAATATACAATTTTGAGTTATCGATTCAACCAAACACATTTACAGAAGCTCAACGATGTAACATTAAATAAAACAAAAGGCAAAATAAAACAGTAAAGCATTAGAGCTTTGGTGTTACAAGGCCACCTTGCTTTTGGAAGTATGCTTGAAACGTATACACCCGAGATACTTTTCGTTTTCTCTGTGTCTACCTGTCATGGACTCTAATATAAGCCGAATCACGTTCCTGAAGATCTCCACGAGCTTTTCGAGTGACCGCATCGGCTGCGAGCAAACACGCCGGCGCCGGTGGACGCCGTCGCGCCCCCTGTTTGCGTACGCCGGCCCTCGAATGGGCTCCCGTCGGCTGCTGACAGTCACAAAATTCCGATTCGTCCTTCAATTTCCGGCGGCGGCTCCTCTGGCGCGCCCGGCTGTGGCAGGAGACAGCCCGTGGCAGCCCGCCAACGTGTCGCCCGCGCTGGAGAAGAAGGTCGCCGCACGGGCGAGCGGAAGAGCTGAAGGGATTGGGCGTGACGAGGGAGAGGGCGGCCGCGCAGAAGGCCCAGACACAGACGCCGCGCTTCCGGCGAGGTGCGACGTGTTTGTGAAGGCCTGCCGCCGCAATCAGCACTGCAGGGGCGCGGGGGTGCGTCGTGGCTCCCAGACGCTGCAGGATCACCGCGGCGGCACCCGTGCTGACGTCACCACAGTGGTCTGCAGGCCGTGAGCTGCACGTCGCCCGCCAGGGAAGGTGGACCACTCAGTGGGCGCTACGGCTTGCTGGTGACGGCGTTGCCAGACGACACTGAAACTTGACGCATGGCCACCTAGAAAGCGACATCCGAGTTACATTTTAATATCTTTTACGTTGATACATACACTACTGGTCATTAAAATTGCCACACCAAGTAGAAATGCAGATGATAAATGGATATTCATTGGACAAATATGTTATACTACAACTGACATATGATTACATTTTCACGCAATTTGGGTGCATAGATCCTGAGAAATCAGTACCCAGAGCAACCGCCTCTGGCCGTAATAACGGCCTTGATACGCCTGGGCATTGAGTCAAACAGAGCTCGGATGGCGTGTACAGGTACAGCTGCCCATGCAGCTTCAACACGATACCACAGTTCATCAAGAGTAGTGACTGGCGTATTGTGACGAGCCAGTTGCTTGACCACACGTTTTCAATTGGTGAGATATCTTGAGAATGTGCTGGCCAGGGCAGCAGTCGAACATTTTCTGTATCCAGAAAGGCCCGTACAGGACCTGCAACATGCTGTCGTGCATTATCCTGCTGAAATTTAGGGTTTCATAGGGATCGAATGAAGGGTAGAGCCACGGGTCGTAACACATCTGAAATGTAACATCCACTGTTCAGAGTGCCGTCAATGCGAACAAGAGGTGACCGAGACGTGTAACCAATGGCACCCCATACCATCACGCCGGGTGATACGCCAGTATGGCGATGACGAATACACGCCTCCAATGTGTGTTTACCGCGATGTCGCCAGACACGGATGCGACCATCATGATGCTGTAAACAGAACCTGAGTTCATCCGAAAAAATGACGTCTTGCCATTCGTGCACACAGGTTCGTCGTTGAGTACACCATCGCAGGCGCTCCTGCTTGTGATGCAGCGTCAAGGTAGCCCCAGCCATGGCTCCGAGCTGATAGTCCATGCTGCTGCATATGTCGTCGAACTGTTCGTGCAGATGGTTGTTGTCTTGCAAACGTCCCCATCTGTTGACTCAGGGATCGAGACGTGGCTGCAGGATCCGTTACAGCCATGCGGGTAAGATGCCTGTCATCTCAACTGCTAGTGATACGAGGCCGTTGGGATCCAGCACGGCGTTCCGTATTACCCTCCTGAACCCACCGATTCCATATTCTGCTAACAGTCATTGGACCTCGATCAACGCGAGCAGCAATGTCGCGATACGATAAACCGCAATTGCGATAGACTACAATCCGACGTTTATCAAAGTCGGAAACGTGATGGTACGCATTTCTCCTCCTTACATGAGGCATCACAACAACGTTTGACCAGGCAACGCCGGTCAACTGCTGTTTGTGTATGAGAAATCGGTTGGAAACTTTCCTCATGTCAGCACGTCGTAGGTTTCGCCACCGGCGCCAACCTTGTGTGAATGCTCTGGAAAGCTAATCATTTGCATATCACAGCATCTTCTTCCTGTCGTTTAAATTTCGCGTCTGTAGCACGTCATCTTCGTGGTGTAGTAATTTTAATGGCCAGTAGTGTGTTTCTTCCGGTCATCATAATTCCACAAGGCCTTTCATTAGAAATTCTGATAATACATAGACACCATATATAGGGGAAAGGCAAAATAATGTGACTATCTGTACTTACTTGGGAATGGTTTATTAATAAGGGGTTGGACCCCATTTGCCGTAATACAGCTATTATTCTTCTTGGAATACTGGCATATAATGATTGTGGAATGTTATGACACTTATCGATCAGAACCTCTTCTAAGTCCTCTAGTGGCGAGGGAAGCGGAAATCTGCTTCGGAGTCTGCGCTCCAATACCGCCCACAAGGGTTCGATAATGCTCCAGTCCGGAGACAATGGTGGCCAGGGAAGACGCTGCAGTTGTATGCTCCCAATACCACGATTTTACTGTCCTTGCTGTGTGAATTGCTGCATTATCGTTCTGAAATGTGGCATCATTGTTGGGGAACAACATTTGAATAATGGGGTGCACCTGATCACCTAAAATGTTTACATAATCGTTGGCTGTAACACGGCCTTTGAGAGTAATGATAGGGCCAGCAGAATACCATGATATAGCTGCCCACACCATCACATTTCCAGCTCCATGCTTAACCGTTGGAATCAAGCAATCATGATTGTAGGCTTCTTTGGTCCTTCTCCATACGTAAACCCGGCCCGACGTTGGAAATAACGAAATCGTTGACTCGTTGGACCATATGACGTGTTTCTACTGATCAGCCGTCCAGGATTTATGCTCCTGACATCATGTTTTCGCTTCTTTGCGTTGGTCGTCGTCACTGATTGTTTCGGTACAGCAGCTCGTCCACGAATATTGGCTTTATGGAGTTCTCGGCGGTCAGTGTCGATACATACTCTCTCCAGTCACTTTAGCCGCCGTAGTTTGTGTTGTTGTGACACAATTCTTGTTAGTGTACGACGAACTCTGTCATTTAGTTATGATTTGCGTCCACTGTTACGTTTACAAGATGATGTCTTTCCATATTTTGTGTGGGCTGTCATGACTGTCGAAACAGCTACTCCTGAAACGTTCAATATATTGGCTGTCTTGGTTACTGATGCTCCAGATAATCTGAACTCTTTGGAACTCTGCTAGATCTTTCATTGCACTTCAACCTCGGCCTCTGAATGCCAACACGAAGTGTGCACTGCTCGTAAACAACGTGCACTGATGCCTAGTCCGTGCTGAACACACACAGACCAGAGCGGCCCGTGCCTTACCTCCGTTATTGACCGTCAAACACAACTATTCCATTACTACATTATTTTGCCTACCCCTTGATACTGCTGGCCATCCAAAATGGAGCGCCAAGAAGGACTGGAGATATCACTGCCAAATTGATTTGGGAGGTAACACGCTGTACAACTGTCATATGATTGCAAATACAGCCCCAGGCGAAGTGAGGAAGGTGATGAAATCAGCACTGAGTGGTGCCGCATTACTGGCTATAGCAGCTGCTGCACGGTTCGGCATTGCATCAAAGAGGCTCAGGATGTATTGTTGGGGTACAGCAGTCCATGCTGCTTCCCCAAATTGCCAAAGCTGACCTGATGTAGTGGCAGGTGCTGTATCCTGGGCCAGTTGTTCCGCAATTATCGACCAGAAGTTTTCGACAGGCGAGAGATCGGGAGAAAAGGGAGGCGAGGGCAGCAGTGCAATCCAATGGGCGACGCAGAAGTCTTGAACACTGCGTGCCCTCGTGTAGTCGCAATCGCGCATTATCCTTTTGCAATGCAGTCGTCGGCAACTCCGAAGTTATGGGAGGACAACAGGCTCCAACAATTCTGAGGTGTAACGCTGCCTGGTTACTGTACCAGTATTGCGTACTAGAGGAGTGGAATCCAATACCACCCCAAACCGTAATACCGGGTGGTGCAGCACCAACAGACCAATATGGCGGTGCATAAGGCAGCAGTTCAACAGTGTCATCATACACTAATCCAACCATCGTGGTGGTGCAGGTAGAATCCGGATTCTTAGGTAAAAACAATGTGGTTCCATTCACCTGTCCACTTACGTCGTTCATCGTACCATTGCCGTCTCAAACGCCTGTGGCGTTGACTCAGCGGGAACCGAAGCAAGGGACGCCTTGCGGCCAATCCACTCTTGCTGAAAACGACGTAGAATGATACGCGCGGACACTGCTTGTTGCGCAAAAGACCGAATTTGTTGTGATGTGGTTCGTGATGCGTAAGAGCGATAGATCGCTGCCATGAACACAATATGACTGTCACTACTACCTGTAGTCGTGCAACGAGATGGGTGCAATCGGTCATGTCGTATGATCGTACCCTCCTGCATCGACCTATTACAGATCTGCATCACAGCTGCTTCGTTCCGTCCGACACGGTCATCACTTTCTCTGAAGGATATTCCGCAGTCCTTGTAGGTAGCTATTCTTCCTCGGTCGAACTCCGATAGGTCATCAAAAGACGGTCGCTGTCTTCTGCGAGGAATACTGAATCTGCTTACGTAAAATAACCATACGAAAGAACATTTCTAATACGTTCACACGTCCGTCTGTCCCCGTTTTATATAGCGCTTGCAGGTGGTGCTACTGGCACCCATAGTGCCTGCGCTGGTATTCTAATCATGCGCAGCTCTCGTCGCTGCAAATACATACTATAAATTTCACCTGATCTGGTTGCTTCCTTCAGAGTGTTGCATTTTGGGTGGCTAGCAGTTTACATTCTTGTGTGTGTAACACCTACAACACGGGTCTTCATAGCTCCATCTAGTTCTCCTGGTTTGTTCGGGAGAGGGGACCAGACAGTGAGGTCATCGGATTAGGGAAGGATGTGGATGGAAGTCGGCCGTGCCCTGTCAAACGAACTATCCTGGCATTTGCCTGAAGTGATTTAGGGAAATCACGGAAAACCTAAATCACATTGGCCAGATGCGGATTTGAACTGTCGTCCTCTCGAATGCGAGTCCATTGTGATAACCACTGCGCCACCTCGCTCAATATAGACCCACCTAGGATAGATGCGGCCAGACAACTTACGTGACTACCATATGACATGTTTATTTCATCGACTCCTCAGTGGACTTGTACCCCCAATACTCTGCACCGCAGATTAAGGATCTGTCATCCCATCATAATCAAAACTCCAGTATCTAGCTGCGCCCACTCATACAAAAAAAAAAAAAACATTCGCAAACTCCTTGTTTGCCTCTGCCATCCGTCATGTAACAAACTACCCCGCACTCGGCGATTTTACGAAGAACCTGAATTACTCCTTTCTGCTACATTCATAATATTTCACCTAAAAATTATCGTATGCAGCTAGTATTCCCTCCATCAAACAGCAAAGCAAATGCTTCCATCTTCTCCAATTTATGTTTATTTCTCTTTTCATCTCTGACTCACTCACGCCACTTTCTTCCCTCTTAGCTTCATTAACTGCATTTTATCGCGATCCTCTCTGTCTCCCTCCACCTGCTACCCGTTGTACTTGTTTGAAATCAAACTCAAGTTGTCTTTGAACCTTTCACCAACTATATCATCTTAACTTGGAGGTCGGTAAAAGAATCCAATTATTATTTTATTCCGGTTGCCAACAATGACCTCTGCCCATACTAACTCACAGGACGTATCTACTTCAATTTCGCAACAAGTTGAACTACTTTTAACAGCAACAAACACGCCACCGCCAACCGAGTTTAGCCTATCCTTTCGGAACACCGTTAGAAAACTCTGATGCTCAAATCGTTATAGACATAGAAAGATGGCTAAAGCAGGAGATAAGCTCTGCCTAAATTTTTGCAAGGAACCTATTAGCGCTTGTAGCTCTAGTACTTTCCCAACACAGCTACGACAATTTACAACTGTTATACAGATGATTCCTGTATCTACATTCTTCCTGTGTTCGGCCTGGACCCTTTGCGACTGAAGCCCTTCTTGTGTTTTCCCGAGACCCTCTAACCTAAAAAATCATCCAGTCCACTGCGTATAGAGGTCACCTGGTCTAATCAGCGGAACCCGAAACCCATCCACCCTTTGGCGCAAGTCGAGGAATATACAGCCTACACAGTCGCAGAACCGTCTGGGCCTCTTACTCAGACCCTCCACTCGGCTCTGTATCAGAGGTCCGCAAACGGTCCTGTCGACTGTGCTGCATATGGTCAGCTCTGCTTTCGTCTTGCAAGCAAGACTGGCAGCCTTTACCACTTCTGTTAGTCGCTCAAAACCAGAGAGAATCTCTTCTGATCCAAAGTGACACACATCATTGGTACCGACGTGAGCCACCACTTGCAGTTGGCTGCACCCTGTGCTCTTCATGGCAACCGGGAGGATCCGTTCCACGTATGGAATGACTCCACTTGGTATGCACAAAGAGTGCACATTGGTTTTCCTTCCCTTCTTGGCAGCCATGTCCCTAACGGGCATCATAACGGGCCTAACGTTGGAGCTACCTACTATCAATAATCCCACGCTCTGTGATTGTCCGGATCTTGCAGGCTGAGAGGTTTCCTCTGAAACAGGACAGGCAACGGCATCTGGCTGAGCGACAGTGTCAGCCACAGATAGCACCTGGAACTTGTTTGTCAGACAAACCGGGGAGGCCTCACGTGCGACCGCCTGGGAAGTCTTTCGCCGCCTGCGACGCCCCAGGGCGACCTCTCACTCGACCGCAGATGAGGGGTCAACCTTAGTGGGAGCAGTAACTGGACTGTCCACCTGTGAGGACCGGTCGAAGGACTCTGACGTGCTGGACTTCCGTTGGATCCCCACAGCTGGCCCGCAACAGTGGTGCCCATCCACTGCAGCCTCAAGCCGTGTAACCGACGTCATCACAGTCTGGAGCTGAGAGCAAAGTGTCAGCAAGTCGACTCGCATCCGCACACAACAGTCGTAGTCCCTGTCCACACTAAAGACCGTGGAAGACTAAACTATACAGATAAACGGACTATTGGCTCGTGCTGCGCAACTCTACTGTAGACACTGACGAAAACGCAGGAACTGTGTCTAATAATACGCAGAGATTCAAAAACCTAACTACTGAAGCACTCAGGTGAAACTAAATAATTCGCCCCTGATTAGGAACTTGTAATATTTCACAAAATCGGTTTACTTACCGACGCAAAAGAAAACGCAAGAACTGTGGCTATTAGATAATAAATAAACACACAGAAACTCAAGAGACTAAACTATTAAAGCACACAGATGATACTATAAAATTCACTCCTGGTTAGGAACTCGTAGAAAACTCGGTTACTTCCCTGTTGCTGCATGTGTCTCGGCTTGCTGCTGCTTCCACCAATCACAAGCAGTAATACAAAAACCAATCGAAACGTCGGGTTTCCACCAATGAAAAGAAATAATAATATCACCAATAAAGATTTCTAACATCCATTCCTTTCGTCCTAAACAGTCTATCAGAATTAGATAACAGCCATGTCTGCAGGTATATAAGAAACAAAGTTCTCTCATTCAGCAGTAAACAATGACACCCTGAAGAAGGTCGCTTGCAACACAGATCAAAACGTCGGTACTGGTCAGAAACGCAGAAAAATTTTATTGAATGTGACAATTTCGGCAGAAGCCTACGTTCATAACTGTGGGACGAGTCAGAACGTCGACTTCGCTCTGGACACCAGCATGGAACATCACTACTTTCTCTGGTCTCGTGTCTTGAGGAAGAATTGGCTGCCTTTCCTGCACAGACATTCGACCTCTCACTGAAAGTATCCTCAGTGGAGTTCAAGCAGTCATAAAGGCAAATGGTGGAGCGCCCCATACTGATGACCATTAATACGTGTTGGTTGTTTGGTTTTGGATGGTTGTGGGGGGATGTGGGCACTAAACAGCGAGGTCATCAGTCACATCGAATTAGTGATGATGGGTAAGGAAATCGGCCGTGTCCTTTCCAAGGAAATACCCCAGCATTTGCCTGAAGCGATTTAGGGAAATCTCGGAAAACCTAAATCATGATGGCCGGACGCGGTTTGTACCGTCGTCCTCCCGAATGCGAGTCCATTGTGCTAACTATTGCGCCAACTCGCTCGGTATTAATAGGTGTACTTTTGATCAAGCAGTGAACTTATTAGCAGTGACATGGCTATCGAATAACCTGAGAAAATTGTTTTATGTACGTAGTCTGCTCAAAAAGAATTCGACCTTTTTTTTTTAACCAGTAATGGTAATGGTTATGTTTGTAGGCACACATAGTGCGCATCCGTGATCTTTTCCACAACTGCGAAAATAACCAGTCGCTGGCCAACAGTTGGCAAGTGAACACATGTCATCGGAATTTGTGTTATGGGAAAAATGACGGAAGAAATGGAACAACGTTATTGCATTACATTTTGTTTTAAGCTTGGCGATTCTCAAGTTGAAACAATCTGCAAGTTACAAGTGTTTGAGGGCGAACAATATGTGCGACACTGACAAAGAAGTTGTAAAGCTGCTTGAGAGATGACTGCTCATCTGTGAAGAGTGAAGTAGGCTCAGACAGGCCCTCAGCATCCGCAAATGAGATGGTTATCGATCACCCAAGTACCCTGGTGAGGTACGACAGCGCGATCACGATCAGAGAAGTTGCAGGTGAGGCTACAATTAGTATTGATTCCATTTTTACGAAACATTGGACTTCAGGATGATCTCAGAAAAATTTGCACCAAAGTTGCCAATAACGGAGCAGAAATAACTTCGTTCAGAGATCGCACAGGACATACTGGATACTGTGAACAGTATTGCTGACTTTCTTAACACAGTGATCACTGGTGCTGAGGCCTCGGTTAGGAGTACAACCCAGATACGAAGGTCCAGTCATTTCAATAGATACATCAATCATCCCTGAGACACAAAAAAGGGAGTCAGTTCTGCAGCAATGTGAAAGTCAACTGATGACCATTTTGACTCCAACGGCGTTGTCAGACGCAAACGGCCGGACTTGTGGGCGACGGGCAGTTGGTATCTTTACCAAACTAACGCACCCGCTCAGCGTTCTCAGTTAATTCAGTGTATTTTGGCCAACCACAACACGGCTGTGGACTGTCAGCCTCCGAATTCCCCTGACCAAGCACCGAGTGACTGTCTTCTCTGTAAACTGTAAAAAACTCTGAAAGGGACCAAATTTCACAATAGGGAAGATTTTACGCAGAATACCGAAGAAGGCTTTCCAGTGATGTTTCCAGCTGTGGCAAGGCCGTTGCGAGAGATGTGTAGAAGGTGAGGAGGTATATTTTGAAGCTGACTAGTGTCAAACAATTGCATCTGAATAAAGACTTATAACTAGGGATACTTTTTGAACAGCCCTCGTATACTGAGAATAGCAAAAGCACTCCGCCTTCAGGCCACAAGTGGTCCATCGGGACAATCCGACCGCCGTGTCATCGTCAGTTAAGGATGCGGACAGGAGGGGCGTGTGGTCAGCTCACCGCTCTCCCGGACGTTGCGATGGAGCCGCTACTATTCGGTCGATTAAGTCCTCAACTGGCATCACGAGGCTGAGTGCACCCCGAAAAATGGCAACAGCGCATGGCGGCCTGGATGGTCACCCAGCCAAGTGCCGGCAACGCCAGGCAGCGCTTAACTTCGGTGATCTGACGGGAACCGGTGTATCCACTGCGGCAAAGCCGTTGCCTTAGTGAGAATACTATGTGTCCTATTAAATATCCCTGTCATCGATTAGATATTTAGCCGTAACATTGCAAATCAACACGAAATGAGATGGGCATGTAAGGATTGTACTGCCGCTTATTGGGAGATTTCTTGGAAGGTGTGGTTAATCTGTAAAGGAAACAGCATATTGGACACTAGTGCGACCCATTGTTGAGTACTGTTAGTGATCTGCACCAGGTGGGACTTAAGGAAGCAGTCGAAGCAGTTCAGAGGCGGACTGTTGGATTTGTTAACGGTAAGTTCGAACAAAACGCAAGTGTTACGAAGATGATTCGAGAATTCTGATGGGAATCATTGGAGGGAAGCCGGCGTTCTTTTCAAGGAACACTATTGATAATTAGAAAACCAGCATTTGAGACTGACTGCACAACGATCCTACTCCCGCCCTTGTACACTTCGCGTAAGGACCACGAAGATTTGAGCCGGGAAGCTTGGACTCATACGGAGGCATATAGACAATCCTTTATCGTTCGCTCTATTTGCGAGTGGGACAGGCAATGAAATGGCTCGTGTTGGTACAGGGTACATGTACAGTAGATGTATACTTACGAGGATCGTTCCGAAAGTAATGCCTCCAATTGTTTTGTGGTGACTTTGGATGTCCGCACCAGATGTCGCTGATGCAGTGCTAATGCTTGAACCTCCCTCTTTCATCTGCAAGTGATTCCATTGTTCTGCGGTAGTTGGCGCCATCAGAGGAGTGTTCCAAAATGGAGTCTGATATGGACGCGCATATAAAACAGCGACGGGTGATTGAATTCGTCACTGCTTAAGAAATTGCCCCGTCTGAAACCCACAGACGCTTGCAAAGGTGTACGGAGGCGATATAACAGATGAGAGCAGTGTGAGGGATAGGTACGGCAGTTTCAAGGTGGTGAAAAGGGTGTGCATGACAAGCCACGGTCGACACTGCACAGCCATCATCCCTCGCAATGAAGAGCGTCTTGATCAACTCATCTGTGCTGATCGGCGGATAACGACCAGACAACTGTGTGCAAAGCTGAAAGTCTGCTGTACTCCTTGGGAAACAGTGTTGGAATATCTTGTGACTGTCCGGGATGGCTCCCGCGTATGCTTACAGAAGAACAAAAAACTCATAAAATGGAAATTTGACGGAACCTGCTGCACCAATATGAAGCTGAAGTGACAATTTTTTGAGGAACATCTTCACCGGAGATAAGACATAGTGTTACCTCAACGAGCCGGGATCAAAAGAAAATCCATGCAATGGCGACATGCGAATCCTCTGTCAAACATGTCTTGTACGAAAACTACCTTGAGCAGATAGAGAACCAACTCGTGAGGGTAACGTCTCAGAACTCGTCACAACAAACAGACCTGAACTTATCGAATCAGTTAACGTAGAGGAAGGTATCAGTGACCATAAGACAGTGACATCCTCTATGACGACGGGTCCTACAAGGAATGTTAAGAAAAGTAGGAAGATATATTTTCTGAGCAAGAGTTACAGGATACAAATTTCAGAATATCTCACCAGTCGGCATCAAATATTCTGTGATGATGACGAAGATGTGGAGAGAACTGGAAAAAATTCAAAGGCATCGTTCAATATACCCTAGACAAGTACGTTCAAAGTAAGGTTTTAAGGGATGGGAAAGATCCACCATGGTTTAGTAGCCGTGTTAGAAAAGCGCTACGTAAACAAAGAGTACTTCATCTCTGATTCAAGAGAAATAAAAACCTAGCTGACAAACAAAAGCTGAACATAGCGAAATTGAGCGTAAGGAGAGCAATGAGAGAAGTGTTCAATGATTTCGAAAGTAAGACGTTGTCAACCGACCTGAGTAAAAACCCTAAGAGACTTTGGTCGTATGTAAAATCAGTAATTTGGTCAAAATCATCTATTCATTCTCTCAGCGACCACACCGGCACCGAAACGGAAGATAACAGACACATGGCCGAAATACTGAATTCGGTCTTTCGAAGTTGTTTCACCGTGGAATTGTACGAGGGCTATCCACAAAGTACATTATGTTTTGGAATTAAAAATAAATAAGGTATTGGAAATTTTTTTTATTATATACAGATGAAAGCCACACTTAAATACTACTTTTCTACATAGTTGCGATTTAAATTAAGGCACTTATCGTAGCGATGGACGAGCTTCGAAATTCCTTCGTCGTAAAATTCGGCCGCCTGCGCCTTCAACCACGTGGCGACTGTCTTTTGGGACAGAAAAGGTGTGATTTTTGTGGATTTCCTGGAAAGAGGCACTACAATAAACTCTCAAAGGTATTGCCAAACTCTGCACAACCTCAGAAGAGCAATACAAAACAAGCGCAGGGGAAAGTTGGGCTCTGTAACGTTCCATGGCAAACTCACACTATTAATAAACCAAAATTTAATTGTACCGCATACGCCACTATGAAGCAATTTGTATATACTGTAATTATTTAACAAAAAATATTATTTAATTTTGTGTAAAGGACATTCGTTATTATTGTAATATTTTCTGTAGTAATATTCTCGATGTATTTAGGATGGTAATATTTCTATACTCATAATGTAATTGCGAGCCGGCCGAAGTGGCCGTGCGGTTAAAGGCGCTGCAGTCTGGAACCGCAAGACCGCTACGGTCGCAGGTTCGAATCCTGCCTCGGGCATGGATGTTTGTGATGTCCTTAGGTTAGCTAGGTTTAACTAGTTCTAAGTTCTAGGGGACTAATGACCTCAGCAGTTGAGTCCCATAGTGCTCAGAGCCATTTGAACCATTTTTTGTAATTGCGAAATGTGTCAATATCTGCGATAACAAAAATGTAAAATTCAGCCACAGAGGAAAATAATGTTGTAAGATTACAAAGAGATGTTAATGGTCAGCAGTAGTATAAAAACCACCACGTAGTGCGTATTATTTGTCGTCCTCCTGGAGAGCTGAAAGTGAGAGCAAGCTGTGACGTAGCATTTTATGAATGGGTAGACTTCTTTTGTCTGTATCTAGATTTAGCCGCCATTAGAGGAGAAATTACAAACTAACGTAAGTTGAATTATTGTTGTGGTCTAAATACATTATAATTTATCAAAAGTGTGTATTATTAATGTAAATTAGCTTGCCCATGTCATCTATAATATTTCTTTAAAGAATTTTCAGCATTTTTAGCGGTGTTGCTGGGCTGTGCCGCGACCGAACGATTTGCAGCGGCGGCAAATTTAAAAAATTGTCCCGCTAGGAAAAATTAACCAAACCCGTAAATCGTGAGCAGATAAAAATTAGCACTGCATTTAAGAAAATGTTTTTTCTTTTACAGCGATCCTGAGACTGACGGAATTTATTACTAGTTTCACATTTGTGCATTCATAGGCGGATAGTTAACGTTGAAATTTAACAATTTTGGTTCTTTCAAATAACTTAAAAGTATAGTGAAGTGTGTTTTATCAGTGATAATTAAACGATCAGGTTGGCTTAGCAATATTTAACCATTTTCTGCTAATAGAGACAGTCCTGTGTTCCATAGCTAACGCCGGGAAAGAATTCAGTACATATTTAAAAAAAAATAAAAACCAATGCATTTAGAAAATGTGTGCCAAGGCCGAATTATATAAAAGATTTAATTCTCAACTAAATATTCTTAATCAGTTAATATGAATTCACGTAATTTTAAATGTACTTAATTCTGTGTAAATGAATTTTTATTACCACACGTAAATAAGAGGTCCTACAACAAAGTTCGTACGTACAGAAGGAAAGAAAGGTAAATTAACTAAAAAACAAATATTTAAAGAAAAGGTAACTGTTGATTATGATTTTTTTTATGAAATTTCATTAAAGCTCAAAGATCTTGCTGATTCACGAGAACGCCCGGGCCCACACGGCAAATCCCACTCGTGAGGTTCTCGAATCTTTTAAGTGGGAGTTGTTTCCTCATCCGCCGTACAGTCCCGACATGGCACCGAGCGACTTCCACTTATTCCCAGCAATGAAGAAGTGGTTGGCTATGCAGCGTTTTGATGACGACGCACAGCTTCGAGAAGAGGTAACCACGTGGTTGAAGGCGCAGGCGGCCGAATTTTACGACGAAGGAATTACCAAGCTCGTCCATCGCTACGATAAGTGCCTTAATTTAAATCGCAACTATGTAGAAAAGTAATATTTAAGTGTGGCTTTCATCTGCGTATAATAAAAAAAATTTCCAATACTTTATTTATTTTTAATTCCAAAACGTAATGTACTTTGTGGATAGCCCTCGTAATACTGTTCCTCATTTCAATCGTCGTGCGAACGTCGTAATGGCAGATTTTGAGATAATCAATCGCAGAATTGAAAATTAGATACAATCACCTAGTAGAGGAAAGGCTTCAGGACCAGATGAGATGCTTATAAGATTCTAAAAATATTATGCGCAAGAACTTGCTCCCATTCTAGCAGTAATTTATCGTAGAACACTTGAGCAACGAAAGGTATCTAACGACTGATAAAAAGTGCAGTTCATTCCTGTTTTTAAGAAAAGCCGTAAGACAGATCCACACGGTTATAGACCTATATCGTTGACGTCAATCTGTTTTAGAATTATGGAACATGTTTTATGCTCAAGAATTCTGACGTCCTCTATAAAAAACAACATGGATTCCGCAAACAGAGATCCTGCGAAACTCAGCTCTCTCTGTTCCTCCATGAGATCCACAGCGCAGTGGACAACGGCGCTCAGGTTGATGCTGCGTTCCTTGATTCCAGTTAGGCATTTGACGCCGTCCCGCATTGCCGTTTAGTGAAAAAATACGAGCTTACGGAGTATCGCAGCAGACCTGGGATTGGATTCAAGACAAGATAGAACTCAAAACGTCGCTCCTAACGGAAATAAATCGATAGATGTAAAGGTAATATCCAGAGTACCTCAGGGAAGTGTGATAGGACCGTTGCTGTTCGCAATAAATATAGATGACCTAGTAGAAAGCGTCGGATGCTCTTTAAGCCTATTCGTACATGATGCAGTTGCTTATACCAAAGTAGCAACGCCAGAAGATAGTAAGAATTTGCAGAACGATCTGCAGAGAATTTATCAATGGTGCAGACTCTGGCAGTTGACCCCGAACGTAAATAAGTGTAATATATTGCTCATACATATGGAAAGAAATCCACTACTGTACATTTACGCTATTTATGACAAACAGCTGGAGACAGCGTCTGCCGTAAAATATCTAGGCGTAACTATCCAGAGCGACCTTAAGTGGAATGACCATATAAAACAGATAGTGGGAAAAGCAGACGCCAGACTCAGAGTCATCGGAAGAATCTTAAGGAAATGTGACTCATCCACCCTGTCAGGTAGGACTGATAGAGGAGATGGAGAAGATCCAACGAAGAGCGGTGCATTTCGTCACGAGTTCATTTAGCTGGCGAGAGAGCGTTCGGATATGCTAAAGGAACTCCACTGGCAGACGTTACAAGAGACACATTGGGCATCATGGAGAGACTTACTACTGAAATTTGGAGACGGCACTTTTCAGGAGGAGTCGGACAATATATTACTTCCCCCACATACATCTCGCGTATTGACCACGAGGAGAAAATTCGAGAAATTAGAGCCAATACAGAGGCTTATCGCCAATCATTCTTCATACGCACTATTCACGAGTGGAACAGGGTTAGCGGGGTCAGACAGTGGTACCAAAAGTACCGTCCGCCACACACCATTAGGTAGCTTGCGGAGTATGATGTAGATGTAGATGAAAGACGAGATTCAAGACATAACCGTCTGCAGGCAAAGCGATGCGCACAGTCTTTTGGGATAGCCAAAGTGTGGTTCTTTTGGATGTCCTAGAGCCTGGAGAAATTGTCAGTTCAGCACGCTACAGGACCACACTGACTCAGCTGAGAGCCCGGATTTCCAGTCCAAGGCCAGAGCAGAAGATCAACTTTCACCTGCAACACGATAACGCCAGGATCCAAACCAGTTTTTCGACCATGCAACTCATTGCGAAATTCGGCTGGACTGTCTTACCACAGCTACTGTACAGTCCCGATTTAGCGCCTTCAGACTACCATCTCTTTGGGCCTCTGAAAGATGGACTACATGGAAAACATTTTCAAGACTCGGATGCTGTTGTCAAAGGTGCAAGGAAGTTGTTAGCCTCAGCTGGTTCCGATTTTTACAAGCGTGGCATCCAGGCACTGGTACGTCGTTGGCAGAAGTGTATAACGAATGCAGATGACTACGTGGAAAAATTGAAACGGTACAGTAGTTTCCGCTCTATAAGCAGCAGGTTTCGCTGCTCGCTCGCACCGGGAAATAGAAACAGAGGCGGCTCCGCAGCCAATTTTATTACACGACGCGGCCGGCCGCGGGTGCAACAGAACCCATGTGGACGGGTGGAAAGAAATGTGTCAGGCTTCATAATACGTATTATATGTGTCGTGTATTATGCATTTCTTGTACGTGAATGTGAATCTGCACATGAACTTTCCTAATCCTCCTCACACCTTTCCGTAAAGCGTGGCCAAATCTTTGTTGGGAAGTAGTTCTGTAGTATAGTAGTGCCAACCTTACTCCTGGGTCGGGGATCAGAGAGACAGCACAGGCAGTTAAAAGTCAAAGACTTTCCAGTGTCACAAGATTTGGGGTGTAGAGGTTGGTCACGGCCAAGTGGTTCGACCACCCCCTCCACCGGGGCCCAGGAAGACCTCCGGGTGCCCGCCATATTCTTGGGGTGTTACAGAAGACGGGTAAGTGAGCAGACGTGCCCTGAGTGCGTCTATCTTAATGTTCAAGCATGGAAGAGAGGCATTTGAATATTTGTACTAATTCTTTTATTTCCAGTTTCGGATTCTGTAAGGAAATGAATGTTCTCGTTTAATTTCGGAAATTTGACCTCCTGTGTTAATGTATGTGGTCCCCAGTTTGCCCGTTATCCTCCTCAAGTAGTGGATGTCCTATGTAAAATATTGGGAGGCTTTGGTGGTATACATTTGGCCAACGCAATTCCGTCTTGCCCGTCGAAAAGTGCGTGCAGATTGGTATATAATATACCCGAGCTATAGGTTGTAAAATTGTAACATCTGTAAACTGAAACAATTGCTGCAACCGCTGTAAAGTCGAGTGATAATGTTTAAAATAAAAAGGTAATCAACTGTCATCAATCTTTAACATACCTTAAAAATCACAAAGAAATGAAGTTAAAGGAATTTATTTAAAATTGGCGTTCGGAGTCGCGTGGTAAGAATGCAGGGACCCACACATCAGCGTGTGAGCCCTCCAGCCCCTTGCCTAGTATCGTACAGAAAGGGCACGCTCTCTAGGTAGCGCTCTCAAGCTCCCCTCCCCAGTAATCCGTTGCGCAATTTTGATTCGGGGCTTGACGACATCAACTTTCATCTGGCGTCCCTAGGCAAGGAGGTATGACGGTAAAGTTTCAAAATGACGGTCTGTAGATGACATGTTGCTCTATTTAGTTTTGCTGTTGTGATTTATGTTCAAAAAATGGTTCAAATGGCTCTGAGCACTATGGGACTCAACTGCTGTGGTCATCAGTCCCCTAGAACTTAGAACTACTTAAACCTAACTAACCTAAGGACATCACACACATCCATGCCCGAGGCAGGATTCGAACCTGCGACCGTAGCAGTCGCATGGTTCCGGTCTGCGCGCCTAGAACCGCGAGACCACCGCGTCCGGCTGTGATTTATGTATTTCCAGTAGTTTCCACGACTAAAAATAGGAGGCATTTGCTTTCGGAACGACCCCCGTAGATGTACAAGCGATGTTACTTTGTTTGTCGTGCAGTTTATCGTCTTAGCTCAGTCAATCAAAATATCTTTGAACCAATAAAATATTATTTCAGGCAATCCTCCGTATGATCGTATCTCGGTTAACAGCTCGCAGCGTATCTTATTGTGGTGGTAATTCGCGTTCGGAGTCGCGTGGTAAGAAGGCAGGCGCCGGTCCGGATGATCTGCCGTGCCGCCGCAGGCACCCTGCTGGAACTCGCCATCAGTCTCCGGAGGGCAGGGCGGGGCAGGGCAGACGGCTGGAGACTGGAGACGCGCTGCTCCTTGCGGGCGCCGCGGCGCTAATATCGCTGATTTATGCCGGCGAGTCTCTTGTTCTGGGCCGCAGCGGGTCCCGCGACGCGCCGATACAGAGCGCCGGCTGCCTGGCAGCCTAGCTGGCGGCTGCTGGCCGCGAAATAATTAATTTCAGGAGGCGCGTCGCGAGTTATTGTATTAATTAGTGGCAGCGCGAGGCGAGCGTCTGATTTATGGGGGCGGAGCCGGGAGGCGGGTGGCGGTGGCGGTGGCGGGTGGCCGCTTCGCTACGACTCAGCCGCGGCGGCGTTCTGTCCGTCCCCGTCTTTCTGGCTAAGCGGGCTGTCGGCGGCCCGAAGCCGGCTGTGCAGTGGACAGGCAGTGGCCCGGTGGCCGCGTGGCGAATCCGCGTGAGTGGCGCGCTCGCCTACGTCACTCGCTACGCACGCGGAAGCACGCGGCAGACAGTTCACTCGGTATCACGCGGCGCTCACTCACGGAGTGACGGACAACAGCAGCGTGGCCTTGCCACGTGGGTAAGGAAACGTATACTTCTGGCAACATAGACACAACGTAGCGTCACTAATGGAACCAGCATGCGTTCGATTGCAATTAGAATTAGAATTTATTTTAAACTGTCGATTTCCCATATCTTTCCTATTCAGAAGGTGTGTGTTGTATACCTGAGATTCACCAGGTGTTACCACAAAATAAATAAAATTAAAGTGATAACCGAATATTGTTTGTTACTAAAGGTCATTGTTCAGATGTGGAACGGTATATTTACACTACATAATAGCTGACGGACTAACGCTCGCTTTCAGCCAGCTACCACAGGAAATAGGTTACAGTACACTTGTTCGCCCACTGCTTGAATACTGCTCAGCAGTGTGGGATCCGTACCAGATAGGGTTGACAGAAGAGATAGAGAAGATCCAACGGAGAGCAGCGCGCTTCATTACAGGATCATTTAGTAATCGCGAAAGCGTTACAGAGGTGATAGATAAACTCCAGTGGAAGACTCTGGAGGAGAGACACTCAGTAGCTCGGTAAGGGCTTTTGTTGAAGTTTCGAGAACGTACATTCACCGAGAAGTCAAGCAGTATATTGCTCCCTCCTACGTATATTTCGCGAAGAGACCATGAGGATAAAATAAGAGAGATTAGAGCCCACACAGGGGCATACCGACAATTCTTCTTTCCACGAACAATATGGGGCTGGAATAGAAGGGAGAACCGATAGAGGTACTCAAGGTACCCTCCGCCACACACCGTCAGGTGGCTCGCGGAGTATGGATGTAGATGTAGATGTACTAAAATCACAGTGACATTTAGGCCTATTTTGAAGAGAACAAATTAAAAGGATTCATGTTGAAGAATAAGACAACACACGATGACTGCCAACTTTCTTCATTATTAACAACAACAAAAATCCAATCCAGCTACACTGTAGGATTGTATGAGTAAAAAAAGCCCCATATATAACAAGGGAGTTCTGATACCATGCTTCAATGTTGGAGACGAGACATTTGGTATATCTGTAAATTATAGTGTAAATTATGGATGAAGGAGTTTCACAAACAATAAAAGAAGCTTTAAATACTGACTGCCTCGGACTAGGTAGTTTATAGGATGCACTTTTGGTACTCTGGCTAATATATCTACATTTACATCTACATACACTACTGGCCATTAAAATTGCTAAACCAAGAAGAAATGCAGATGATAAACGGGTATTCATTGGACAAATATATTATACTACAACTGACATGTGATTACATATTCACGCAATTTGGGTGCATAGATCCTGAGAAATCAGTACGCAGAACAACTACCTCTGGCCATAATTACGGCCTCGATACGCCTGGGCATTGAGTCAAACAGAGCTTGGATGATGTGTACAGGTACAGCTGCCCATGCAGCTTCAACACGATACCACAGTTCATCAAGAGTATTGACTCGCGTATTGTGACGAGCTAGTTGCTCGGCCACCATTAACCAGACGTTTTCAGTTGGTGATAGAGCTGGAGAATGTGCTGGCCAGGGCAGCAGTCGAACATTTTCTCTATCCAGAAAGGCCCATACAGGACCTGCAACATGCGGTCGTGCATTATCCTGCTGAAATTTAGGGTTTCACAGGGATCGAATGAAGGGTAGAGCCACGGGTCGTAACACATCTGAAATGTAACGTCCACTGTTCAATGTGCCGTCAATGCGAACAAGAGGTTACCGAGACGTGTAAGCAATGGCACCCCATACCATCACGCCGGGTGATACGCCAGTATGGCGATGACGAATACACGCTTCCAATGTGCGTTCACCGCGATGTCGCCGAACACGGATGCGACCATCATGATGCTGTAAACAGAACCTGGATTCATCCGAAAAAATGGCGTTTTGCCATTCGTACACCCATGTTCGTCGTTGAGTACACCATCGCAGGCGCTCCCGTCTTTGATGCAGCGTCAAGGGTAACCGCAGCCATTGTCTCCGAGCTGATAGTCCATGCTGCTGCAGCTGTTCGTGCAGATGGTTGTTGTCTTGCAAACGTCCCTATCTGTTGACTCAGGGATCGAGACGTCTCTGCACGATCCTTTACAGCCATGTGGATAAGATACTTGTCATCCCGACTGCTAGTGATACGAGGCCGTTGGGATCCAGCACGGCACGGAAATAGTTATAATACATTTCACAGCTATATTCAGACGAAACTTTGTGGAGTCCCTGTATGTTCTCCAAGAGACAGCCTGCGCACAATTGACAGTGTGGAGCCAGCTAACAGTCGCGGCGGCCCAGTATGCAGGCTGCGGTGCATGCCTTTTTTTATTGGCTGGAACAGTACTCATAAGCGTTCTGGGATGAGCAGGCCTTCTACGAATCCGGCTGGGAGGCGAAGGTCGGGGTTCATCAGTTCTTCATAAGCCGCAGTCCAGCGTGAGTCCATGATGTCGTGGAATGTGCGGAAAACTCCTGCGGAAACCCGTCAGGCCCTGGGGCTTTGTTCGCCGCACGCTTATGAAGAGCATGAGTGACGTCATCAGCCGTAATTGAAGCTGAGACAATCTATGCAGCTGCCCTGTCGGGAGTACCTGTCAAGGAACGGAGGACATGAGTCGTTACCGCCGTGTTCTGGTCTTCTGCTGCATAGAACTAGTTGTAGTGTCCACAAAGGCTTTTACGATGTCATTCTGGGACGTCAATCGACGACCATATGGCATGTCGAGGGCGTTGACCAGCTTTCTTCGACACCGCTGCTTCTCTCGGATAATATGATGCATGCTCTCCTAGTACACAATCGTGACGTCTTGCGCGTACTATTGTGCCTTCACGGCGGTGACGCATAAAAGAAATTATCTTCGCCTTAATCCGTTGATTTTCAACCTGTCGTTCAACAGAGGGGGCATGGTTTGCGAGTTCCTGGAGAATTGTGAAGTAGTATTGGCTCTGAGCACTATGGGACTTAACATATGAGGTCATCAGTACCCTAGAACGTAGAACTACTTAAACCTAACTAAAGACATTACACACATCCATACCCGAGGCAGGATTCGAACCTGCGACTGTAGCGGTCGCGCGGTTCCAGACTGTGGCGCCTGAAACCGCTCGGCGACTTCGGCCGGCTGTGAAGTAGTATTCAATGGTATCTCGCTGCCACGGCATTTTGTCGCGACCGTAAATCATCATCGAATGACGTAAAGCAGGATTGGTGCAGTCGATCCACCACCGGAGTGTTGAAGGATACGCTGGAAGGCGTCTCACACAGTTGTTCCACGTCGTTTCTACGACTTGCCTGCACTCTGCATCCTTGAGATGGGTGACATTCAGCTTCCGCAGGCCTCAGCGCTGCCACACCTTCTGCCGCTGGAGCGAAACAGCGCAAATGTAGGCGATGTGGTCGGAGATGGCGGTAGACCATAACTCAGCGTCAAGCGTGGCAGTTACGATTCCTTGGGAAACGTAGACACGGTCACGACGATTTGCTGAATGGTTGGCTTGCGGAATGGTGGATCCACGTCGATCACCATGCATGTGGTCCCGAGTATCGGTGAGGTTCAGTTCATGCACGAGCAGCTTGAGTTCCTGGCATGAGGTGAAATATGTATGTTGGCCCTTCTGGGATAACAAACAATTGAAGTCGCAGCCGAGAATAATATGGTCGTAGCGGCCTACAAACAAAGGGCTGACCTGTTCTGAATAGAATCGCGACCGTTTCCGCCGCTTGGTCGTGCCTGAGAGAGCATAATCATTGATGATTCGGACACCGTGAAAAGTCACAGCAAGACACCTAGCTGATGGTAGGTAAATCACGTCGTCTACCTCAATGCCTTTCTTTAAAATAATAGCTGTCCCACTGCCTCCGTCAGCACACGGCGTGACGTAGGACACATAGCCATAGATATTAGGAAACCTCGCCAGGCGAACTTCCAGCAGAAGGGCAACATCGAGGTCCGACGCCCTCAGCATTTCACGGAGCAATTGTAGTTTGATAGGGTTGCCAATGGTGTTGACATTGATGGAGCCAATCCGGTAAGCTTGTCGTGGAATTGGGAATACTGGGACGCTCATGGAGGCACGAAGGGCAGCAGCGAACAGGAATGTTGTCCCAGTTGGCTGCACATCCCCATCCAGCAACCCTGTCGATTAGCAGTCGTGGGTTGGAGCAGCAGCATTCGCTGCTGTCTCAACGGTAGGTGTTTCGTCGTCTACATCGTCAGACAACGCAAAGATGCGTGGATGGTGTGCGTCCGGTGGAGTACCTGTGGAGTCTGAAGGCGGCGTCATGTCGGTTGTGGTCGAATGGTGCTGGCTCAGCTGCTGTTCAACGTCCATAGGTACAGCGTCTGGTGCATGCAAAGTCGGTTGTACCTCCGACGGGGTGCTGACCGGTGCTTCCACCACTGAATCGTCCATCAGGGAAACATCTGGATCGGTGTGATCCTCATTATCTCGAGACTGCGTCCTGCAGGTGTCAGACGGGGCGATCCGCCGTTTCCGACGTCTCTTCGGCGACCGTTGCTTGCGCACGTGATCTTCAGTGTCCGAAGACGCCTGGGGATCTGGATGTTCGGGCACAAAAGCATCGGTAGGCACAACCATGGAGTCAAGGGCCATTCCCTGCCCTGGAGATTGCTCACCACTGCACATGTCGGAAAGGGGGGGGGGGACAAGGGCGTAGGTCCGTCCACAACAGCTTGAGGCATTACCAGGCAGTAGTAGGAGCCAGTGGTGATCGCGGTAGTGGGTCATTGTGGAGAACTTCGTTAAACGTCAGCGGTAGCGTCGTCGGAGCGGTCGTGGCCAGCAGGTCCCCAGGCGATAATTGTGTGATTCTGCGTTGCAGACAGCTGGAACGGAGGTGGACTTCTTTGCCACATCCAGAGCATGTCTTGGGCTGGCCATCATAAAATATAATTGCAAGGCAGCCATCAATATATAAGTAGGACTGCACATGTTTGGTTAGCTCTATGCGGATCTGTCGTACCCCATTGAAAACCAGGTATGTAGTGAAATGCCGGCCGGGGTGGCCGAGTGGTTCTAGGCGCTTCAGTCTGGAACTGAGCGACCGCTACGGTAGCAGGTTCGAAACCTGCCTCGGGTATGGATGTGTGATGTCCTTAGGTTAGTTTGGTTTAAGTAGTTCTAAGTTCTAGGGGGCCGATGACCTTAGAAGTTAAGTCCTATAGTGCTCAGAGCCTTTTGAACCATTTTATGTAGTGAACTGAACCCCCTTTCCAGCTGTATGACTAATCACCTTTCCATATGGGCGAAATGGAGGTACCATTAACTCTGAAGGCACCGCGAAAGAGAGTTCAAATACACGTATCGTCCGCAGTCCTGCATGTTCCGAAGTTACGTCACCGATGTGTTCATCACAGTGACGGAACTTAAGACCACTTCGAGTTGCACTTAGAATTTTGTCACATATGTCTTCTTTAACCAATTTCACGTATACCACTCTGCTCACTATAGACAGGTGGATGCCAACAAGATCCTTGCAATCAGTCTTGACTTCATCTCTGATAAACTGTTCGATTTCAAGTGCTTTTTGCCGGGCATATTCAGATGCAAAGCTAATCTTCAGTGTCGATTTTCTGTGGGCATAAGCCATTCTCTTTCGAAGGATATATACCGCGCCAGCCAGAGTGGCTAAGCGGTTCTAGACGCTACAGTCTGGAACCGCGCAACCGCTACGGTCGCAGGTTCGAATCCTGCCTCGGGCATGGATGTGTGTGATGTCCTTAGGTTAGTTAGGTTTAAGTAGTTCTAAGTTCTAGGGGACTGATGACCTCATAACTTAAGTCCCATAGCGCTCAGAGCCATTTGAACCATTTTTGATATATACCGCGCTAAGACGGCAGAATCACGTAAACAACTCCGCGAGCGAGATGGGCGGCGACGATGTAAACAAGACGCCCGCGTCGCTAGTGTGCCGAAAGGCTACTGGGACCTCGGCTATGGAGACGGGGTACTATCCGAGATGAACGGCCAAATAGGTGGACGTTGCCGGCGTTACATAGTGTTGTAACGTTATTTATAATTTATTGAAATAGTTAAATGAATGGCTGAACTGGGAATGCATACAAAACTGGAGTTATCGTGTAGCGTGTTGTAACTGCAAGTGGTGTGCTTACTCTGTGTTACTATTAGCAAAACACTGCACGAACTGACTGGCACGAACTCACAATACCAATAAAGAAATACAATCATTGCAAAATACGTTCCAGTGCGCATAACAAATGAACAATAATTGTCTTATCTCTTAAGCAGCTACGGTGGAGCGCTTTATATTTTGCTGTCTCATGAAGAAGAACAAAATATACTAGCTTCAGGCTCAGAGGTGTGCAATGATGGCCGTAATATTTTGAAACGTACATGAATTCTTTCCGCTGGTAAATGAAAACATTTAAGAAAAATGGCATGTCTTTAAAAAACATACTACCTGGACAGGGAGGCGGTTGTGCTTTGGGTGAATTACTGACACTGACTTTTTCAGTAGTGAAGTTGCATTCGAAGTTAAGTTTGTCTTTTCAAAACATCTGAAAATCAAAATTACAATACTCAGAAAACCACTTCCTTTATACTATTGGAAAATCTTTCTTTGCTGACGTAGTCACAAACAGTGAGAATTTCACAGCAAGTATTATCTAACATCACTAAAAATCATAAAGACAAATCTTAAAATTACGTATACCTGTGTTAACAAATCTTAGAAACATTACGAAAGGGAAATATCTAAGTAGCCTATACGTAGAATATGGGGTTACTCAATATAGAGCTCACTATTAGCAGTTATCCGCTAACTCATTTACACTAACGCCCTGGGAAATGGAAAGTAATAAAAAATTAACTTCTTTACCTTACCTGCGAGAACACTTCTGCTTCCACAACTATGTTTCCAGTAATACATGTACTCGTAAAGCTTCTTTGTAATCTCATTCCAGTATCCTTTCTGGTCACAACTGTATTTACATTTCATCATTCCACTTTACATTCCATTATAAAATCATTCATCATTTTTGACTACCTATTTTACGTGCGGTATAACAAACAATATTAGTATGAGAAAATTCCTACACTGTAATCTAATACTTGGTGGCTTTAGGAGCAAACCACAAAAACTGCCTACTGCACCTTCTTTCGCTCACAGGCAGATACATACTCACTGTTGTGCGCCAATCTCTCTCTTAATCCAACAGTTCGAGCTAAGATAGGCTAAACACGGTTGGCGGTGCGTGTTTGTTGCTGTCAGAAATAGTTCAACTTGTCGCGAAATTGAAGTATATACTTCCTGTGAGTTAGGATGGGCAGAGATCATTGTTGGCAACCGTAATAAAAAATAATAATCGGATCCTTTCACCGACCTCCAAGTTCAGATGATACAGTTGCTGAAAGGTTCAAAGAAAACTTGAGTTTGATTTCAAACAAGTTTCCGACTCATAGGATAATAGTTGGTGGTGACTTTAATTTACCCTCGATATGTTGGCGATAATACATGTTTAATTCCTGAGGTACGCATAAAATATCATCCGAAATTGTGCTAAACTCATTCTCTGAAAATTATTTCTAGCAGTTAGTTCGTGAGCCCACGCGAATAGTAAACGTTTGCGAAAACACATTTGTCTTCTTAGTAACAAACAATCCTCAGTAAATAACGAGCATCAAAACCGATTCAGGGATTAGTGAACACAGGGTTGTAGTACCGAGATTGAATACTGTAATCCCCAAATCCTCGAAAAATAAGCGAAAAATATACCTATTCAAAAAAGCAGATAAAAATTCACTTGACGCCTTCCTGAGAGACAATCTCCACTCATTCCAAATTAATGATATAAGGGTATACCAGATGTGGCTTAAATTCAAAGAAATAGTATCGGCAGCAATTGAGAGATTTATACCAAATAAACTCACAAACGACGGCGCTGATCCTCCTTGGTACATAAAACGGGTCAGGACACTGTTGTAGAAACAACGAAACAAACATGCCAAATTTAAACGGACGCAAAATCCCCAAGATTGGCGATCCTTTACAGATGCTCGAAACTTAGATCGGAGTTCAATGCGAGACGCCTATAACAGTTTGCACAACGAAACTTTGTCTAGAAACCTGGCAGAAAATCCAAAGAGATTCTGGTCGTATGTGAAGTATGTTAGCGGCAAGAAACAATCAATGCCTTCTCTTGCCGATAGCAATGGAGATACTACCGAAGACAGTGCTGCCAAAGCAGAGCTACTAAACACAGCCTTCCGAAATGCATTCACAAAAGAAGACGAAGTAAATATTCCAGAATTCGAATCGAGAACAGCTGCCAACATTAGTAACGTAGAAGTAAATATTCTCGGAGTAGTGAAGCGCCTCAAATTAATTAATAAAAGCAAGTCTTCTGGCCCAGGCTGTATACCAATTAGGTTCCTTTCGGAGTACGCTGATGCACTAGTTCCATACTGAACAATCATATACAACCGTTCGCTCGACGAGAGCTCCGTATCCAAAGACTGGAAAGTTGCACAGGTCACACCTGTATTCAAGAAAGGTAGCGGGAGTAATCCACTAAATTACAGGCCCATATCGTTAACGTCGATATGCAGCAGGATTTTGGAACATATATTGCGTTCGAACATTATGAATTACCTCGAAGGAAACGGTCTATTGACACACAGTCTACACGGGTTTAGAAAACATCGTTCCTGTTAAAAACAGCTACCTCTTTATTCAGATGAAGTGCTGAGTGCTATTGACAAGGGGTTTGAAATAGATTCCGTATTCCTGGATTTCAGGAAGGCTTTTGACACTGTACCACACAAGCGGCTCGTTGTGAAATTGCGTGCAAATGGAATATCGTCTCAGTTATGAACCATGGACCCTGTCGTTGGTGCGGAGGCTTGCGTGCCTCAGCGATACAGATACCCGTACCGTAGATGCAACCACAACGGAAGGGTATCTGTTGAGAGGCCAGACAAACGTGTGGTTCCTGAAGAGGGGCAGCAGCCTTTTCAGTAGTTGCAGGGGCAACAGTCTGAATGATTGACTGATCTGTCCTTATAACCCTAACCAAAACGGCCTTGTTGTGCTGGTACTGCGAACGGCTGAAAGCAAGGGGAAACTACAGCCGTAATTTTCCCGAGGGCATGCAGCTTTACTGTATGGTTAAATGATGATGGCGTCCTCTTGGGTAAAATATTCCGGAGGTCAAATAGTCTCCCATTCGGATCTCCGGGTGGGGACTGCTCAAGAGGACGTCTTTATCAGGATAAAGAAAACTGGCGTTCTACGGATCGGAGCGTGGAATGTCAGATCCCTTAATCGGGCCGGTAGGTTAGAAAATTTAAAAAGGGAAATGGATAGGTTAAAGTTAGATATAGTGGGAATTAGTGAAGTTCGGTGGCAGGAGGAACAAGAATTTTGGTCAGCTGAATACAGGGTTATCAATACAACATCAAATAGGGGTAATGCAGGAGTAGGTTTAATAATGAATAAAAAAATAGGACTGCGGGTAAGCTACTACAAACAGCATAGTGAACGCATTATTGTGGCCAAGATAGACACGAAGCCCACACCTACTACAGTAGTACAAGTTTATATGCCAACTAGCTCTGCAGATGATGAAGAAATTGATGAAATGTATGATGAGATAAAAGAATTTTTTCAGGTAGTGAAGGGAGACGAAAATTTAATAGTCATAGGTGACTGGAATTCGAGAGTAGGAAAAGGGAGAGGAGGAAACATAGTAGATGAATATAGATTGGGGGCAAGAAATGAAAGAGGAAGCCGTCTGGTAGAATTTTGCACAGAGCATAACTTAATCATAGCTCACACTTGGTTAAAGAATCGTAAAAGAAGGTTGTACACATGGAAGAATCCTGGAAGTACTAGAAAGTATCAGATAGATTATATAATGGTAAGACAGAGATTTTGGAACCAGGTATTAAATTGTAAGACATTTCCAGGGGCAGATGTGGAGTCTGACCACAATCTATTGGTTATGAGCTGTAGATTAAAACTGAAGAAACTGCAGAAAGGTGGGAATTTAAGGAGGTGGGATCTGGACAAACTGACTAAACCAGAGGTTGTACAGAGTTTCAGGGAGAGCATAAGGGAACAATTGTCACAAATGGGGGAAAGAAATACAGTAGAAGAAGAATGGGTAGCTCTGAGGGATGAAGTAGTGAAGGCAGCATAGGATCAAGTAGGTAAAAAGACGAGAGCTAGTAGAAATCCTTGGGTAACAGAAGAAATATTGGATCTAATTAATGAGAGGAGAAAATATAAAAACGCAGTAAACGAAGCAGGCAAAAAGGAAAACAAACGTCTCAAAAATGACATCGACAGGAAGTGCAAAATGGCTAAGCAGGCATGGCTAGAGGACAAATTTAAGGATGTAGAGGCTTATCTCACTAGGGGTAAGATAGATACAGCCTACAGGAAAATTAAAGAGACCTTTGGAGAAAACAGAGCCACTTGTATGAATATCAAGAGCTCAAATAGGAAACCCACTTCTAAGCAAAGACGGGAAAGCAGAAAGGTGGAAGCAGTATATAGAGGGTCTATACAACGGCGATGTACTTGAGGACAATATTATGGAAATGGAAGAGGACGTAGATGAAGATGAAATGGCAGATATGATATTGCGTGAAGAGTTTGACAGAGCACTGAAAGACCTGAGTCGAAACAAGGCCCCCGGAGTAGACAACATTCCATTAGAACTACTGGCGGCCTTGGGAGAGCCAGTCCTGACAAAGCTCTACCATCTGGTGAGCAAGATGTACGAGACAGGCGAAATACTCTCAGACTTCAAGAAGAATATAATAATCCCAATCCCAAAGAAAGCAGGTGTTGACAGATGTGAAAATTACCGAACTGTCAGTTTAATAAGTCACAGCTGCAAAATACTAACGCGAATTCTTTATAGACGAATGGAAAAACTGATAGAAGCCGACCTCGGGGAAGATCAGTTTGGATTCCGTAGAAATGTTGGAACACGTGAGGCAGTACTGACCCTACGACTTATCTTAAAAGATAGACTAAGGAAAGGCAAACCTACATTTCTAGCATTTGTAGACTTAGAGGAAGCTTTTGACAATGTTGACTGGAATACTCTGTTTCAAATTCTGAAGGTGGCTGGGGTAAAATACAGGGAGCGAAGGGTTATTTACAATTTGTACAGAAAGCAGATGGCAGTTATAAAAGTCGAGGGGTATGAAAGGTAAGCATTGGTTGGGAGGGGAGTGAGACGGGGTTGTAGCCTATCCCCGATGTTATTCAATCTGTATATTGAGCAAGCAATAAAAGAAACAAAAGAAAAGTTCGGAGTAGGTATTAAAATCCATGGAGAAGAAATAAAAACTTTGAGGTTCGCCGATGACATTGTAATTCTGTCAGAGGCAGCAAAGGACTTGGAAGAGCAGTTGAATGGAATGGACAGTGTCTTGAAAGGAGGATATAAGATGAACATCAACAAAAGTAAAACGAGGAAAATTGAATGTAATCGAATTAAGTCGGGTGATGCTGAGGGAATTAGATTAGAAAATGAGACACTTAAAGTAGTAAAGGAGTTTTGCTATTTGGGGAGCAAAATAACTGATGATGGTCGAAGTAGAGAGGATATAAAATGTAGACTGGCAATGGCAAGAAAAGCGTTTCTGAAGAAGAGAAATTTGTTAACATCGAGTGTAGATTTAAGTGTCAGGAAGTCGTTTCTGAAAGTATTTGTATGGAGTGTAGCCATGTATGGAAGTGAAACATTGACGATAAATAGTTTGGACAAGAAGAGAATAGAAGCTTTCGAAATGTGGTGCTACAGAAGAATGCTGAAGATTAGATGGGTAGATCACATAACTAATGAGGAGGTATTGAATCGAATTGGGGAGAAGAGGAGTTTGTGGCACAACTTTACAAGAAGAAGGGACCGGTTGGTAGGACATGTTCTGAGGCATCAAGGGATCACAAATTTAGCATTAGAGAGCAGTGTGGAGGGTAAAAATCATAGAGGGAGACCAAGAGATGAATACACTAAGCAGTTTCAGAAGGATGTAGGTTGCAGTAGGTACTGGGAGATGAAGAGGCTTGCACGCGATAGAGTAGCATGGAGAGCTGCATCAAACCAGTCTCAGGACTGAAGACCACAACAACAACATGTGACTGGATTTGCGATTTCCTGTCAGAGAGGTCACAGTTCGTAGTAACTGACGGAAAGTCATCGAGTAAAACAGAAGTGATTTCTGGCGTTCCCCATGGTAGTGTTACAGGCCCTTTGCTGTTTCTTATCTGTATAAATGATTTGGGAGACAATCTGAGCTGCCGTCTTCGGTTGTTTGCAGATGACGCTGTCGTTTATCGTCTAATAAAGTCACCAGAAGATCAAAACAAACTGCAAAACGATTTTAAAAAAAATATGTGAATTGTGCGAAAAGTGGGAGTTGACCCTAAATAACGAAAAGTGTGAGGTCATCCACATGAGTGCTAAAAGGAACTCGTTGAACATCGGTTACACGATAAATCAGTCTAATCTAAAGCCGTAAATTCAACTAAATACCTTGATATTATAATAACGAACAACTTAAATTGGATAGAACACATTGAAAATGTTGTGAGGAAGGCTAATCAAAGACTGCGTTTTATTGGCAGAACACTTAGAAAATGTAACAGACCTACTAAGGAGACTGCCTACACTACGGGCGCTAATGACCGTAGCAGTTTTGCGCCCTAAAACCATAACAAAAAAAAACTACGCTTGTCCGTCCTCTTTTAGAATATTGCTGCGCGGTGTGCGATCCTTACCAGGTAGGACTGACGGAGTACATCGAAAAAGTACAGAGAAAGGCAGCACGTTTTGTATTATCGCGAAATATGGGAGAGACTGCCACAGAAATAATACAGGATTTGGGTTGGAAATCATTAAAAGAAAGGCGTTTTTCGGTGCGACGGAATATTCTCACGAAATTCCAATCACCAACTTTCTCCTTCGAATGCGAAAATATTTTGTTGACACCGACCTACATAGGGAGGAACCATCACCACGACAAAATAAGGGAAATCAGAGCTCGTACGGAAAGATATAGCTGTTCATTCTTTCCGCGCGCTATACGAAATTGGAATAACAGAGAATTGTGAAGGTGGTTCAATGAACCCTCTGCCAGGAACTTAAATGTGATTTGCAGAGTATCCATGTAGATGTAGATGTAGATCTCAGACCAGAAGCAGTATCTCTGGGTCTGCGGTCGTGCAAAGTCAGCGACCCGCTGTATAGAACCCATCAGAGACATACGGGACATCGTTTACACTACAGTAGTTTCACTGTAGGGTACATTAGCATCATTACAATATTCAGGTCCTCTTTCGCCGGAGGTTCGAGTCCTCCCTCAGGCATGGGTGTGTGTGTTGTTCTTAGCATAATTTAGTTTAAGTAGTGTGTAAGTCTAGGGACCGATGAACTTAGCAGTTTGGTCCCTTGGGAATTCACACACACAGACCCACAAAGGTTACGACTATTGATCAAGTATTGCTGACGTTATTGTAAGAATAACTACTGTCATCTATAGATACTGTAATATTGGACAGGGGATGAAGATACATTCTAAAATGACCCTCTTTCCAAAATTACGTGAAAAACTGCTCGCGCAGTGTTTGCATCCAGATTATATACTCTTATAACATCACAAACTTCCAATACAGTACACTTTCAAAGTCAAGAAAAGAGAAATCATTTACTAAAAATTTTCTATGAATAATAGTATAGAGAGAGATGTATTGATGTTCCTTTTTGTCCCTAAAACAGTACTCCTCGTTTTGTTAGGAAATGAATTCAGGCTTCCGGTTTTTTGCTGACAAAGTAAAGAGACATTTTCACCATATCACAACACATGTTTTACTTCATAATTTAATTTGCCACAGCAGTAAAAATACGCCATTCAGCTTTTTAGGATTAAGCAGAGCTTTTTACTCGCACCTTTGTGTGACAAAAGACATATAGTAGCCGCGATAAACAAAGAGTAATGCACATACTGACTGCCATCTACTAAATGATTACTTAGTACGTATTTAGTTCTGTGTATTAAAACATGAGCTTCTGCTATGTTCTAGAAGTTATATTGTTCCGATTAATGATTATAATGGCGTACATTTTTTTTATTATTAACAATTTTATGTAAACTTATCCTTTCTTGTTCTTGCAAAATGCAAAGAAATAATGTAATAGTAAAAGTTATTTCTTGAAGTTCCAAATATAAATTTTGGGATAGTGTGTAAAGGATAGTTTTACTTTCGTCTATACGAAAGGTTAAATTTTTTACGAAAAAGTTAAATGTACTCTTATAACGTAATAACAATTTACTGTTTAGTGAACAACTAATTTCCCTGAAATATTACGTAAATTACATTCGGAAAAATATTCGAAGTATGTGACATTTATTATAACACATATAAAGATAAATCTAGAGGACGACTAATTTTTGACCAAAAACTTTTACAGCGAAATAGAAAAATAATGTTAAAACAAGTTGCGATAAAACTTGGAAAAGTGTAGAATCTCCTTAATACTCTGGTATAATGTGTTAGTCCTACAGACATAAATCCTGTGCTTTGTAACTGCAATTACTCTGGACATTGCCGAAAAAAGAGCCAGGATCGTTTTTTCGATAAACTGACGTCCGTGTCGCTAACTATTTTTGACGTGAGTCCCATAACACTGGTAAGAATTAACGAAGTTGAAATTTCTGTCGAAGGATCATTGGCAGCAGAGGCCTTGAATTACATAAAGTTTTCTTGGGTACCTAGGAAATTTCACCATCATCTTCTTTTTCTTCTTGTAGGTACGACTACTCTTCTCTATTTTGTGCTGTCCTTCTCATTTCTTCACAGTTCTGACACTTTCTTATCTCCAATAGATCGAATATTTCCTTTCTTGATGTCCCCTTTGTTTCCTTTCGCAGAAATTTTCTTTCTAGTTGTCCGTTAAAGACTTACTTGTAAGTAGGAAAGCTAGTTTATATGTTGCACTTTTTTTCCATTTTCCATGGTGTACTGTTTTCTTCTCTAGCTGAGGTACATAAGTAGAAAACACACAAATATGTTCCCATTTTACTTCCTTCGATTCTGATGTTAGATTCCTACTTCATTTTTTATTTGCTTACTATCATAAATTTAGATTTTTTTAGTCTTGCTCTCAAGTTCCAACTTTTCATAATTGGTGAATATTTGGAAACTACATTCTGCAGATGTTTTTCACTATCAGGTATTGAGACAACATCACTGCAAACTTGAAGCAGTGAAAGAGAATCCTGTTCACTTTAAATTTAGATTATTTTCCTGTAGGTGCTTCTCATGGCCGTTTTGATGAAAAATTTAAGCAAATGGAGTTGCGATGAGCACACTTGTCTCAACTCTCTTCTGATTGTAGCTTTAGGTTGTTCTTTGTTAATATTTATCCTCGCCGTTTGATTTCTGTAAGTGTTTATTATTGTTCGTCTATTTCTCCAGGCTCTGAAGAGTTATTTCCAGCAAATGATGTCCAATGCCTTTTCTAGAACAATAAAGGCTATGCAAGTACCCTTACCTAAGGCCACCCTTCTCTCGCAAACCCTTGAGTTCTATAATTATTTCTCTAGTACTCACATTTAAAAAAAATCTCTACAGGTTCTAGTACAATTTTGCCTTTTATTCTACTTTTATTATGAGCACTATTTTACATGTAAAGTTAAGTTTATCGCTCTGTTATTGTAGTAGTGTGTTGTATCTTTCTGTTAATGTATGATTTACACAACATCACCTGGAAGAGACCCAAAATCATAAAATCAGGCTAAAGCTTTGAAATATCCACGGTTCTGACAGAACTGAGCCAGCAGCTCGTCTGTACTTGGTTCTGTCTTTGGTCTCAGTTCTTTCAGTGTTCGAATCTTTTCCGGAGACGCGGACACATGTACTATTCCAATATTAGTCTGAAGAGGTACGTGTAATAGAGGCTGACCAATAGCAAGTGTACTCATAATTAGTTCTCATGAAATCTATAAACTGTTTCACCGTTCACCGCGAAACAAACACGCGTTCCTTCCCCCACCCTTAGCTGAGATCGTGGGTACGTTCTTGCATAAAGAAAACATTCTTCTCTTTTATTCACCCATTTATTGCGTGAAAAAACGCTGATGGAAGCTGTTGTTTAACTGTATGGTTCTCATTACGATGCAGTGGACATTGATAACTACATAGAAAATACACCATTAAATTAAGTACTGCAGAGACATCCTCCCGTGAAGGAAAGATGGAAAATATCCCCGCCTGTGGAGGGGCGTCAAAGTGTGACGCCACCGATATTATCAGCATCGGCGATTTCACTGATGCGAGAAAAAACTTGGCCGCGCTAATACTAATAAACATGCGCGGCTATCGGAAAAGCCGCTACCGCCTGCCTACGCTTTGCGCTCGTCATTAAACGTCAGCCGCCTCTGGCGCGCGACGCCTGCCTGCATCAGCACCACCTGGCGGCGGGCGCGCCAACTAAATGCGGCGCACGCTTGCGCGAGCACGTCCGACTATAACTTATTCAGTTTGCTTTTAATTCCACAGCGAAAGCTATTCTGTAATCGTGATATTTTGCGGCCTCCGAGCGCGCAAGGCAGCCGACGCAACCGCGTGAACGGTTTTATGCGGTTGCCCGTGCGGTATCTGGCTTGCGCCGCTTGGTGGCAGTAGGGGGAACGAGGAAAAAAGCACAAAAAAAGAAGGTGCAAACTCTACCCACGTCCGCGTGAGTGCACGCGGGCGCTGTTATGTCTGTTTAGCAACTAAATGAGTTAAGTTCCTTTCGCACGGCCGTGATGTTAGGTGTTGAGCACGCCGCGGGAAGGGAAACCGAAAAAAAAAAGAATGCAGAAGAGCTGCTACTGCATTACCGTAAGTTACAAAGTAACGCGTTTTCCGAAACGGTAAACGTTTATAGGTAGACATTTAAATTACAGCCTGGGCGTATACTCAGGTGCTCATCAGCTTACACACACACACACACACACACACACACTACTTAGTCTTTTTTTACGATTTCCCTGGCGTCCTGGTATGAAATCTCGCTTGGATGTCGTTCATGGTACTGCCTAAAAAGGTGCCGGAAATACTAAAGCGAACATTTGCCGGTGCTTCTATGCAGAATTCTTTCTAAGGCAGAAAGACTGCCACAACACGTATGTTACTTTCAACGGCTGCCGATGTACGACGTACTGTACTACGGACCGACACTAGATGTTCGTGCAGGATAACATTTCATTTTTCCTTCTGATCTCATTTTAAACTTCGCTGCACTTGACATTTGGTTAAAAATTTTTGCGTTCGTAATTTCAGCTTTTATAGATATAATTCAGCTTTTAAAGATATAATCCTGTCAGAAGATGCTAAAGATTTCTCATGCATTCAAATTTGTCAACGATGCTGATCAGTAGACTTCCCATCTGACGATACGACTGCTGAGCAACGGCCTTATACATCTCAAACTCCTGATCTGGAGTTTGAATATGACTTGAGTAGGTCATACACAGACGACACGGTAGTCTATTGGAGAGCACATTAGAAACTTCTTAGATGTTCAGACTGTAAGAGACCTCAAACGAAAGGTCCTGACCAAATTAAGGAAGGACTAGTTTATCGCACATACATCGAATAGAAAAAAAATGGTGCAGATGATGCAGTATAGAAGAGAATGAGAAAGAAAAAAGTGCTGTAATCACCTGAAAACTAGAGATGAAGAAACCTGAATAGAATAATCACCATATAACATGCCATAACCATCGGAAAACTGACTCAATGAAGAGAACGATACCAGTCTTACACTAGATTTTTAATAACGAACTCGATCGAAGGAGAACTATCAAATTACATAATTTGCATGTTTGTTTATGAAGGCCGACGATCAAACATAAAGTCAAAAGATAACAACAGTCGTATTAATCATACACTCAAACAAACTGAAAATATAGTTTTAAACAACATTAGCAAGCCAAAAACAGGTAATTTATTCCCAAATCATAATGTTTAGTTTCAAATAAAACACATAAACTTACGAAATTTCAAAATCTACTCCATAATGTCTCCAGCAATATTTTACTATTCAGTTGTTAACATTTGATCTTCTGATGGTAAAAACCCATATAACTTCACCCAAAATATTGCCATATGCATAAAATCTGAAACTTTGCAAAATGTGAACAAAACTTCCGAGTCAAACACTTTAAAAACTTAAATTGTTAGTCCGGCGTTACATTAACTTCTCGTCACCACAACTACGATATATAGACATTTTAGGAACAAATAGTGCACTTCGTTTACTCCTTTTTCGCTGTTTGTAAATTCCGGACATTAAATATGTAAATTAACTTGACAGCATTATTCGACAGTGTTCTACAACAACACAGTTTATTATATATACTTGTATCTGGCAGTTCACTTTCATCTGTAATCATAGACACTCATGATGCAGATCTGTGGTAAACTGACTCGCTATACGCCCTTTGTCAGACAATTGTTTGTGCATCGAAAGGCTGTGGGAGTGCTTTGGAAAGGGGTTATGTAAAACGGCGGGAGTTATACTGGTGGGACTACTTTTACATCTCCATTTATGAATAAATTCTCAAATTGACCGACTGTTAGTTATCTCAGTATTGCTATTTGTACCAATCATAAAAGAAGGTTGTATACATGGAAGAATCCTGGAGATACAAAAAGGTATCAGATAGATTATATAATGGTCAGACAGAGATTTAGGAACCAGGTTTTAAATTGTAGGGCATTTCAAGGGGCAGAGGTGGACTCTGACCACAATCTATTGGTTACGAACTGTAGATTAAAACTGAAGAAATAGCAAAAAGGTGGGAATTTAAGGAGATGGGACCTGGATAAACTGACTAAAGAAGAGGTTGTACAGAGCTTCAGGGACAGCATAAGGGAACAATTGACAGGTATGGGGGAAAGAAATACAGTAGAAGACGAATGGGTAGCACTGAGGGATGAAGTAGTGAAGGCAGCAGAGGATCAAGTAGGTAAAAAGACGAGAGCTAGTAGAAATCCTTGGGTAACAGAAGAAATATTGAATTTAATTGATGAAAGGAGAAAATATAAAAACGCAGTAAATGAAGCAGGCAAAAAGGAATACAAACGTCTCAAAAATGACATCGACAGGAAGTGCAAAATGGCTAAGCAGGCATGGCTAGAGGACAAATTTAAGGATGTAGAGGCTTATCTCACTAGGGGTAAGATAGATACAGCCTACAGGAAAATTAAAGAGACCTTTGGAGAAAACAGAGCCACTTGTATGAATATCAAGAGCTCAAATGGAAACCCACCTCTAAGCACAGACGGGAAAGTAGAAAGGTGGAAGCAGTATATAGAGGGTCTCTACAACGGCGATGCACTTGAGGACAATATTATGGAAATGGAAGAGGATGTAGATGAAGATGAAATGGGAGATATGATATTGCGTGAAGAGTTTGACAGAGCACTGAAAGACCTGAGTCGAAACAAGGCCCCCGGAGTAGACAACATTCCATTAGAACTACTGACGGCCTTGGGAGAGCCAGGAGTGACAAAACTCTACCATCTGGAGAGCAAGATGTACGAGACAGACGAAGTACCCTCAGACTTCAAGAAGAATATAATAATCCCAATCCCAAAGAAAGCAGGTGGTGACGGATGTGAAAATTACCGAACTGTCAGTTTAATAAGTCACAGCTGCAAAATACTAACGCGAATTCTTTATAGACGAATGGAAAAACTGATAGAAGCCGACCTCGGGGAAGATCAGTTTGTATTCCGTAGAAATGTTGAAAAACGTGAGGCAGTACTGACCCTACGACTTATCTCAGAAGATAGACTAAGGAAAGGCAAACCTACATTTCTAGCATTTGTAGACTTAGAGAAAGCTTTTGACAATGTTGACTGGAATACTCTCTTTCAAATTCTGAAGGTGGCTGGGGTAAAATACAGGGAGCGAAAGGCTATTTACAATTTGTACAGAAACCAGATGGCAGTTATAAGGGTCGAGGGACATGAAAGGGAAGCAGTGGTTGGGAAGGGAGTAAGACAGGGTTGTAGCCTCTCCCCGATGTTGTTCAATCTGTATATTGAGCAAGCAATAAAATTCTGAAGTGGCAGGGGTAAAATACAGGGAGCGAAGGGTTATTTACAATTTGCACAGAAAGCAGATGGCAGTTATAAGAGTCTAGGGGTATGAAAGGTAAACATTGGTTGGGAAGGGAGTGAGACATGGTTGTAGCCTATCCCCGATGTTATTGAATCTGTATATTGAGCAAGCAATAAAAGAAACAAAAGAAAAGTTCGGAGTAGGTACTAAAATTCATGGAGACGAAATAAAAACTTTGAGGTTCGCCGATGACATTGTAATTCTGTCAGAGACAGCAAAGGACTTCGAAGAGCATTTGAACGGAATGGACAGTGTCTTGAAAGGAGGATATAAGATGAACATCAACAAAAGGAAAACGAGGATAATGGAATGTAGCCGAATTAAGTCGGGTGATGCTGAGGGAATTAGATTAGGAAATGAGACACTTAAAGTAGTAAAGGAGTTTTGCTATTTGGGGAGCAAAATAACTGATGATGGCCGAAGTAGAGAGGATATAAAATGTAGACTGCCAATGGCAAGGAAAGCCTTTCTGAAGAAGAAAAATTTGTTAACATCGAGTATAGATTTAAATGTCAGGAAGTCGTTTGTGAAAGTATTTGTATGGAGTGTAGCCATGTATGGAAGTGAAACGTGGACGATAAAGAGAATAGAAGCTTTCGAAATCTGGTGCTACAGAAGAATGCTGAAGAGTAGATGGGTTGATCACATAACTAATGAGGAGGTATTGGGGAGAAGAGGAGCTTGTGGCACAACTTGACTATAGGAAGCGATCGGTTGGTAGGACATGTTCTGAGACATCGAGGGATCACCAATTTAGTATTGGAGGGCAGCGTGGAGGGTAAAAATCGTAGAGGGAGACCAAGAGATGAATACACTAAGCAGATTCAGAAGGATGTAGGCTGCAGTAGGTACTGGGAGATGAAGAAGCTTGCACAGGATAGAGTAGCATGGAGAGCTGCATCAAACCAGTCTCAGGACTGAAGAGCACAACAACAACAACCACCCGAGGACCTCATGAAACACCCTGAAGACAATAATAGCCACAAACGGATTCTGACAAGATGAGTATTTTATTTTCTAAATTTGAATGGTACTATTTATCTTATTAATAGAGGCACAAGACCGTAGTTCACATACTGAGGACGCCCCTGAAAAATACCGAATTGAAATTTGAATTTTCTGTATATAAGCAACAAGTGAACCACCACACATGGTGAGCACTTTTTGTTTCTTCGTGGTTTTTGGAGTAACTCTAATTGCTGTTACTATTATTGAGATACACTATGAGATCAAAAGTATCCGGACACCTGGCTGAAAATGACTTACAAGTGTGTGGCGACTTCCATCGGTAATGTTGGCATTCAGTATGGTGTTGGCCTACCCTTAGCCTTGATGACAGTTTCCACTCATGTAGGCATACGTTCAATCAGGTGTCGGAAGGTTTGTCGGGGAATGGCAGCCCATTCCTCACGGAGTGCTGCACTGAGGAGAGGTATCGATGTCGGTCCGTGAGGCTTGTCCCAAAGCCTACGTTCCAAACCACCCAAAAGGTGCTCAGGTCATGACTCTGTGCAGGCCAGTCCATTACAGGAATGTTATTGTAGTGCAACCACTTCACCACAGGCGGTGTATTATGAACAGGTGCTCGATCGTGTTGAAAGATGCAATCACCATCCTCGAATTGCTCTTCAACAGTGGGAAGCAAGAAGATGCTTAAAACACTAATGTAGGCCTGTGCAGTGATAGTGCCACGCAAAACGATATGGGGTGCAAGCCCCATCCACGAAAAGCACGACCACACCATAACACCACCACCTCCGAGTTTTGCTGTTGGCCCTACAGACGCTGGCAGATGACGTTCACCGGGCATTCGCCATACCCGCACCGTGCAATCGGATCGCCACATTGTGTACCGTGATTCCACACTCCACTCAACGTTTTCTCACTGTTCAATCGTCCAATGTTTACGCTCCTAACACCAAGCGAGGCGTCGTTTGGCATTTACCGGCGAGATGTATGGCTCATGAGCAGCCGCTCGACCTTGAAACCAATGTTTTCTCACCTCCCCCCTAACTATTTAAACGTCCCCTTAGAACAATTTATACAGGACTGTGCTTAAACTGACATACAATATTTTTAGCGCAACGCAATCTGACTTTCAAAAATCCCTGCGAAAGAATGGCCCTGAGTAACATTAAACTATACCTTTCAGAAATCACTTACCTCACAAAAATCTTCATTACTCGAACTACTGCAGTACAGCGAGCGCCACTACTGCCAGCTAAATAAAAGATTCAAACTACGGAAGGCACTAACTACTGATAGGGATAGTTAGCAAATGAAAGATATTAATAGAGAACAAACAATGTATTTACCTTGATAGTCATAATATATATAGCAGTTCATGACAAATTACAAAACTCCGCCATCTCTCTCCCCACATCCACCACTGCTGGCGGCTCACCTCCAACTGCGCAAAGCTACGCGCTGTTCACATCCAGCTGCCGCTGCCCAACACTACAATGGCAGACAACAATGCAAACTAGCCACAGACTGCACACAGCACAGCCAGTGATTCTCACACAGAGCGCTACGTAACGTTTCCAATAAGAAAACATAAACAGCCTACTTACACTATCATAGTACTTGCAGTGGATCGTATTGCAGTTTGGAATTCCTGTGTGACGGTCTGGATAGATGTGTATCTATTACACATTACGACCCTCTTCAACTGTCGGCGGTCTCTGTCAGTCAACAGACGAGGTCGGCCTGTACGCTTTTGTGCTGTACGTGCCCCTTCACGTTTCCACTTCACTATTACATCGGAAACAGTGGACCTAGAGATGTTTAGAAGTGTGGAGATCACGCGTACAGACGAATGACACAAGTGACACCCAATCACGTGACCACGTGCGAAGTCAGTGAGTTCCGTGTAGCGCCCCATTCTGCTCTCTCACCACATCTAATGACTACTGAGGTCGCTGATATGGAGTACCTGGCGGTAGGTGGCAGCACAATGCACTTTATATGAAATCGTAGGTTTTGGAGGGTGTCCGAATACTTTTTATCACATAGTGTATGTTGCAGAACAAATAGTCATACCTCATTTTACGATGTGAGAGACGAAGAAACAGATCCCTCTGAGTTCGTAAGGGAACAGTTCGAGCGAAGTGGTAACTAGGTTGTACGACCATTTTCTGCCTATGGCTTATGTTACGTGTCCGCAGGAATTAGGATATAAACTAGGATAGATAGCTTGTTGATGCCCCAGTAGCTACAACAGTAGCTGAATTACCCCACTATTACAAAAAGCCCACTATAGAGGGGATCTAAACTAGGGGATAGCCAGGGCGTATGTCAAGGCTGATGTCTTCAAAGTTTTGCAAAGAACGAGGACACTAATCCATTCACAGGAGATTCGTAGTCATCACATCATCATCGTCATCCAGTCACAGGAGATTCGCCGTCATCACCATCACCAACGTCATCAGCAGTGTGTACAGCCAGATTCCAAACTTTCTAGGACAACCACTCTTTTTGTCTATTGTTCTGAGTACCTCCTTGAGAAAAAATGGTTCAAATCGCTCTGAGCACTATGGGACTCAACAACTGAGTTCATCAGTCCCCTAGACTTAGAACTACTTAAACCTAACTAACCTAAGGACATCACACACATCCATGCCCGAGGCGGGATTCGAACCTGCGACCGTAGCAGTCACGTGGTTCCGTACTGAAGTGCCTAGAACCGCACGGCCACCGCGGCCGGCACCTTGAGAAACATGCCCTGAGTAACTGCAGCTTACATGAAGGTTTGAAACGGGAAATTATTTGTAATACAATCTGATTATATGTTAAACATACTCGAAAGTAGTTAGTGCTTACATGAAGGTTTGAAACAAGAAATTATTTGTAATACAATCTGATTATATGTTAAACACATTCGAGAGTAGTTAGTGCTTATGTTGTAGAACGAAAAGAATTATTGGCATAAATGAATACCCGAGTGAATTTAATGATCACACCTTAATTCCAGTGAATCCATAACCTTATTTCAATTACTTATATACACTGCCGAAGACAAAAATAGTGCATCTGGAAAGAAGGCGTCGATCTTCATCTGATGAAGGCGTATACCACCTGGGGTATAGTAGGTGTACTGATAATTTGATACGCATATTGCGGTGTTATTTCTGCCTAATGTAAAACTATATGTCAAAATCTTGTAAATATATGAATGTCAACATACTGCGGAGCTTTTTCTACCTACTTGACTGGGTAAAAAGTTCAGAGGTATTCTCATAGAGGAATAGATGTAATAATAAGGAGACTAACAGCAGACTGTGGTCAGAATAACTGAGATTCCTATAATAGGCTGCAGAGGCCTACGTTTTCACTCAATCCTGACTATACCAAGACATTTTCCATAACACGCGTTATCAAGGAAAGGAGGCATAATGCACACCCTAAAAAAGTTTTTAAAAAATTCATTAATTCTTGTTGAATTATATTAATAACAAACATTTTATGGAGTTTCTGATGTGTATGTTGGGTCTAGAACCCGAAAATACCTTCCAGCGCACTCTTAGCAGTATCAGCTCACTTTCAATAACGTGTATTACCGACTTTATAACCAGCACAAAAAATCCTGATTTCGTTCACTGTCGACGACTTTCACTCTCAATATACTTTTTAAAGAGATTCTGGTGTGTGTGACGCTGAACCTGGATAAAGCAATAAAAAATTCAGCGGGAAAGTGACATCCATTACCTACACTTAAATTTTTGGATCAAGTTTAATTGAGAAATTTTAAGAAGTAATTGGAATCTAGCAGAAGAATTCGTTAAAAACAGTAAATATTAATTTCAAAATAAAGCAATAAAAAATTCAGCAGGAAAAGTGACATCCATTACCTACACTTAAATTTTTGGATTAAGTTTACTTGAGAAATTTTAAGAAATAATTGGAATCTAGCAGAAGGATTCATTAAAAACAGTAAATGTTCATTTCAAAATTTTAAAATATAAAGAAACCGACTAGATTACAATATTTTCAAAAGGCGGTCATAAAACGCCCCGCCCTTAGTGCTGCGAGTGTTAAATACGATTCCAGTGTTGAGACAGTGTTCTTAAGATGGCGAAATCTTGCAAAGTAGAGCTGTCCTCAACACGAAGTTTGCTTTGAACACCGCATTGCTTTACCTGGCGTAGTCCTGCGGTATGTGGTTTGCCCTTGCCTTCCTCCCACCAAGCTATTGCATTACTCAGACAATTATAGGGAGATGTACAGTTTGACGTAGACTCCAAATCACAGTGCGCTTGGTATTGCGGAAGGGCAAGGGCAGATTCGAATCCTGGTCTAACACGAGGTTTTAATACGACAAGAAGTTATGCTACAGCGTACACAAAACGCAGAGTGAAAGTTCCATTAAAGAAAGTCAGTAGCCTATGGGAAAGTCCTTATTTAAACAAAAGATTAAATTCGGAGTAGGTATTAAAATCCATGTAGAAGAAATAAAAACTTTAAGGTTCGCCGATGACATTGTAATTCTCTCAGAGACAGCAAAGGACTTGGAAGAGCAGTTGAACGGAATGGACAGTGTCTTGAAAGGAGGATATAAGAGGAACATAAACAAAAGCAAAACGAGGATAATGGAATGTAGTCGAATAAAGTCTGGTGATGCTAAGGGAATTACATTAGGAAATGAGACACTTAAAGTGATAAAGGAGTTTTGCTATTTGGAGAGCAAAATAACTGATGATGGTCGAAGTAGAGAGGATATAAAATGTAGACTGGCAATGTATAATGAATTCTACTCTGTAAATGATGAAAGTCTATATGAATGCAGCTTGCCGCTAACTTGGTGTAATGGTTTGTCTGTACAGAAGTGTATCTGTCGCCTTTATCGCTCTTTCACCCTCACACATAAATCGGTACAATAACGTCAGGGCTTCGTGTTTTCTTATTAGGCTGATCCGTGAAAAGACAGACAAACAATTATGCTAATGGAGGATTCTGAGTAATTTCTCGAATTTCCTTCGCTGTCTCTCTCTCTCTGTCCTTTATCTGTGTACAGTTTAACTATATTATTTACGTGAAATCAGCCTAGTAGAATCTCTGGTGGAGCCCTTCGTCTTAATGTTCAGCGGCTGGCTTGCTGGAAAAGATCTTTACATTTGTTATTATTATTAAGCGCTGCATTCAGTTGGGAAAATCGATCGTTTGAACAATTCGTTCAGTTTACGACAGATCTAAAATTTCAGATGTGGACGAAGCCTTTTTGGAAGATTTATAAAAACTCAGAGATTGCAGGCTCTCTTCGTCACAGCTGAAACTTCCCAATTAATTACAGGGCACAGACAATCATCAATGGTTCAGACAGAGAACTCATTCGTCATTCACTCTAGAATAAAATGGTCACAAACCTTATTTCTGAGGAAAATTGTATATTGAATCAATTTCCGTACATGTTCCGTTTTCTGTTGGTTCCAAGTCTCATGTAAGTTTCTTTTACAGGTTTTTCTTTCTCACGCTAGCGGCACAAACTTTCCTAGCTCGCTTTAGCGCGAAGAAGAGTAAATAAATCTCCTTTAGCAATCCGATAATCTTCCAACCGATACTGTCCGAAGCTGTTCCCTTCTCTCTCTATAATAACCATGGAGCATACATTTCTGTACCTCCGTTGTTCCAAAGAATAAACGTACTAGAAAAATACCTTGGCGTCGACGAGCTGTCGGCGCATATATTACTAGAAAATCTGATCAGATACTTTTCAAACGTAAATAAATGTGGATGATTTGGTTGACCATTATTAATTATTGCGTGATAGAGGGTAATTTTCCGTGGGGAGATTACAAATGGCAAAGAAAGCGTTTCTGAAGAAGAGAAATTTGTTAACATCGATTATAGATTTAAGTATCAGGAAGTCGTTTTTGAAAGTATTTGTGTGGAGTGTAGCCATGTATGGAAGTGAAACATGGTCGATAAATAGTTTGGACAAGAAGAGAATAGAAGCGTTTGAAATGTGGTGCTACAGAAGAAAGATGAAGATTAGATGGGTAGATCACATAACTAATGAGGAGGTATTGAATAGAACTGGGGAGAAGAGGAGTTTGTGGCACAGCTTGACTAGAAGAAGGGATCGGTTGGTAGAACATGTTCTGAGGCATCAAGGGATCACCAATTTAGTACTGGAGGGCGGCGTGGAGGGTAAAAATCGTAGAGGGACACCAAGAGATGAATACACTAATCAGATTCAGAAGGATGTAAGTTGCAGTAGGTACTGGCAGTTGAAGCAGCTTGCACAGGATAGAGTAGCATGGAGAGCCACATCAAACCAGTCTCAGGACTGAAGACCACAACCACAACAACAACCTATACGAGTTTCTTTGGCGCTTCAGTGTATGTTTTTCGTTTTTATCCAGTTTCACTTTTAAGGAGTAAAGCACACCCGGAAAAGTGATTTTGCTTATTAGGTTTAGAGGAACTATCTATGAATCCATCATATATGAAAATTTGTTTCATAAAAAAGTTCAAATGTAATTAACGTTCTTGAAAGTTTTAAAATCAAGTTTTGTAATAATTTGGAATTTTGCAAAATACCCGACCACCATCATTACTTAATTTTGAAAAAAGAAAACTTGTTAGTACATGAATGAAATACTACAAGAAGTTATGCTACAGTGTACACAAAACGGAGAGTGAAAGTTTGATTAGAGAAAGTCAATAGCTTTTGGGAAAAGTTGTTACTTGCAGTACCCTGTCTCAGAGGAGAGCTGGTGCGATAAAGTATGCCAGAGAGCTACAGAAAATTTTGGAAGGTGAGGATGTGTCTTTTCTATGTTTAAATTTGCCTTGCGAGCTGATCCTGGACTGGACTCGGCTGCTGTTCTTTATAACTCGTGTATCTATGTTGTAATTGTGAATGATGCAAGTGGTGTAGTTATCTGATAAATGAGTGGTTAAAATTGAAGCTGTACAACTATATCTTAGTTTATTAGAATGCCAAACTGCAAAGTAAATAAGGTGTGCTGTGAAACTATTTTGTGAGCTAAAGTGAGCAGTGCTGCAATGCGTGACGTCACAACTCGTGACTTGCAGTTCCAACACAAAACCTAGCAGAATAAAAATGCTCTATAAAATTATCAATCGAATTTTCAAGGAATAAATCACCATAATGTTTCTATAAAAAGGCCCTGTGAATTTAGGTACACGACTTGACTAACTGAAATTACATGAACTCAGTAATACACACGTAAATGTAACACTGAACTATGAAAATAGAACTGGCTGCGTAATAAATGAAATCTGAACTGAACTTTGGTTGAACTGACATGCTAATGAATTTTGAGAAGCCACACCTAACACTGAGTGGTCCTATTACGTTCTGACTGTACTGTAACTGGCCCTAACAAATTGTCGTGGCGTACCTGCGGCAACGGAAGCTTGGTCCTGTTCGCCGTGGTGAACTTAAAATACCCAACACAGCAGCAGCAGGGTGAAAAGGAAAGAAACAGCCTTGCACAGTGCTATGCAAGGACACACAGCTGGTCTACACATCTCACGTCAATCACTGTGTTCCACAAATAATCAGAAACCATGCAGGACGGTGGTGAAATCTGAACTTGCAAAATGATTGAAGGAAGACTGTATTGCAAAAGCTGAAACTCATTAGCAAATTACCACAGTCATCTTCACAAAATTATATTTTATAACAAATATTTCTCTGCCAAGTGACTAATTACTGAAAATGGTAAAGGAGTGGTAAAATCTATAACTCCTGAAAGCATGCCATGAGAACAGAAAACTGTACTTATTCTCGTCTGAACAATGAAGCGAACTAAAACTGATGAAAAAAATCTGCTAAAACCTTTCGTTATTCAAACATGTGTTACATTACGCGCAAGCAAGCAATGCAGTAACAACTGTACTGGAAGCCTTCATTTTTTAAACTAATCTTTACTAAATCGTATTTCACAGTTCAAAGTGTTCTGTATACTTCTCCCTATACTCTGCAAGCTATTTAAATCCGCAAAGTAGCATTGCCAACACCCGATTGTCTCACTAGCTCAGTTTATAATGCCTGCTGCATCGACAATGGTACTGAGAACCAAAGATCACCGTGCTTGTACGCAAAACCTCTGCGGCGTCACATATCGACTATCGAAAGCTACTGTTGGGATAATGTTTAGCGTACAAATAAGAAATATGACACAACCAACGAAAATGTAAAGCTCCTAACACTTTCCATGAATAGCAAAAATGAACTAGAAACCTTACAAGAGGTGCAGGAAAATCGAATTTCTAAGTTGGATCCAGAGGCGTAACTAGATACTTCACCTAGTGAGAGCATTTTCTCCGAGAACAAAAGGTAGAGTTTCGATTACTGGCACAGGACTTTAATTTTTCAGGAAGTTTCACCTGTGGAATATTTCGACTTACTATCCACGATGTATAGACACGTAATAATAGTAATACAGGTACCCACAATCGCAGCAGCAGGGTGGAGAACTTTGCATTCAAACCATCTGGAAGACCATCCAGATTTCAGTTCGGAAACCTCTATATTCACCATTACAGTTTTACGAAAAATTCCTTCGGTACAAGCAATGCAAATTTCAATGTTTACGTTAACCTTATTGGCCGTACTTTGTACATTCGTAGTCTGCCTGCTTAACTGAGTGATCACGTGCTTGCATTCCATGAGGGCCCAAATTTGATTCCCGGCCGGGTTTGAGATTTTCACCGCTCATGGACTCGTTGTTGTGTTGTTCTCATCATCATTTCATCACCTACATGTGAGTCGCCCACTGTGGCGTCGACTCAGAATAGACTTGCACTCGGCGTAGGGACTTCTTGGATGGGGCCTTCCTGCCAGCAATGCCACACACTCATTCCTTTTTGTACATTCGTATACCGATGACTCCTTGATACCACTTCAGCAGTAGGATGTGAATTTGTTGTTCCCAAGCTGAAATATTCCAAGTTATTTCGTCTGTTCTCATAGCGATCAATTTTTATCGCGGAAGCGATAGAAACTAGGAAGGTTTTCAACTTTGATCGCCCAGCCGGGGTTCCAGAACCTACCGATAGTGGCAGACTCAAAAAGCGTATTGCAGTCTATTGAAAACACATCACTGGAAAATACACGAAGAGGTATGAGAATCTCATTTCTGTGGGCCTCCACTCATCAACGATTGGTCTGCAATGGCGAGATCGATCAGTTGTCGAAGGGGGCCAGTCTACCAACTCCCGATTGCACGTTATGGATGCGGAAACTGGCCGAGGAAGAATGGACAGAGTACTGGCGCCTTTGAATATGCCGTAAATGGCTATACTGCGCTGCGATCCACCCACTAAATAGAAATCACCCCTGGTTTCGGAAATTTCAGGCCTACAGGAAGCTCGTAACTGCCTTGGTACCAATCATGGTTCAACTCTTTCCCACTTACGTCAGACATATATCAGGGGTAAACCTTTCTGCGACTGTCAGAAACTAAATATACAGGTTTGCTGAGATCAGAAAACTTGAAGGAAGTGATACGGGACCAGCAAATAGGCTAACCATTCCACTCACGCCGTGTCCTTATTCTCCATAATCACGGCATTGGGATCTATTCTGTGGGCACGAGTAGTGTCGTCCATGAAAACAATATCAAGATGAATCAACTCACGGAAATGTTGCGGGCACTGCTTTACTAATGTCTGGAAAATACCCATCGTATTGATGCTGCTGCAAGAGATGCAGCGTCTTAGATTACGAATGCATGTCATCCATTTTCGACTCGTCGATGCGTTTTCTGCTGCGTAACCCCCGTCTCTCGCACTCTTCACATAATGTGACAGCCGCATCGTTCGTCTCACCGAACTGTCATTCGCCCTCCGTCATTGCCACTAGACCCAACGTCGTAGCTCAATACACGGTTAAAATCTTGCATGGCGATGGCTGGAACTCACGAGGGAACATTTCTAGCTGTAAATAAACGATCTGGATGAAACGCTGTGGATATGTAGAGGGGGCCAAATAATACAATTCGTACACTGGCACGCCTGCCTAATATCGTGTAGGGGCCCAGTGAGCACGGAGAAGTGCCACAACGCGACGTGGCATGGACTCGACTAATGTCTGAAGTAGTGGTGAAGGGAATTGATACCACGAATCCCGAAGGGCCGTCCAAAAATTCGTAAGAGTGCGAGGTGGTGGAGATCTGAACAGGACGTTGCAAGGCATTTCAGATATGCTCAATAATGTTCATTTCCGGGGCGTTTGGTGGCCAGCGGAAGTGTTTAAATTCAGAAGAGTGTTCCTGGAGCCACTTGTAGCAATTCTGGACGTGTGGGGTGTCGCATGTCGCATTGTCCTGCTGGAATTGCCCAAGTCCGTCGGAATCCACAATGGACATTGTAACGCCGGAAATGCATATCCTCCTATTTCCATCTATTGTACTATAAATTTTTCCTTATTTGTTACCTGAAGATATGACATTTCTGTGTCTTTATATATTGTAATTGTTTTACAATATATATATATATATATATATATATATATATATATATATATATATGCATTTATGTCGATGTACGAGTATAATTGGTTTGTTTTGTAAATACTATTTGTATTTTTACGCTGGGTCGTGCCTGGGGAAAACTATGCTATCGAACGATTACATCGAAAGATCGTGTGGAGAACCAAAGTGTTTGGGATCTTGGGTAGTGTTAACTCTGCAGCGTGGAGTGCGGGCAGAGCAGAGTCTGGCTGGAGTAGGGCGGTGGAGCAGGTGTGTTGTGTGACGCTCCCGCGAGTTGCCGCACTTTCGGGGTTTGGCAGCATGTAATTGCGCTCGACTTGCTATAATAGTTTCTGGCACTGTGTCGCGGACGGGAAACATTAGCTGGCACACATCAAGAGCTCGTTTCGCCTGGTGACTGTGTCGAGAAGAAGGCGCACCAACATCCAGCTTCTGCAACAGCGACGGCCGACGACAAGTGATTGTCGCCACTTCCTCGATCGACGACTTCAAACCTTCAATCAACCAACAAGGAAGACTGAAAGCACGTAAAGTTTTAGAACTGTATGGCAGACCTCAGCTTTTCAAACTGTTCCATTTGCATCACTAAAATACAGCAACTTAGCATGAACCTTTGTTGCTCTTCGTCCCAATTGCATTACCAAGCAGGGTCCCTTCCTTTTCCGAAATGAACTCGAGTGCCATTGAAATTCATACGCCAGCATTAAAGTAATATCATTCCATTTCACTGCTTTAATTTCAAAGTTCAGTTACAGTATTCATAGCTGGCTACAATAGTTAGATTACACAAGCACAAATTAAGAGTGCGAGTTTTGTTACCATATTTTAGCTTACCTGTGACTGAAGCTCAGCTTGGTACATACTAAATTTTACTATTGTTAATTGTTCAAAATCATTTAATTCAAGTTCAAAGTTAAATCTCTTATTTCTAAATTGCGTAGATTCAAGTAGCTTTTAGGATAATTGTTGAGGTAGCCCGAGACTAACCTTATTTCATTTAATTTCGTAGTGCTTCAAAAACAAAGTTCACTATTAATTTCAGTCACTAAATTAACTTTCAATTTTCCGGTTTTATTAATTCGGTTGCTAAATTAAGTCAGAGTGTAGCGACATTTATTACTTCTGCCAAACACTCAGTTTTCACACAACACGTGTCAACCTTCAGTTTCCACGCTTTTAGTGCTAATTATATGTGCATTAACCTTTCTTTTTCAGTTATTATAGTAGTTGTCCATAGGACTGGCGACCGTAATTTTCCCCAAATCTCAAATATCTAATTAACGCCAGTTAATTGTTAACGTAACGACCGCACATTTACTTTCTTCGTTAACTTTACCCTTTTTCAAAATTAATTTACGTCAATTTCATTCGCATTTTTCCTTTCATTTACATGTAACCCTTTCCTCCCTCTTTACCAACAGATTATCCTCGGTGACGGCTGCTTTTCCCAAATTTCCATTAGGTACACGCGGTTTAATTTTTCACTGTCATTAAGGTCGATATGTGAGGGGGAGGTTACAACATGAATGGATTCAGGTTATCAGACAGGATGCCTATGTACGTGTCACATGTCACAGCAGTATTTGGCGTATCAGGGGTCCCATATCACTCCAAATGCACACGCCCCACATCATTATAGAGCCTCCACCAGCTTGAACCGTCAGCTGTTGACATGCAGATCTATGGATTCATGAGGTTGTCTCCATACCCGTACGCGTCATTTCGCTTGATACAATTTGAAACGAGACTCGTCCGACCAGTCAACATGTTTCCAGTCATCAACAGTCCAATGTCGGTGTTGACGGGCCCAGGAGAGACGTAAAGCTTTGTGTCGTGCAATCATCAAGGGTACACTAGTGGGCCTTCGGCTCCGAAAGACCATATCGATGATATTTCGTTGAATGGTTCGGACGCTGATGCTTGTTGATGGCACAGCATTGAAATCTGCAGCAGTTTGCGGAAGGGTTGTACGATTCTCATCAGTCGTTTTGGTCCTGTTCTTGCAGGATCATTTTCCGGCTGCTGCGTTGTCGAAGATTTCATGTTTTACAGGATTCCTAATATTCACAGTACACACGTAAAATGGTCGTACGGGAAAATTCCCACTTCATCGATACCTCGGAGATGCTGTGTCCCATTGCTCATGCGCAAACTACAACAGCACATTCAAACTCACTTAAATCTTGGTGACCTGTCATTGTAGCAGCAGTTACTAATCTAACAGCTGCGCCATACACTTGTTGTAAAGTAGAGCTAGCCTCAACGCGAAGTTTGGTTTCAACACCGCATTGCTTTACATGGCGTGACCTAACGGGATGTGGTTTGCCCTTGCCTTCCTCCCACCTATCGGCTGGTTTACTCAGACAATTATAGGGGTGCGTACAGTTTGAAGTAGACTCCGAATCACTGTACGCCTTGGCATTGTGGAAAGGCAAGGTCGGAATCGAGTCCTGGTCTAACATGAAGCTTTAACACAGCAAAAGTTTTGCTACAGTGTCCACAAAACGCAGAGTGAAAGTTTCATTAAAGAAAGAGAGTACCTGTGGGAAAGTCGTTATTAAAAATTATTTGGCGCTTCAGTGTATATTTTTGTTTTTATCCAGTTTCACTTTTAAGGAGTAAAGCACACCCCGAAAAGTAATTTGGCTTATTAGGTTTAGAGGGAATGTCTATGAACCTACCATGTAAAAAACAATTTGTTTCATAAAGAAGTTCAGATGTAATTAACGTTCTAGAAAGTTGTAGTATCAAGTTTTGTGATAATTTGGAATTTTGCAAAACCCACCACCACCATCATTACTTTATTTTGAAAAAAGAAAACTTGTTTGTACATAAATGGAAGAAGCTTTTGGGTCATATGCATCGATGTGTAATAGAACTAGTTTTTATGAAATGCTATTTTTGAAAAACAGTTTGTACACAATGCACCGTCGGAGTATTCTAAACCTACCGCATTAAAAGTGCCTAATTATTATTATAATTAATTATTTTACGTGTTTTCATTTTAGGTTTCAAATTGGTTTTTTTATGCTTTACATTCATATTTTTACATACGTTTTTCGTGTTAATTGAAAATAATGAGTAACGCATTATTATGATACAGAATCAGTACAATGATGATAATCTGTTCAAATGGTTCAAAAGGCTCTGAGCACTATGGGACTTAACTGCTGAGGTCATCAGTCCCCTAGAACTTAGAACTACTTAAACCTAACTAGCCTAAGAACATCACACACATCCATGCCCGAGGCAGGATTCGAAGCTGCGACCGTAGCGGTCGCGTGGTTCCAGACTGTATCGCCTAGAACCGCTCGGCCACTCCGGCCGGCGATAATCTGTAAACAAATGCTCAAAAGATAACTTTCTCTTATACCACGCACACAAAATGAACGACATTTCTTCGCATAATACACACGACGGACAGAACAATATAAAACAAAGTCAGCAGGATTCTCAGACTAACGCGGGCTACCTCTAAATATCCTGATTTGAATCAGGGATATTGAATACACAGAAGAGCCTTGGCGAAGAGAACTGATCATGTACTAGTGACTGCAGCTTGATTACATTCTACCTCAGCTGGTGATTAACATCACAATCTTTCAGTAGAACTTGATATAAAAGTCTCACGCAGCTCCTCCGTACATCCCACTACTGAGCCTGTACCGTTGAGCCATCCGAGATCACGAGATTTACAAGTTCCTTGGCCTTACATATGACACCCACATTCATATTAATTATCATTGAACTACATTTTATGTTTTAAATGGACTTGTAGTCCGGGGTGATATGTTGCAACGCAGCATCACCAGTCTATTGCGGTCTAACTGTGTTGGTGAGGCGGTAAATTTCTGCGTCACTGCAATTCACTTTGGAGGTATGGAGGTGGGCCACCCTCTGACGTTGGACGTACATGAGTCAAGCAGAAAAATCTTGCCTAACATGGGCAGGTGAAGATGTGGCGGTAGTCCCAAAAGACGTTTTCTTTCCGACTGCGGGAGAAAAAGCTGTGTTTTTGTTAGATCCTTCGGTTGGGCAATGTGAAAAACCGTTTAGTGTTTGGAACTTGTTCGTCTGGTGATCCCAAACGGCTCGACGAGACAGTTCAGCATTTAGCATATATGGCATTGGATGTTGGAAGAACTTTGTGAAAAAATTTTCATATCTAGTTCTGCTAAATGATTATTATCAATCTCCACCTGAGAAACAATATACAGTCACGCTATTGTAACCACTACATAATTAATTCTCTTCGCCAAGGCTTACAAGTGCACTGAAATACGTCTGAAAATAATGAGGATACTTAGAGAATCGCCCGCCACTACTTTAGACTCCTACCTAATTTTGCTTTATTTTGTCTTTCCATCAGGTGTATTATGTGAAGAAATTATACACATGGTGTAAGCGAAACGTTATGTTTTAAGCACTTATTTACGGATTGTCATTATTGTAATGATTTTGTATCATAATAATACGCAACTTATTACTTTCAATGAAAAAATACACTTAAGTGAATCGGTAAACCAAAAAACAAAAGAAAAAAGAAATTAATTCGAAAATTATAATAACTGAAAATGTAAAACAAAAACAAGTAAAATAAATAATTATAATAATAATGAATGCTCAGATATTTTAATTAGGTACAAACATCAAAAAAAGTTTCGCATCACCCCGAATCCCAGAGCTCCTGAAGATATTGTATCACAGACACACTCCCTTTGACTGTACAGAGATGTCACTAAACCCGCCCAAAGATGTAAAAAACCTATCAGTTTCACTCATTCCACCAGGAAGGTGGTACACGGCTCGTGTCGTCTGTTCAACCACGCCCAGATGGTCAATACCGCGGTTCGATCGCGACCGCATTTTTGCTTTGTGCCGGGAAGGGCTCTCAACAAGGGAAGTGTTCAGGCGTCTAAGAGTGAATCAAAGCGGTGCTGTTCGGACATGGAGGAGATACAGAGAGACAGGAACTGTCGATGACATGCCTCGCTCAGGCCGCCCAAGGGCTACTACTGCAGTGGATGACCGCTACCTACAGATGTTGCTCGGAGGAACCGTGACAGCAACGCCACCATGTTGAATAACGCTTTTCGTGCAGCTGCTGGACTTCGTGTTACGACTCAAACTGTGCTCAATAGACTGCATGATGCACAACGTCACTCCCGACCTCCATGGTGAGATACATCTTTGCAACCACGACATCATGCAGCGCGGTACAGATGGGCCCAACAACATGCCGAATGGACCGCTCAGGATTGGCATCACGTTCTCTTCACCGATGAGTGTTGCATATGCCTTCAACCAGACAATCGTCAGAGACGTGTTTCGAGGCGACCCAGTCAGGCTGAACGCCTTAGACAAACTGTCCGGCGAGTGCAGGAAGGTGGAGGTTCCCTGCTGTTTCGGGACGGTATTATTTGGGGCCGACGTACGCCGCTGCTGGTCATGAAAGGCGCCGTAACAGCTGTACGATACGTGAATGCCATCCTCCGACCGATATTGCAACCATATCGGCGGCATATTGGCGAGGCATTCGTCTTCATGGACCACAATTCGCGCCCCCATCGTGCACGTCTTGTGCATGATTTCCTTCAGGATAATGACATCGCTCGACTGGAGTGACCAGCATGTTCTCTAGGCATGAACCCTATGGAACATGATAGATTGAATAGGGCTGTTTATGGACGACGTTACCCACCAACCACTCTGAGGAACCTACTCCGAATCGCCATTGTGGAGCGGGACAATCTGGACCAACAGTGCCTTGATGAACTTGTGGATAGTATGGCACGACGAATACAGGCATGTATCAGTGCCAGAGAACGTGGAACTGGGTATTAGAGGTAGCGGTGTGTACATCGGTCTCTATTCCAATTTTCTGCACAGGTTGAGGAACTCTCGGAACGCGTTATGCAAAACTTTTTTTGATGTGTGTATTTTCAGAATACTCCGACAGCACATTGCATACAGCCTATTTTCCAAACCTGGTGTTTCAGAAACTACCTAATTGCACATGGAAGCATGTAGCTTGAAATCTTGTTCCATTTATGTTGTAAAAAAAGTTATATTTTCAAAACGAATTAATAGTGGTGGAATATTTTGCAGAATTTTGAAATTATTAAAAAAGTTAATTACACCGTTTTCAGGGACGTTAATTAGGTTTAGATTGTTATATGAAACAGGTTTTTTATGTTCTATGGTTTACAACATATTCCCTCTAAACCTAACATGCGAAATTACCTTTTTGGTTGTGTTAAACCCCGTAATAGTGAAATTGGGCGAAAACGAAAAACTACGGATTGCATTACTTTGACCCCTCTACACGCCCACCAAGTTTCATCAAGATCGCTTACGTACGTCTGGGAAAGTTCTCTTGTCTGTTAAATGCTTTGCACGGACTGCCGATCGTACAGACCAACACTGTTTTATCGTCTTCAAATGCGTTTTTCACAGCAAGAACTAAAGATATATCAAGTACACTGTCGTATACGGTGACAGCGGACGACAATCTGGCGGTCCTAAATTTGCTTGCGTCTAAGTTCTAATGAATCGATATTACAGACAGTTGATAGGTAAGTTTTTGTTGGTTCAAATGGCTCTGAGCACTATGGGACTTAAGTTCTGAGGTCATCAGTCCCCTAGAACTTAGAACTACTTAAACTTAACCAACCTAAGGACATCACACACATCCATGCCCGAGGCAGGATTCGAACCTGCGACCGGAGCGGTCGCGCGGTTCTAGACTGTACCGCCTAGAACAGCTCGGCCACACCGGCCGGCAAGTTTTTAGTGATAATGAATGGTTTACAGATGAGAATAACAGTATTACTGATTTTTATCAGTGCTTCGCTCATCTGCCTCGTAGGATTCTTTGCGTTTAACGTAATTACGGTGTATATAAGTGGGAACAACGCAACAAAACGGAAATTAAAATTAAACGCGAGCTCTGTAAACCTCCGTGCGGGGGACTTGTTCCACGAGCCTCCCTCCTCCTCCGCCGTATTAATGTTAGCCTATTAAAAACTCCGGTTAAAAGTTCGGCGTAAATCAGTTTACAGTCTGTCACGACCGCTACTGCGTCAAGTTACGCTACGTTTTCTCTCAGTTAATTAAGCGCAAATTTGCATATTTTTATGGGAGTTCCTAAAATGTCCGCTAACTCTGAGCGCCCTTCAAAATCGCCTAGTCAATATATTAACTCCAATTTGCATTAATTAACTGATCCGGACAACTTGGTAGCTGTCCGATGCCGAGAAAATGCAAATTTTCATACTGCGCGCTCCGGGAAGTGACGTAAACTGTAAACAAACGATAATTGTGCTCACTTGTGCTGGGGAAAGGATAAGCAAAACTGGACATAGAACATGGCGTACTCCCATGGCAGAATCAAATTTCTGCTTAACAGCTTATCGTGGATAAATATTCTGCTCTGCAAACCAATGCAGCGCAGACTCACGTAATAAGCAGCTATACTATATATATACTATACTGCCTACAGGAAAATTAAAGAGACCTTTGGAGATAAGAGAACGACTTGTATGAATATCAAGAGCTCAGATGGAAATCCAGTTCTAAGCAAAGAAGGGAAAGCAGAAAGGTGGAAGGAGTATATAGAGGGTCTATACAACGGCGATGTGCTTGAGGACAATATTATGGAAATGGAAGAGGATGTAGATGAAGATGAAATGGGAGATACGATACTGCGTGAAGAGTTTGACAGAGCACTGAAAGACCTGAGTCGTTCCATTGGAACTACTGACGGCCTTGGGAGAGCCAGTCCTGACAAAACTCTACCATCTGGTGAGCAAGATGTATGAAACAGGCGAAATACCTTCAGACTTCAAGAAAAATATAATAATTCCAATCCCAAAGAAAGCAGGTGTTGACAGATGTGAAAATTACCGAACTATCAGTTTAATAAGTCACAGCTGCAAAATACTAACACTAATTCTTTACAGACGAATGGAAAAACTAGTAGAAGCCAACCTCGGGGAAGATCACTTTGGATTCCGTAGAAATACTGGAACACGTGAGGCAATACTGACCTTACGACTTATCTTAGAAGAAAGATTAAGGAAAGGCAAACCTACGTTTCTAGCATTTGTAGACTTAAAGAAAGCTTTTGACAATGTTGACTGGAATACTCTCTTTCAAATTCTAAACGTGGAAGGGGTAAAATACAGGGAGCGAAAGGCTATTTACAATTTGTACAGAAAACAGATGGCAGTTATAAGAGTCGAGGGACATGAAAGGGAAGCAGTGGTTGGGAAGGGAGTAAGACAGGGTTGTAGCCTCTCCCCGATCTTGTTCAATCTGTATATTGAGCAAGCAGTAAAGGAAACAAAAGAAAAATTCGGAGTAGGTATTAAAATCCATGGAGAAAAATAAAAACTTTGAGGTTTGCCGATGACATTGTAATTCTCTCAGAGACAGCAAAGGACTTGGAAGAACAGTTGAATGGAATGGACAGTGTCTTGAAAGGAGGATATAAGATCAACATCAACAAAAGGAAAACGAGGATAATGGAATGTAGTCGAATTAAGTCGGGTGATGCTGAGGGAATTAGATTAGGAAATGAGACAAAGTAGTAAAGGAGTTTTGCTATTTGGGGAGCAAAATAACTGATGATGGTCGAAGTAGAGAGGATATAAAATGGAGACTGGCAATGGAAAGGAAAGCTTTTCTGAAGAAGAGAAATTTGTTAACATCGAGTATAGATTTAAGTGTCAAGAAGTCATTTCTGAAAGTATTTGTATGGAGTGTAGCCATGTATGGAAGTGAAACATGGACGATAAATAGTTTGGACAAGAAGAGAATAGAAGAATTCGAAATGTGGTGCTACAGAAGAATACTGAAGATTAGATGGGTAGATCACATAACTAATGAGGAAGTATTGAACAGGATTAGGGAGAAGAGAAGTTTGTGGCACAACTTGACCAGAAGACGGGATCGGTTGGTAGGACATGTTCTGAGGCATCAAGGAATCACCAATTTAGTAATGGAGGGCAGCGTGGAGGGTAAAAATCGTAGAGGGAGACCAAGAGATGAATACACTAAGCAGATTCAGAAGGATGTAGATTGCAGTAGGTACTGGGAGATGAAGAAGCTTGCACAGGATAGAGTAGCATGGAGAGCTGCATCAAACCAGTCTCAGGACTGAAGACCACAACAACAACAACTATAGCAAACGGCTTGTAACACACAGTCAGATACATAACTTTCGATTTAGAAGCATCCCGGCGGCATGAGTGTCAAAAATGGTTCAAATGGCTCTGAGCACTATGGGACTCAACTGCTGAGGTCATTAGTCCCCTAGAACTTAGAACTAGTTAAACCTAACTAACCTAAGGACATCACACCCATCCATGCCCGAGGCAGGATTCGAACCTGCGACCGTAGCGGTCTCGCGGTTCCAGACTGCAGCGCCAGAACCGCGCGGCTACTTCGGCCGGCGGCATGAGTGTCAATTTCACAACTTAGGTCAATACGAAGCTTTGCAATTGGTATTGCGAGACTGTGTGAACCCTTTTTTCAAACCATTCGATCACAGAAATACCACCGAGAGTCTAAACCGGAACATCAGAGTTGATAGACACGCTAGGTGACAGTAGCGAGTTAATATTCGAATGGTTCAAATGGCTGTGGGGTCATCAGTCCTCTATAACTTAGAACTTCTTAAACCTAACCAACCTAAGGACATCACACACATCCATGCCCGAGGCAGGATTCGATCCTGCGACCGTAGCGGTCGCGCTGTTCCAGACTGAAGCGCCTAGAACCGCTTGGCCACAATGGCTGGTGAAGCGAGTTAAGGAATCGAAAGAAATTTAATGGCCCAAAGTAAAAGAGAACCATTCTAAGAATTGAGCTTCTGATGAGCTAAAAAAAACGAGATCGAAATTCTCAGAGGCTGTTGTCAGCGACGAAGCATTAGCACGAAAGGCAGTTAAAAATACAAAAAATGAAGCACAATTAAAAAGGAAATGAACGTATCACAATATGTAGAAGAAAAACAGAAGCAATATATGCATGAACAACAGCAAAAGTGCCCTAGTAACATCAATAATAATGGAAATGCAGCAGTGGGCAAGCTTGCGTAGTAGCGGCATTATTTGTCATAAGGAGGTGTACTTCTGCTTTCAGCAAACATAGTTGTTCTTGTTTTAAATACCCAAACATATTCCGCAGAAGTTTCTCCATCTTCAGTGGGTTCATTTATTCTCTTTTAAATAACACGTAAAGAATTTATGCATTATGCATTTATGCATTAGCATCCACATTAACAAAAGTACTGGCAGAAATATGAACAGGAAAAAAAATTGTCTTAGTATTACATATTGATGCTCACGTGGGTATCTGATTTTGCAGCATAGCTATAAATAATGCCTTCCAGTATGTCGTTTGTTGTTAATAAGGTATTACCAATGTTTCCTTACGTAATTTGCCTACGTTTAGGGAAAATATGAAATTATCCACTTTTCCCTAGCACCAATGTCATTATGTTGTGCTGTAAACAAAGATTGGTAATTCTTCACTTTGACTAGCTTTTTTAGGTTATAGTACTAGTTTTCGACGAATGTGTTGTAATAGATGCAGACCGTGAATAGGTTATGTAAAATGGTAAGTGGAGAGGTGGGGAGCGGATTTCGTATGTAAATTTATGTACGAATTTTTCTAAATCTCGCGTCTTTGTGCTGCTACAAGTTGGCTGGATAGAGCTTCCTAACACACGCTGTCTCACTATTCGTGTGATGTTCACTTGTTTCATCAGCTTCTACTGTCTGTTCTAGGAGGGAGTTCCGAATTTTGCAGTGACACTGAGAATTGAGACTATGTGCCTTTGTTTGCTTGCCTTTGTTTGTTCGTGTGTGTGCGTGTGTGTGTGTGTGTGTGTGTGTGTGTGTGTGTGTGTGTCTGTGTGTGTGTTACGTGTCTTTATCTACTGATAACTCTTTTAGAGATGAGAACAGGGTTCCACTGCATAGAGATGTGTATTCATTAATTACTTCTTCTCCTCCTACTACGGCTTTTTGTGTATGGTCATTTCCTTTTATAACAAGTTTCTGTCGAGGGGTGTATTTAAGAATTTTGAAGTCTGTGTTTATGTCAGTTCCAATGGTTGAAATGGCTCTGAGCACTATGGGACTTAACATCTGAGGTCATCAGTCTCCTAGAACTCAGAACTACTTAACCTAACTAACCTAAGGACAACACACACATCCACGCCCGAGGCAGGATACGAACCTGCGACCGTAGCGGTCGCGCAGTTCCAGACTAAAGCGCCTAGAACCGCTCGTCCACACCGGCCGGCTTTATGTCAGTTGGTCTGTGTTTCTTGTCCAGGAGATGATCTGATGATCTGCAAATGTGAAATGACTACTGTTACTCTTTATTGCCCTTGCGAGTACATTGTATCTGATGCTGAAGGTTCTGCTTGCTTGTCCAATATAAGTCGTTTCTCCTTTCCTGGTTCTAAGGGTAAGTTTCTCTGTGGGTGAACTTGTTTATACCATTGTGGAGTTGCTGTACAGACTCAGGTGTTTCATCTACCAGGCATATGGTGTCATCAACGTAGCCATACCAGTATATTATTTTGCATTGTTTGAGCCTCATTATGGCTTCAAATATTTTGATCTCAGTACCAAATTTGTTAGACATCACAACAGACTGACACAATAACCACCAACAAGCTTCCATATTCAGAAAACCCACAAGCACCAGCTCAACCATACATAAAATATCTAACCATTCCCTTTCCGACAAGGAAACTGCTTTCACAGATTGAGAACAACTTCAAAAATAGTTAATAATAATCAAACAATCAGCTGTTGAAAATGGATACAAAACAAACATGATGAACAAACTAAACCAAAAAATAAAAACAAAAATGAAACTCGCACCCAACAAGCAGCAACAAACAGATCAACACGATCACACAAACACAAGAACGCACACACAAGCACACACAACACATATGGGATGTATCAACTCATGCGTCAATACTGCAACTCAATTTATTTTGTGCAAACAAGCAGAAATTTAAACATGAAATACAATGTACTCAGAAGGGCATTTAAGAGTAACAGTAGTCATTTCACATTTGATGATCATCTCATGGAGAAAAACCAAAGACCAACAGGCGTAAACACTGAGTTCAAAATTCTTAAATGCAGCAACAGTCCTCCACAGAAACTTGTAATAAAAGAAAATGACCGTATACAAAAATCCGTAGTGAGAGGAAAAGAAGTAATGAATGAACACACACACCACTATGCATTGCGCTGTTCCCTCTAAAAGAATGATCAATATTAGATCAAGAGTCATAATACACACACGGGCGCACGCGCTCAGGCAAGGAAACAAACAAACAAAGCAAACAATCAAATCAGAACGACGTTCCCATCTCTGAAAGAACTATCACTAGATCAGGACACACACACACACACACACACACACACACACACACACACACAATTCCGCAAAGCCCAGTGTCAATTGGTTCAAATGGCTCTGAGCACTATGGGACTCAACTGCTGAGGTCATTAGTCCCCTAGAACTTAGAACTAGTTAAACCTAACTAACCTAAGGACATCACACACATCCATGCCCGAGGCAGGATTCGAACCTGCGGAAGCCCAGTGTCACTGCAAAATTCAGATCTCCCTCTTAGAACTGACAGAACAAGATGGCGGAACAAGCGAATATCACACAAACACAGTTTGTGTTAGGAAGGTCCAGTCAAACAACATGAGAGGCAAGAAAACGCGACATTGGTTCAAATGGCTCTGACAAGGGAACCTCCCCATCGCACCCCCCTCAGATTTAGTTATAAGTTGGCACAGAGGATAGGCCTTGATAAACTGAACACAGATCAATTGAGAAAACAGGAAGAACTTGTGTGGAACCGTGAAAAAATAAGCAAAATATACAAACTGAGTAGTCCATGGACCACATAAGCATCATCAAGGACAAAGTGAGCTCAGAAGCTCCGTGGTCCCGTGGTTGCGTGAGCAGCTGCTGAATGAGAGGTCCTTGGTTCGAGTCTTCCCTCGAGTGAAAATTTTACTTTCTTTATTTTTGCATAGTTATTATCTGTCCGTTCGTTCATTGACGTCTCTGTTCACTGTAATAAGTTTAGTGTCTGTGTTTTGCGACCGCATCGCAACACCGTGCGATTAGTAGACGAAAGGACGTGCCTCTCCAATGGGAACCGAAAACATTTGATCGCAAGGTCGTAGGTCAACCGATTCCTCCACAGGAAAACACATCTGATACATTCTATACGAAACTAGTGACGGCATGTGCGTCACATCAAAGGAATATGTTGTCGACCAACCTAACTTGTACACTTGGCGAATGGGTAAAAAGATTCTTCTACCTTGCCCGATTTAGGTTTTCTTGTGGATGTGATAATCACTCCCAAAAAAGTTATGAAAACATAAGAGTTTCGTCACATAAACTGAAAATAAAAAATTAAACTTTTTCACTCGAAGGAAGATTTGAACCAAGGACCTTTCGTTCGGCAGCTGCTAACGTTACCACGAGACCACGGCGCTCCTGCGTTACTAGTCTCCTTGATGTTGCATATCTTTCCATAAACTACTCAGTTTGTATATTTTGTTTATATTTTCACAGTTCCACACAACTTCTTCCTGTTTTCTCAATTGATCTGTGTTCAGTTTTTCAAGGCCTATCCACTGTGCCAACTTGTAACTAAATCTGAGGGGGGTGCGATGGGGAGGTTCCCTTGTGAGTACTATGGGACTCAACATCTATGGTCATCAGTCCCCTAGAACTTAGAACTACTTAAACCTAACTAACCTAAGGACATCACACAACACCCAGCCATCACGGTGCAGAGAAAATCCCTGATCCCGCCGGGAATCGAACCCGGGAACCCGGGCGTGGGAAGCGAGAACGCTACCGCACGACCACTAGATGCGGGCAAAACGCGACATTTACAGACAATAAGCACACACGTTTATAGACACGCCACCTTCCCACCCACCATTTCCCAAAACTCTTCAGTATGTCCTTCAACACATTTTTTCGTAAACCAGTGCTGTAAACTAAAAAACTGTAGTCAAATATTATTTATAACTCCGAATCTTTGTTTATAACGGAACGTAACATAATGACTGTAGTGTGAGGGAGAAAGATATCGATAATTTCATATGAGGCGTTAAATTTGGCAAATTACGTAAACGTTTACTAATTGCTGGTGACATATTGGAAGGCATTTATTATAGCTTTGAAGCAAATATCAGACAGGTAAGTGAATACCAATATGATACTAAGGTAAATATTTATTATCCTATTAGTACTTCTGTCGGTACTTTCATTAATGTAAATAGTATAGCCTCAAAAATTGATTTGTATTATAATGCATAAATCATTTACATGTTATTTAACAGAGATTAAATTAACCAAATCAAGATGAAGAAACTTCTTGGAAACTAGTTTTGGTATGAAAACAAGGAAAACTGTGTTTTCTCGAAGCAGGACCACATTTCCTTATTAGACATTAGGAACTAAATGCCGACAAGCAAAGAGCTTCAGTCACAAGAAGTAAAGTTGTTATAGTCGGAACGAAAATTAACGTCACAAATATTAAACTAAATGAAAATAACTGTAGGCCTAATAGGAAAAACTGACTCACCATGTTGCTAAATGACACCATTGTTCGCTAAAACATAAACAAAACGGAAAATAGTTTAGAGACATAGCTAATAAAAGTCCGATGAGGAAAAGATACCGCTAATGAAAAGATTTACCTAGCAGTGTTGGAGAAGTACAGAGTGTTGTTGAATGTTTCGTAGAGCACAGGGAGACGTGGTAACAAGCAGCTAAGCAAACCAGTGCACACTGTATGGCGGAGCGAACTCTGCACAAGTATTTGCCACTTCGAGCCTGTTTCGTCAGTGAATGAGGCAAGTGAAAATGATTATTTGCATGTATCCACATTCATCCTGTTTTTCTCTTATTCTCATGCTCTCTTTTGAAGGTTCTCACTCACAGCACATCGCCAGCGCCTGCATTCGTTCGCTCAGGCCGACTCCGCCACACACGAGCGATTTACCAAGCAATTTCAGTTAGCATTTGAATGTCAATGATGTGAAGGTCTGCTATGGAAAATTTACTGCTACGTTTAGCAGCAGTGTGAACTGAACTTCTTTCGTCCACTAAATCTGGCAATAAGTAAATAAAGAAATAAAATAAGAAACTTGGGAGTGCAATTTATGAAATTCGTTTGGAAACTTTTTCCTTCATAACAGTAAGCTATGTTACATTTTTCATTGACACCAAGTGTGTTACGTACAACTTTCTCGTCAGTATCCAGAAAATACTTAATTTTTCTGTTTAGTAATCTGTTCGTTTAACTACAAGTATTTACGTAGTCTTTCTGAAATCTCGGTGTGTCTATAGAGATATTATCGAATTCGGCACTGCAGGCTTCCAAAACTCTTGTTGCAAGTTGTGTGGAGAATCCTTAGGTTATACGAGGGCTGGAACTTTAATAGTGGCAACTATTTATTAACAGATTGTACAAAATAGATACGTGTTTCAAAGTTTTACTGACCTTCAAAGTAGTCACCAGCATTGTGTATAACCCGTTGCCAGCGATGTGGAGGTCGTTGGATACTTTTAGCAGTGCCAGGTATGTTGACAGTTCGAGCGGCGCGGTCTATGGTCCAACGAATTTGTAGCAGTTCTGAACCTGGTCGTAGGTTTTGTTCCAAAAATGAACAGCATAGAGACAAAGGTGATGACACTTTCTGCAGGACCTGACCATCATTCTGCAGGACAATGCTCAAGTAAGTAAAGTGCAAGCTGTTACTGATTTGCTTGACTGATGGGGCTGCTAAGTGCTGTACCACCTACTGCACTGCCGGCCGCGGTGGTCTAGCGGTTCTGGCGCTGCAGTCCGGAACCGGGGGACTGCTGCGGTCGCAGGTTCGAATCCTGCCTCGGGCATGGGTGTGTGTGGTGTCCTTAGGTTAGTTAGGTTTAAGTAGTTCTAAGTTCTAGGGGACTTATGACCTAAGATGTTGAGTCCCATAGTGCTCAGAGCCATTTGAACCATTTTGAACCTACTGCACTCCTCTGACTTAAGCCTTCGTGAGTTCAGCTCGATTTCTAAACTGAAGCAAACACTTCACGACATTCGCTTGAGAACTATTACAAATTCGTCGGGCAATAGACCGCGCCGCTCGACATATCAACACAACTGGCACTGCTAAGACAATCCTGCGACTTCCACATCACTGACAACGGGGTATACACAATGTTGGTGACTACTCTGGATGTCAGTAAAACTTTGAAATACGTGTCTATTTTGTACGACTTGTAAATAAATAGTTCTCATTATTGAAGTTCCAACCCTCGTATGTAGGCAATGAACTTAAATACCAGCAGCAGTAGAATTGCTTTGCCCTAAGCATTTCAATTAAGTCGTGCACTTCCGATTACTTCATTCTATTTAGAAGTTAAAAACTTTAATAAAGCCTCTAATTTCATAAGTAACTCAAAATCTTCTGTATGTAGTGGCTATTGTTATAAACTTCTCATAAATTTCTATCTCTATAACACATGCATCAAAATGTTAATCACTGTCAGTGATTTTATATTTTTACTAATATAAGTGGAAAGTAACTTTTCAACTACAGTTTTCAGAGCGGTTCCTGTTCTCTGAAGGACTATAGATTCTAACCTAAGGTTCTTCCTCCACGAGGACGCAGTGAAATCAAACCGAAACTATACACGACCCATAATATCCAGACAAACGACTCAGAGCGAGGGAGCCGTGTATTTCCACACGTCGCTTGCGATTCATAAGACTGCATGAGCATTCCGAGCGATCTGAGATCGATCAACCGCTGCGATCTGCGATTTGCCCACACAAGTGCGACCTGCGGACAGATCGCGTGGCCTGGCGACGAATTGTCGCAACCCGTCGCTTGTGTTGGGGTCTTTGGAGACACACAGCGAAGCCAGCATAGCAGTTGCGCTGACGACCTCGACTCCTGTTTATCTAAATTTACCCATCAGGGTTCTGCGGGTATCGTTGGGTACTTTCTCAAACAGGTGTTATCAGCGTCTACGATACAATTTCTTGTGAGCTATGCATATGTGTAGTCACTAGTGCTCGGATTTTGGATTATTACGTCTCTATAAAATAAATTTTAGCCTTTATATTCTGTCATACCTGTTTTTAAGATTTAAACAAACTGTTTTAGCCATTTTGGGGTCTTTACACTATGTGATCAAAAGTATCCGGACACCTGGCTGAAAATTACAAGTTCGTTTCGCTCGCCATCGGCAATGCTGGAACTCAATATCGTGCTGGCCAACCCTAAGCCTTGATGACAGCTTCCACTCTCCCGGGCACACGTTCAATCGGGTGTTGGAAGGTTTCTTGGGGAATGGCAGCCCATTCTTCATTGAGTGCTGCACTGAGGAGAGGTATCGATGTCGGTCGGTGATGCCTGGCACGAAGTCGGCTTTCCAAAATTTCCCAAAGGTGTTTTATAGGATTCAGGTTAGGATTCTGTGCAGGCCAGTCCATTACAGGGATGTTATTGTAGTGTAACCACAGGCCGTAAATTATGAACAGGTGCTCGTTCGTGTTGAAAGATACAATCGCCATCCCTGAATTGCTCTTCAACAGTGGAAAGAAGAAGATGCTTAAAAGATCAGTGTAGGCCTGTGCTGTGACAGTGTCACGCAAAACAATAAGGGGTGCAAGCCCCCTCCATGAACAACACGACCCAACCCCTTAACACCACCGCCTCCAAATTTTACTGTAGGCACTACACACATTAGCAGATGACGTTCACCGGACATTCGCCTTATTCACATGCGCCATACTCACACCATGCCATCGGATCGCCACATTTTCTACCGTGAATCCTCGCTCCAATCAACGTATTTCCATTGTTCAATCGTCTAACGTATAAGCTCCTAACACCAAGCGAGGCGTCGTTTGCCATTTACCGGCGTGACGTGTGGCATATGAGCAGCCGTTCGACCATGAAATCCAAATTTTCTCACCTCCCACCTATCATAGAGCTTGCAATGGATCCTGTTGCAGTTTGGGATTTCTGCGTGACGGCCTGGTTAGATGTCTGCCTATTACACATTACGAACCTCTTCTACTGTCGGCGGTCTCTATCAGTCAGCAGACGATGTCGGCCTGTACGCTTTCGTGCTATACGTGTCCTTTCACGTTTCCACTTTACTATCACATCGGAAACAGTGGACCTAGGGATGTTTAGGAGTGTGGAAATCTCGCGTACAGACGTATGACAGAAGTGACACCCAATCATGTGACCACGTTCGAAGTCCTTGAGTTCCTCGGAGGGCCCCATTCTGCTCTCTCACGATGTCTAATGACTACTGAGGTCGCTAACATCGAGTACCTGGCAGTAGGTGGCAGCACAATGCTCCTGATATGAAAAACGTATGTTTTTGGGGATATGCGGATACTTTCGATCACATAGTGTAAAAATTCAGCATGCACATGTTTGTGCTCGCAAAACTCGAAAAGTTGCTGGCCAATTAACTTGAAATTTTCACACAACGTTGCGTTCGAATACGCGCTTGTTTTTATAAATCTACTGGAGCGTCATATGGTATTTAAATTTCTATGTAATATGTAAATAATGATACTGGTAATGATTAATAATGAATAACAAATAGATGCGTGGGTAAGCAACTACAAACAGCATAGTGAACTCAGTATTGTAGCAAAGATAGACACGAAGCCCACGTCTACAACAGTAGTACAAGATTATACGCCAACTAGCTCCGGAGATGACGAAGAGATTGATGAAATGTATGATGAGATAAAAGAAATTATTCAGATAGTGAAGGGAGACGAATATTTAATAGTCATGGGTGACTGGAATTCTATAATAGGAAAAGGAAGAGAAGGAAAAGTAGTAAGTGAATAGGGACTGGGGGTAAGGAATGAAAGAGGAAGCCGCCTGGTAGAATTTTGCACAGAGCATAACTTAATCATAGCTAACACTTGGTTTAAGAATCATGAAAGAAGGTTGTATACGTGGAATAGGCCTGGAGACACTAGAAGGTTTCAGATGGATTATATAATGGTAAGACAGAGATTTAGGAACCAAGGCTTAAATTGTAAGACATTTCCAGGGGCAGATGTGGACTCTGACCACAATCTGTTGGTTATGAACTGTATATTAAAACTGAATAAACTACAAAAAGGTGGGAATTTAAGGAGATGGGACCTGGATTAAATGAAGGGACCAGAGGTAGTAGAAAGTTTTAGAGAGAGTGCTAGGGAACGACTGACAAGAACGAGGGAAATAAATACAGTAGAAGAAGAATAGGTAGTTTTGAGGGACGAAATAGTGAAGACAGCAGAGGTTCAAGTAGGTTGGCGAGGGCTAGTAGTAATCCTTGGGTAACAGAAGATACATTGATAAATTGCAGTTGTTTCAAAGAAAATGCCTTTTTTGCATGATGCACATAAAAATTTTTATTTTTGTTTTTGCACCCAGACGCATTCGCCTTTTTTACAAGGCATCTTCAGTGCAGCAGGCAAAAAAGGCATTTTCTTTCGAAGAACTGTAATTTATATACAGCTTCTGCGAAAATGGCCACTACAAAAAACGTGTTAAGATACATTGAATTTAATTGATGAAAGGAGAAAATATAAAAACGCAGTAAATGAAGCAGACGAAAAGGAATACAAACGTCTCAAAAGTGAGATCGACAGGAAGTCCAAAATTGAAAAGCAGGGATGGCTAGAGAACAAATGCAAGTATGTAGAGTCATATATTACTAGGGGTAAGATAGATACTGCATACAGGAAAATTAAAGAGACATTTGGAGAAAAGAGAACCACTTGTTTGAATATCAAAAGCTTCTAAGCAAAGAAGGGAAAGCAAAAAGGTGGAAGGAGTGTATAGAGGACCTATACAAGGGCGGTGTTCTTGAAAACAATATTATGGAAATGGAAGAGGATGTAGATGAAGATGAAATGGGAGATATGATACTGCGTGAAGAGTTTGACAGAGGCCTTTTTTTCGACTTAGGTCTTTCAGTGCTCTGTCCTTGAAGTAACCGATTTTTAACAGTTCGTTGTGTCACTGCGTTACCAACTGCTGGTCACATTGCTGCTGTAAATGCAGTACGATGCGCCACAGACGCCATCAGCAATACCTCACTGAGTTTGAACTAGGTCGTGTAATAGGGCTACGGGAAGCAGGATTTCCCTTACGTGATATTGCAGATGGCGCTATGGTTGATCCGCTAGATGGCGCTGCCGTAGGTCAAACGGATATCAACCGCGTTTTTCTTTTTAAATAGGAACCCCCATTTTTATTACATATTCGTGTAGTACGTAAAGAAATATGAATGTTTTAGTTGTACCGCTTTTTTCGCTTTGTGATAGATGGCGCTGTAATAGAGAAAAACGTATAAGTACGTGGTATCACGTAACATTCCGCCAGTGCGGACGGTATTTGCTTAATGATACATTACCCGTGTTAAAATGGACCGTTTACCAATTGCGGAAAAGGTCGATATCGTGTTGATGTATGGCTATTGTGATCAAAATGCCCAAAGGGCGTGTGCTATGTATGCTGTTCGGTATCGTGGACGACATCATCCAAGTGCCAGACCGTTCGCCGGATAGATATGTTATTTAATGAAACAGGAAGCGTTCAGCCACATGTTAAACGTCAACCACGACCTGCAACAAATGATGATACCCAAGTAGGTGTTTTAGCTGCTGTCGCGGCTAATCCGCACGTCAGTAGTAGACAAATTGCGCGAGAATCGGGAACCTCAAAAACGTTGGTGTTGAGAATGCTACATCAACATCGATTGCTCCCGTACCGTATCTCTATGCACCAGGAATTGCATGGCGACGACTTTGAACGTCGCGTACAGTTGTGCCACTGGGCACAAGAGAAATTACGGGACAATGACAGATTTTTTGCACGCGTTCTATTTAGCGACGAAGCGTCATTCACCAACAGCGGTAACGTAAACCGGCAGCATATGCACTATTGGCCAACGTAAAATCCACGATGACTGCGACAAGTGGAACATCAGCGACCTTGGCGGGTTAATGTATGGCGCGGCATTATGGGAGGAAGGATAATTGGCCCCCCATTTTATCGATGGCAGTCTAAATGGTGCAATGTATGCTGATTTTCTACGTAATGTTCTACCGATGTTACCACAAAATGTTTCACTGCATGACAGAATGGCGATGTACTTCCAACATGATCGATGTCCGACACGTAGTTCGCATTCGGTTGAAGCGGTATTGAGTAGCATATTTCATGACAGGTGGACTGGACGTCGAAGCACCATACCATGGCCCGCACGTTCACCGGATCTGACGTCCCCGGATTTCTTTCTGTGGGGAAAGTTGAAGGATATTTGCTATCGTGATCCGCTGACAACGCCTGACAACATGCGTCAGCGCATTGTCAATGCATGTGCGAACATTACGGAAGGCGAACCACTCTCTGTTGAGAGGAATGTCGTTGCACGTATTGCCAAATGCATTGAGGTTGACGGACATCATTTTGAGCATTTATTGCATTAATGTGGTATTTACAGGTAATCACGCTTTAACAGTATGCGTTCTCAGAAATGATAAGTTCGCAAAGGTACATGTATCACATTGGAACAACCGAAATAAAATGTTCAAACGTACCTACGTTCTGTATTTTAATTTGAAAAACCTACCTGTTACCAACTGTTTGTCTAAAATTGCGAGCCATACGTTTGTGACTATTACAGCGCCATCTATCACAAAGCGAAAAAAGTGGTCCAACTAAAACATTCACATTTCTTTACGTACTACACGAATATGTAATAAAAAAATGGGGAATCATATTTAAAAAACGCAGGTGATATCCGTTTGACCTATGGCAGCACCATCTAGCGGGCCAACCATAGCGCCATCTGGTTTGCCCCTTCAAGCTAGACAAGTTTCGTTCTGTGTAGTTTTGTCGTTTGACACTTATTCGTGAGATATGTGGCCCGGTCATGATCAATGGACCACCCTATATATATAATATGAATAAGTGTGATATACATTAGTAGAGCGTTGTTTGCAAAAGTCTCGAACAGTACTCGACCGATTAACTTCAGATTTAAAACGATACGCCATTAAACATTCAGTCTACGAAAACTGAGTTTTCAATAACAATAATGAAGGCTCAAGGTCGGAGATATGGGGCAATAACAGATAGACAGAGGGATAGAAGGAAATTGACACAGAGAGCGGAAAGGCGAGGAATGACAAAGAGAGGGGCAAAGCGGAGGAGAAGATGGACAGATGGAGATTATGGAGAGAGAGGGTGGGAGGGGGGGGAGGAGGAGGAGGAGGAGTAGATGAACAAAGAGAGGGGAAAAAGGAGGTGGGCAGATACAGGAGGGTAGAAGATTAGGACGTATATGCAGTTCCCATTCATACTATCTTGTAAAAAGGTGTGCTCTCTCTTTCCTTTCCTTTCCGTTTAAGCAGACTCAGCTACAGCCACACGTAGCCAGGTGCAGCTAGCATTAACACAGAAAACTTTATTACAATTTTGACACCTGTTTTTATAGCTCCTTGTGAAAAATAAACAGTTAACTATTCCTTATAGCAACAGTCGAAAGAAAGCGTAAAAATCTGAGATTTTTACCCGTGTTACAATTATTTTCTCTTTCGGCGGTATTTTAACAAAAAGACTTTTACTGAGAAATTCCTTTCATGTGTCACTCACATAAAAACACGCGCCACTGGAAGTGAGGAGTTGCATGTGACAATTCGTGATCTAATGTTACAACTAACAAGAAATGTTTTATTACGTATTCAGTTCACAATTAACAACATTTCTAAGTTTTTCAGCCTGATACCTTCTCTGTTGCCCCTCAGTGCATTTTTGTAGGCTAAGAACTATATCTCTACAGCGCAAATTGTTACTGGAGCGTATTTCATCGACGCAATTGCACGTGGCCCGAAATAAATCCACCTTAGAACTTCTGCTCCTGAATAATGGCGAACACTTTCTGCATATCTTTATATCCGGGATACTTCAGAAGAATATTCCTTAGTTTAGTGAAGCGTCTGTACCCACCGAACCAGCTCTTTCCTTCAACATATAGCTGCACGTCGGTTTTCACATCTACAGCATCTTTCGGTGGTAAAGATGCGAGCTGCAGGTGCTAAATTGCAACAGTTAGACGTTGGAAGTGAGCTCTTAAAAATTCCAAGGATACAACATCCCCATTACTCCGCTTTGGCTTTTTCAATAGAAGCTGTTTCACTAAAGCCGAATATGTCCACTACCTCTTTGACTTTTTGGTATTGTTCGGCAGAAAATAAAACTGCCAAGAGCCAGGTGCAGCAACGTGTATGTATCTGTTGAGGTGGGAGGGGAATGTTTAGAGCTATTTCTTTAAAAGGCTGAAGGCAGGTAAGAGCTTTGAAAAACACATTCCTAACAGATGAAATGAAACACCAGGAAAATTATTTCTGACTTTCTCTGCTAGACGGTGTAGGCCAGTTGCAATCGATCATACTAAGATTTAGGGTTGCTCCAGATTTTAGTATATAGGCATCTCGGTCTGTCACCAACAACAAACATTTCTTATCCCTATCTTATCCTGACCTCGTAAGCCATTACTGACAATGCTGGCTACAGTGCTGTGATTCTTCTCCAATTGTTTACACATGAATATGTGGGGCTTTCCTGATGCCAAGGAATCTAATTGCCCCACGCGACATTAGCTACATATCTGCCCCAACTGTCAGTGGTCTCGCAGACCGATGTCTGTTTTATTAACTGCAGTAGCCTTTTCATGCGTCATGTCGAGCCATCTGATATATTTCGGTCGCTGATGCTCTCCCGGAGGATCTTATAAGCAGGGTTTCTCAGAGCGTTCCATGGCACTTATGCCGACACTAAAATCTCGCAAAAGTCTTCATTAAAGCAGTCCACTGCTGTTCTTGTCATAGAGGAAATTAATGGAAGAAGCTGTTGTTTGTCCTTCTCCCTTGTGACGCTCGCAATGTGAGTTGGTGAATTTTTGTGTTGAAGGGAATCTGACTTCCTATCGTGACGTGGCCAAAATCATAAGCTACACTAATGTCAGTAACAAAAACATGTAAAATGTCAACTTCGACTGAAACGCATAGGAATATTAGTAAACTAATTTCAAATTTCAGTTTGAAAAATTGAGGGAAAAAGATTAGCATGAAGTTCTGGTAGACAAAACGAATGATAAAAATAACCTGTGTTTACTTATTTGTTTTTGACAGGTTTGGCTGATAATTACCCGGCCGAAAGTCGTGAAATTGGAGTCTTCCACAATCCACTGCCGAAAATCACCAATTTTTGACGATTTCTGTTTAGGCATCATAAAATTACACTTAACCCAATCAGCGGAAATTTTCACAAACCCCTTGTGACCTTGCAGAGTAACCATGGCTACCAAGGGATACCACGATATGGCTGCCCGAATCATCACCGGACACCCGCCGTGTTTCACTCTTGATGATGTCTGGTCTGTGGGGCGCTTAACTGCGCGGTCAGCCGGCCGAAAGTCGTGAAATTGGAGTCTTCCACAATCCACTGCCGAAAATCACCAATTTTTGACGATTTCTGTTTAGGCATCATAAAATTACACTTAACCCAATCAGCGGAAATTTTCACAAACCCCTTGTGACCTTGCAGAGTAACCATGGCTACCAAGGGATACCACGATATGGCTGCCCGAATCATCACCGGACACCCGCCGTGTTTCACTCTTGATGATGTCTGGTCTGTGGGGCGCTTAACTGCGCGGTCAGCCGGCCGAAGTGGCCGTGCGGTTAAAGGCGCTGCAGCCTGGAACCGAAAGACCGCTACGGTCGCAGGTTCGAATCCTGCCTCGGGCATGGATGTTTGTGATGTCCTTAGGTTAGTTAGGTTTAACTAGTTCTAAGTTCTAGGGGACTAATGACCTCAGCAGTTGAGTCCCATAGTGCACAGAGCCATTTGTACTGCGCGGTCACCAGCGCCCGTACAGGTTCCCGATATAAACACGGCCTAGTGTAGGAATGATGATGGAATGTTGAAGACAACACAAACACCCAGTCCCCGGGCAGAGAAAATCCCCAACCCCTCCGGGAATCGAAGCCGGGGTCCCGTGATAGAGAGGTAGCAACGCTAGCCACTAGACCAGGAACTGCGCACTTCACTCTTGAGACATAAACTCGGCCAGAAGTTGGAAAAAGTGTAAAAGAAGACTCTTCAGACGAAATGAGTTTCTTCCATTGCCTCACAGTCCAGTTTTATGGCTTCAGCACGACGTTTCCTCATTATGGGCATTTACATGACTGATGAGAGGTCCTGGAATTACAGCTCACCCTGTAACGTCCAACGTGTGGAGCTCCCTTCGTGTTGTTTTGGTGCTGACAGTGTTCGCATGTGCAACACTCAGTTCTGTAGTGACTTTTGCAGGCGTCGGCCTCTTACTTTTCGTCACAGTCACGTTCAATTACCGTCTGTCACGAACAATGAACACACACTTTCGTCCGCCTTGTGACTTAGCGGATGATCCTCTTCCGCATTCCATGTATGCGGTACTGATCTTCGATACGGTGCCTGCTGGAACGAAAGACGCTTCGGCTCCTTTCGTTACGGACGCACCCACCGTATGACCACCAGCAATTTCTTCACATTCCAATTCACTCAGCTCCCACGTAATGCACTGACAACTACACAAAACACTTTTCTTACCACCATTGACACTGTACAGGTGCCGTTCGTATTCAGATACCACAGCGCAATCTGCAGGCTTGCCCAGCAGTCTCTTGGTTGTGTTGCCGGGGGATCAAGTATAGTTGTCTCACCTAAGCGAACGCTAAGATTTCAAGGGCTGACCGAGCCCCCTGGAAACTTCTGAGCGCCGTTGCCTATACTGCCTTTCTTGTTGGCGTTTAACTGTGTATTTTTAATGGCCCATAGCCGATGGTTGGAACTTGTGTGCTTGTAACTGTGTTTTTGAAATCAAAGGCCTTCAGCCGTTTTAAAAGTAAGTTTTTCTAAATTGGGCAAGTCTTACATTGACTGAAAATAATGCTTGGGCCTTCTGCCTGTTGAAAACTTACTGTATTGTTTTAAAGCATCGGCCTTCTGCCGCTTTAAGTTTTAAGGATCTTAATTATCAGTTATTACCTTTTGGAAGATAAAGCTGTGGGCTTTCTGCCTGTTGAAGATTTATTGTAGTTGTATTGTTCTTAAAATGATGGGCCTTCAGCCGCTTTAAAATTGTGAATTCTTACTTATCAAGTCTTACATAACTTGGGCTAAAATACTATTTAAGGTTAAAAGCTTTGGGCCTTCTGCTTTGGAAAATTGGTTGCAATTTTTTTTTTTAATGAGGGCTTTCAGCCGTTTTGGAGTAAGGTTTCTTATTGGTCATAAAGCTTGGGCCTTCTGCCTGTTGAAATGTTATCGTAGTTATGTTGTTTTAAATTTATCGGCCTTGAGTCGCTTTTAAAAAAGCTTAATCTATCTAACTAGTCAAGTCTTACAACGCTTGGCCTTAAACACTATTTAAGGTTAAAGCCTAGAGCCTTCTGTCAATAAATAAATAAATTATAGCAGTTGTATTTAATTCATGGGCCTTTAGCCGTTTTATAATTAAAGACTTTTTCTGCCGATAGTCAGGCTTAGAAGTTGCGCTGTAATGTTATGTTTGGAGTGTAACTGACAGCCGCTCATTCTGGCCCCCTTCCACAATTGCCACTACTTGTCCTGTCCTGCGGGTTTAGCAGGGCGTCTCAGTGAGCAAGCTTAGGGACCGATGACCTCAGCAGTTTGGTCCTGTAAGATCTTAGAACAAATTTCCAAAATTTTGCATTTATGTTCATGCATTCATTTCTCACTGTGTTTCCATCTTTTTGTCCAACCCCTGTATTGTGTTCTCAGTACAGAAGTAGAAACAGTAGAATGTGTCTGTTATGAGAGCTGAGTGACTTCGAACGTGGTCCTAAAAAAAGAATCCAATCCATCCAAAGCTACTCAACTAGACCGTTGGTAATGTAATTGAGAAGTAGGAAAGTGAAGAAACAACCACAGCTAAAACAAGGCCAGGAAAAGCTGGTGTACTGACGGACGTGGATCGTTGAACATTGGGGAGGTTTTTGTAAGAAAATCGTATGAAATCAGCGGAAGGAATCACTCATGGGTCACGAACTGCTTTCATCGCTCTAGCCAGCAGAATCTTGACAGCTCCTCACAAGCCACTCGCTTTTGTAGTCAGTGCTAAATGATGCTTGAAACAGTGTAAAGAGCGACGCCAGTGCTCGGAGGATGACTGTAAAGTAGCGGCTTGAAGTGGATAATCACGTTGTACCCTGCGGTAACCCGATGGAAGGGTTTGGGTTTGAAGAACACCTGGGAAACGTTACCCGCCATAACGTGGAGTGGCAGCAATGAAGTACTGAGGAGGTGGTGTAACTGCAAGGGTATGTTTCTCTTGGTTAGGGTGCGAAAGGATGTGACCAAATTTTACAACATTCTGTAATACGTACAATAGAGGAACAGTTCGGAAAAAACTGGAAATGAGCGTATGGCATCGTTGGCTGCGAGGCCGCTATTCGGGGAAGTTCAGCCGCCAAGTGCAAGTCTTATTTCATTCGACGCCACATTGGGCGACTTGCGCGCCGGTGATGTGGATGAAATGATGATGACGACAGCACAAGATCCAGTCCATCAGCTGACAAAATCTCCAACCCAGCCGGGAATTGAACCCGGGCGGGGAGCACGTTACCACCCAGTTAAGCAGGCGGACAACGGTTCGGAGGTGATGATTGTTTGTATAAGCATGAGAACGCACCCTGTCATAAATCAGCATCTGTGAGGCAATGGTTTGTGCACAATAACATCCCTGAAACGAATTGGTCTAGCCAGAGTCCCGGCGTGAAACCACACCCCAGCGTCCTACACGGCCTTTTCTTGTTTCGGCTTTTTAAGATGACGGGCCGCCATTCCTCCATAGACATTGGCACGCCCCACTGAGAGTGTTCCCAGCCGAAGGAAAAAATATTACGTTTCAGTGAGCCGTCGACATCGAGACGGGTCCCTAATTGAGTTCAAGTCGTCGCCTCGGAGGCGGAAAGGTGCCATATTAATATTCACTAACAGGTGTGCGGATACATTTGAACAGGTAGTGTATGTACCAGGTGTAGAAGCATGGAACTGGAATTTCCCTATAGATGGTCCAATCCGTCAGAGTAGGGCCCTTGAGACTGCGTCTGCTGCACCATCTGCTTCCTGTAACGGTTGACGACGAATGTCAGCACACAGTAACCCAACTTCCATACATCGGTATCTGTTTAAAACCCGTACACACGTCGAGTTTTGTGCCTACGAACTACGATTTGTGGACAGCGTTAATTTTCTGTTATGTGAAGAAAACTGCAGCAGAATCGCATCCAATGCTTGTCAAAGTTTTCGGCGAACGTGCTCTTAGGAAAACACAGTGTTCCGAGTGGTTCAAAGAATTCA